>NC_091463.1:16691314-17003814 GCF_027789765.1 Dendropsophus ebraccatus | reverse complement strand
GATAGATATAGATAAAGCAGCAAGAGTCCGCAGCACACCAGCATGTAGTGAAGAGTGGTTCATTCCATCAAATAAGGTGCAGGATACGACGTTTCAATTCACTCCAGAATCATTTTCAAGCATGCTTATCTCTTCACTATATGCTGGTGTGCTGCGGACTCTTGCTGCTTTGTATTTTGGGACCCCCTGCCAAAGGCCTTTCTGTGTTCAGCACCCTCTACTTCAGCCTTGGATGTGCGTCTGTCACGAACGATAGATCGATATCTTTACAGCGTGTCAGTGCAGTGCCATCTACAGCCCCCTATAATGTACGTCCCTGTACTGTCACCTGTATATACTATATATATACCCATCATACATACTGTATATACCCATCATATATACTCTGGGTACCTATAGTACATAGCTATATACCTGTATATACACGTCCTGTAGTGTGCACATAGCTGTATACCTGTATATACACGTCCTGTAGTGTGCACATAGCTGTATACCTGTATATACACGTCCTGTAGTGTGCACATAGCTGTATACCTGTATATACATGTCCTGTAGTGTGTACCTAGCTTGGGTTGCTGCTCATTGAGTTACTGTACTTTTTTTAACTTTATTGAAACAAACTATCCCCAGTTTGGCACGGCCGAGTGGGTGTGGCCTGTAAAAGGGGTGTGGCTTACAAAGGGGGCGTGTCATAGTTATCGTCCAATTATCGTTACCGCAGCTACATATGCGATAAACCGCGATATTGATTTAGGCCAATATCGCCCAGCCCTATGCCCGGTCCCTTTGTACTCTCGGCTTTTACAGTCTTCACTCTTCTGGGAAAGGTTATTAAGAGGATTTGGCAGTGTCTGGGGGAGTTTGTGTCCATTCAGGATTTTCTGTTTAGTTCCAGTAAAACCGTGACAAAGGCTTCATGTAACCA
This sequence comes from Dendropsophus ebraccatus, assembly GCF_027789765.1. NCBI lineage: Eukaryota > Metazoa > Chordata > Amphibia > Anura > Hylidae > Dendropsophus > Dendropsophus ebraccatus. The sequence continues at coordinate 17,002,889 of NC_091463.1, read as the reverse complement.
CATGAATGTGTTATGCGGCACTCTGCTCCACCATTACTGCTGCATGAGAATGTACCATAACAAAGCAGCCGATTGCTGGGGTGACAGATCATATGTGAAAACTATTATTAAACGGGCAGTGCTACTTTATCAGAGGGTGAACACCCAGATACCAACAAAAGTTTTTTTTTTAAGTGATTGAGACACAAAAAAACCCCAAGAAGCATATTTTCCGCTAGGTCCCAGGAGTCTGGAGTCTTACCCTGCAGTCATCCACAGTAACCTCCGGCTGGTATTGGCCTCCTGCCTCAAATATCTGTCCATTCCAGGCCTTGAATCGCACAGCATTCTTGGAGGGTTTGTCTGATGATGAGCTCCACACGGGGACGTTGAGGCAGTGGATTGTTATGTGCTGTACGGCCTCCGAACTCAAGAGGTGGAGAAAATTCATCTGAACTCTGCCGACTTCAAACACCAACTGCGGGAGACAGAGAAGAGGGTGAGAGGGAAATGTCCCAGTGCTGGCATACAGAACAGCTAGCATGCTACTATACAATCTGGTAAGAGGAAAGTCTCCCTGTATATGGCCGCTGTAAAGCATATCTGTCACTAAAGAAAACTTATGACACGTTGTAGAGAGATAGCAAAAGTTTTGATTGACTGGGTCCCCAGTTATCAGACCAATAATTTGAACGAATCGGGAACAGTCCATGCTTAGCATGTTTTTATCTAGGCCGTGTGTCACAGGACCTGGACGGACTCCTAATGTAATTCTATGGGACCATACAGATTTCATATACATAGCGGTGAGAGGAGGGGACGAGGAAGTGACAGTGTGGGCATACAGGAGTATCTTTCTGATAGATGACGAGACATGCCTCTTGGTTACTACAAAATGTCCTTTGCATTTTGCACAGTTGTTTTTACACCTTACCTTAGATGCAGTGACCGGCCTAAGACACGTCTGACCGCCCTGTGTAAAGTTACAGGTGACTTCAATGGTATCAGAAGAACAGCCAACATTGGGATCAATCCAATAAGTGCCTGCAAAAAAGGTCCAGGGTCACAAGGCTGATGGGGGTGTTGGGTCTTGCGCCCTCGAGTGGCTCCTGTACTCACCATCTCCCATCTTTTGTTGGCAATTCATCAGATCTCTGCAGATTCGAGCAGGGTTGTCTTTTGTGCCCAGCGGATTTTTTATACTTTGGATGAGGCTACTGAGGTAGTGTAAGGTCTTAAAGATTTCTCCTCCGTGGTCCACCAACATAAAATCAGTACTTCGATAGGACTGCGACGGAAAGAAAAGACTTTTATAGTTCTGCTGCTTGGTCTGCCATTAGTATCATATAACGGACAGAACCATGTAGCCCGCCCTAAAGGTCTCCATACAACTTCAATACCTATGATCTAATATACATCTAAATAACAGTTATCTCCTCCGACTGCCCCCATACACAGGAACATTTGCCATGGCTAGTACATCCTAGCCGCAGCTAGAAAGCTCTGACTGCCACTAATCTCTCCCAGAACAAAGGGAGATTTTCCATCACACCACCGGTAGATCGTTTGGGAGTGCCCCATACACATAATAGCTGAATAAAGTCTAAGGTGTATGGGGACCTTTACAGTGAACCTGTCAGGTGATAAACTCTTGGGGCTTTTGATACAGAACCACTGTTTGAAATACATCGCTATCTCTGGCTATGCTTTTGCTAAACCTTCTGTATGCTGATTTCAATTTTTATGAGTAACCAAATAGCTACTGGCCACCTCAAGTCCAGCCCGATTTTGACGTACCCCCCTGATCAATGCTCTATGACCTATTCTATTACCAGCTCACATAAAAGCTAGCAGGGTTTTGGCACCATAGTGTCTATTACATTGTCAGTCAACAATTGGGAACAGTGTAAGTACCGGTCCATTGGAGTCCATTAGGGCTTGGTAAGATTCACTGAAGTCTTCTGTCCTCTGAAAGTGGAAATATAGGAGAATATTACAATAGTAAAGTGATACTCCTACTAAGTGTTTAACCTAAGAGATGTTGGATCCATTTGTTTAATACAACAGTTCGGCTAGGGCTAAACCAGCACAACATGCTGTGTGATTGTGCGGGGCTGTAAGTGAATAGAGACCCCTATAGAGTGGCCGTGCCGCACAATCACACAGTGCGACATAATCAGTTCTGGACTAGTAATAGCGATGTGGCCCGAGTCTAAATGGGGCACTTACCTAGTGTTAGTGACTTGGATCTCAGCATTTATTTTTAAGGCTATGTTCACACAGTGTATTGTTATGACAAGAACGGCCACTGTTGGCGATTAAAACAATGTCCGTTCTTATCATAAAACAATGCACTGCATTGAACTCTATGTGAACGGGGGGTGTTGTTTACATGCTGTACTGAACAACAGCCATTGTTCCTGTTCTGTGCACACAATGTATGGCCGGTCTGACGGCCGTACATTGCACAGAGTTAGATGTTTAACTGAAATGCAGGCACAACCAAATGTGCCCGCAATCCAAAAAGAGATTAAATTATGTTCCTGTGGTCGATATGGCAGTATCGGCCACAGGAAGGTGTAAAACAGTGGCCGTTGTTTTTACATAATGTGAACATAGCCTAAAGGTGAATTCTCATCTCTAAAATGATGGCAGAATGACCCAGGGGTTGTTTTTTTTTTTACTGCACCTGCTCGTCTGCCCTGTGTTCTCCATATTCTCAGGTTGGACCCCCACAATCATCATAAAGTGACAGCCTACCCTAACAACGTAGATTTTGAGATGGGAATACTCCTTTAGGGAATTGTCCTGCATGAATTCCCCCTTCATTATTCTTGTGGACTATCACAGGGTATCTGACAATGTGAAATGCCCCAGTGCGGTAGGGATGTCACATAGCAATGGTGGGCTGTACCCCTCGGCTTAGTCTTGCAATGCATCCAAGCATAGGAAAAGTGCTTCCTAGTCTAAAGTACCATTGAGAGAGAATGAATACAGCACATGTCTCTGATCCTGTAACTATAGGAGCCCCTCTGTCCCCAGGACTTATATGTATTATTACTTAGATGTAAAATAAAATACTTACAAATGATTCCAAGAACACAGGCGGCCCCTGAAAGAGATGGAAACAATGGCATTACTGATCATATCCACCAGGCGTCACATTAACCAGACCTATCGGCGCTAGTTTTACATTGTACCATGGTGTGTTGTATGGTACAAGCCTGCAGCAGACACCGGTGGTCATCCAGGGAAAAAATCTACGATCCCCTACTGCCATACCGGCCGCATAGACTTCTTTTCTGGTGAATTAGGATTTGGGCGCATCTGTGTGTGCCCACATCCCAATTAACCATTGCACACAATGGAGAGTGCGGCCAGAGCCGCACTCTCCATTGTGTGAACTGTCAGTTCTTTGTGGCCGCTATTCAATGAATAGCAGCCACACAAAACTGACATGTCAGTTTTTGCTGCAGCCGCTAGGAATCCCGGTCAGAGTATATGCTATGTGTATACACTCTGCCCGGGATCCCATTATTTTTCAACTGAAAGTATTTATGGAATAAATCACGTCCGTTGTTGCAAATTGCAACATTGGCTGTGATTAATATAAAAAATAAACAGTGTGAATGTAGCCTGAGTGTGTATGTGTATACAGCACAATGCACTAGTTCTTTGATTTTAAGTCTAGAGCCCATCCAGAGAAAAGAAGGTCATTACCTAGGACCACCGGGATAACCATTAAGCATTAACCATTTATTGCCTGTTATTTTCCACATAAGAAGTCATTGTCTAGCCACATCATTACTGACAGCAACATAGCCTGCCTGTATATAAATCCTCTCCGGCTTAGAGGAGTCACTGGAGGGATTAGGTTTCTTCTTCATGTTATCTGCCATGTACGAGTCACGTCAATGTATGTGAGCTCAGTGTAAGCCGCAGTGTATTCTGCCAAACCCCCTGTCATACAGTATTGTACATGTGGTTCTGCTTATCTGTAGCGTTCAGCTGCATAACTGTCTGACTTCTTCCATGGAGTACGAGTTACTGTACAGCAAAGGTGATATGGTTTATGCTACTGCTATCTATGACCTCTCTGATACAACTATAACTGCTATAAAATATCACATTCAGCCACAGACAGAGCCATATGCAATACATGTCCAATAGCCCCATGTGTCTCCTGGGACAATGTATGGGGAGCACTGCTGTATGTGATTCTGATTCAGCTACCTGCTTACTATGGGAAGAAGCCAGAAAAGACACCAGCAAAGACTTCTCACCGCTTCCGACTCTTTGCCAAACTATGTTTTCTCTGGAACACCAAAGCGTATCAGAATAAAGCTGGGTTCTCTGTTACTATGTCATACTCATTGTGGTTAGAGCAGCATGAAAATGATGACAGGTTCCCTTCAACTGGCCATACATAAGTGTATCTGTGTTGACAAAGTGTGACTGCAGATCTCCGCCACATTTGATGGATAACGTCCCTGACATCACATTATGCGATTGTATTTTTTTCTTACCGGTGGTCCAGGCTTTCCACGCGGACCAGGAGGGCCCTACAAAGAGAGAATATGAGCAATATAGTTTTTTTATCACATGAATACTTATGTTTTCAGGGTCACAGCAATCACACCAGAGCCAATGTGCTGGCGGAGTCACCTAAGAAGACAGAGGGCACCAGCTAGGTCGGGGCCAGGAGCCCATGGGTCATGTATACTCACTCACTACAGATTGTTCATTCTGGACTTACCCGGGGGCCTGGTAATCCCTGGAAAAAAAAAGGCAGAGAAGGAAATTATAATGGACTGTATGGAACAACAGACAATATGGCTGCCGGTAAGTCTATGGGGCCACATATATAAGGCACTTACTGTATCCCCTTGTGTTCCTTTGTCTCCTGTTGGGCCCTAAAATAAAAGAAGAGTAATGAGTGATTGGTGTGGCGGGGAGGCGGCAGTCATCACTCTCAGGTGATGGAGTCACCTGTTAGAGTCATCAGTGCTCAGTACTATGGGTGACTGCCAGGACGGGCGATAATGGCGTGTCTGGGGAGGGGGATTCCTTCTGGTGACAGATGCAATAAACAGGAGCAAGTATTTCATGCACACAATACTCTCACCGGGGACATCATAGAGGAGACCACATCATCAGGTCTATTCCTGGGATTTATTAGTAAACTTTACAAAGTGAGATTTTTCCAGCTAAAAGCGGACACCTAATGTACACAAACCCAGGACGCCGAAACCACCGCACAGACTGGTTTCATTGTGCAGACAGACTGGGATTCTAGGTTAATATACGCGGTAACATTATAGTAAGAACAGACTCGGCTCTAAAACAGCCATTATAATGTGTTTACCTGATCATAAGATTAGCCGGGGGCACACATAACATTCCCACGGCCCCGGTGAATAAGAATCAGAACCAACATAATTCACACATGATATTTACTATGTGACAGAGCGCTGCTAAAGTCACCACAATCACGGAGCACTGTCAACTTTCCTGTCTTGGCCTGAAGGTGATCTGGGCTCCATCACCAACAACTCCGGACCCTTACCAACCACTCTGCCCCCTTAACAACAAGTACAGCCCCTTACCAACCACTCTGCCCCCTTACCAACCACTCTGCCCCCTTACCAACAACTATGGCCCCTTACCAACAAGTACAGCCCCTTACCAACCACTCTGCCCCCTTACCAACCACTCTGCCCTCTTACCAACAACTATGGCCCCTTACCAACAAGTACAGCCCCTTACCAACCACTCTGCCCTCTTACCAACAACTATGGCCCCTTACCAACAAGTACAGCCCCTTACCAACCACTCTGCCCCCTTACCAACAACTCCGGACCCTTACCAACCACTCTGCCCCCTTACCAACAACTATGGCCCCATACCAACAAGAACAGCCCCTTACCAACCACTCTACCTCCTTACCAACCACTACAGCCTCTTACCAACCACTCTGCCTCCTTACCAACCACCACGGCCCCTTACAGTAAATGCATTTGACTGTCAATGACCTGCATGTAAATGTTAGGTGCCGTCTGACTATTAAACCGGCCATACAAAACAGGTTTACGACTGCTTAAAAGGCCATAAAGCAGAGATCGGAAACAGGTAAATCTTCCACTATCTTTACGATCATTGGGATGGATGGGTGACACATTTAATGTTACGTTCACATCAGTAACTAGGTGCAGTACATGTAAAAAAAAAAAAAAAAACATTCACAGGAGTGTAAAAAAAACCCCAATCTGCTGCAGACCTCCAGCTTCACATCATGCCCTATATATTACAGAGTTCATTCTGTGCATCAAAAGCTGAAATCTTTGGCGAATATCCACATGTAACGCCGTGCAGGTTTTGCCTTAGGGTGTGGATGTGTCTCTTGTATCGTGTGCACACAGTAATAAAGGGGACCCATAGGCACAGAATCAGAAACACAGGTGCACATGGCGCTCCATATCAATCCTTTCGATTCCATCGTTAAAAGGTAGCAAAAAGCGCTATGTGCACCTGCGTTTTCTTCTGATTCTGCGCCGAAGACTTATGGGGTCTCTTTTGTTCCTGTTTGCATGTTTCTGAGGCGGTGTAACACGCCATGACAGTGTGTCAGTACCCTTTCCCCAGTCTGGCAGCGGGTCAATCATTCAAGTACACTGTAAAGTGCCTACAGATCAGCACAACTCCACCAGGTTAGTGCGGTTAAAGGAAAACCATAAGCAGGTTGGAGCATCCTCTTACTGGCGCTGGTCTTCTGACACTTGTCCTACCGTTTTAGTGATATTCAGTCTTATAAAGATATGCAAATTAACCCTTAAGGAGCATCAGGGGTGTTCCTTGGCCCCCAGAGCACCATTCAGCCCACCTGCCGGCTCAGATGCTCACGTTCTCTCACACATATTACAGCCTGCTGCTCATGCATAAGCAGACATGAGCATTTGAGGTGGCGGACAGGCCAAACAGTGCTCTGGGGGCCAAGCTCCTAATGAGTTAATTAGTATATTTTTATAAGACTGAATTACATAAAAATGGCAGGACTTACAAACGTGAGGAGACCGGCGCCAGTAAGAGGACGTAAGCGACTGCTGGGCACTATCAGCACGTTCGTATGGACCAACCTGCTGATAGTTAACACTTTCTCTGCTGCTGTTTGCACTTGCACTTTGTTAGATTATACTACACTAGAAGGTGCCCCTTGTGCTTTTCTTTTCTATTGTATAGTGAAAGGAACATGCTTGAATTTAACAATAGACTTATTAAAGATAACTTATGACAGGTCAGCAGGCATGTCAAAAGTTATTGATTGCTGTGGGTATCAATGCAGAGACCTGCTTCCTTATAAAGATACAGCCAGGGAGAGTGCGCAGCACCATGCCAGCCACTAATTTTGACACTTTAGCCCCATAATGTAGACTATAATGCTAGATGCATTCTGGACATTTCTTTGCTTATATACTGCAGCAAAGGGTGTCATTAAAGGAGAAGTCCGGTGAAAATTTTTATTAAAGTATTGTATTGCCCCCCCCCCAAAAAAAAAGTTATACAAATTACCAATATACACTTATTACAGGAAATGCTTATAAAGTGCTTTTTTCCCTGCACTTACTACTGCATCAAGGTTTCACTTCCTGGATAAAATGGTGATGTCACTTCCTGGATAAAATAAAGATGTCACGACCCGACTCCCAGAGCTGTGTGGGCTGTGGCTGCTGGAGAGGATGATGGAAGAGGGACACAGGGCACTGGAGGGACACTGAGCATCCCCCTGCCATCATCCTCTCCAGCACCCACAGCCGCACAGCTCTGGGAGTCGGGTTGTGACATCACCACTTTATCCAGGAAGTGACATCACCATGTTATCCAGGAAGTGACATCACCATGTTATCCAGGAAGTGACATCACCATTTTATCCAGGAAGTGACATCACCATTTTATCCAGGAAGTTACATCACCATGTTATCCAGGAAGTGACATCACCATGTTATCCAGGAAGTGACATCACCAAGTGAAGCCTTGATGAAGTAGTAAGTGCATTGAAAAAAGCACTTTATAAGCATTTCCTGTAATAAGTGTATATTGGGGATTTGTAAAACTTTTTTTTTGGGGGGGGGGGGGGGGGGGGCAATACAGTACTTTAATAAAAAATTTTACCGGACTTCTCCTAGGACTTGCATAGCTGTCCTGTTTTTTCATCTAATGTAGTAACTTGTAGTAGTAACCATAACCAAAAATCTACTTACTGGGTTTCCAGGAGGCCCGACAATACCCACTGGTCCGATGACTCCTACATTACCCTAGGGAAAAGGAAGCTAAATGTGAGTACAAATCCAATCCTTATGGTGTATTTAGGGAGGCTTTCTCTCCTAAATGTAATGCTTCTAGGGAAGAATATGGAGACAGTTACATAGTAACATAGTTCTTAAAGTTGAAAGAAGACAAGAGTCCATTAAGTACAACCTACAGAAACCCTACTATGTTGATCCAGAGGAAGGCAAATTGCCTTAGATGCCAATTGCCCCATCACAGGCAATCAGAATCAGGCCATCAAAATAATCCCTGGATCATCGTATCACCAGAAATCTAATGCCCATAACTTGTAATATTATATTTTTCAAGAAAAGCATCCATGCCTCCCTTGAACTTATGTAATGAATCAGCCAATGTGTTTCAGAATCTCGGCCCTCTATCTGCCCATTACAAACCTTTCTTTGATGCCTTCTCAGTTTTGCACATGTTTATAAGAATAAAGTCATAATGGTTGAGGAAGGATTGATTATTATTATTATAAGCAGATTTTCCATCAGTTATTCCCCAGCCTGGTGTCCTCCACCATAAGACTGACATATAAGAGAACTTGCATTACTTAGATAGGTTCTTAAGAAAACCAAAACCATTGTCTACAGCTATATTGATATATGTGAATAGTAAGTGAATGTGTGTGTGACTGGAAAGCTGCAGAGCTCTATAACCTGCTTCAGTGTAGAAACCTAGAAATAACAGATCCCGATAGCCAGAAGAATGAAGTATAACTCACCATCAGACCGGGAGGTCCTTTAGGTCCTTGAATGCCCTTATAGCCGATGTCCCCGGGAGGTCCCTGCAGAGATTGGTACAGCAATTGGTTCCAGTACACATGTCCAGTAGCCACATAACTATGGACTGCCCAATACTACATGACCATCCAGTCCAAACCCACAGTCACCAGCGCACATGCCGGCCGCACACTAGACCACAAGGTCCGGCAATTTGGAAGTAAGCTTGTTTATGTCTCCCCCATTAGAAAGGATACGATTCATTCCCCTAACACACAGTCATGTAGCGGAGCCTATGCGCTGGAATGAGGGTTTTCACACTTTCGTAACCATTGGCAGCAACACAATTGAATAGGTACCTTTGGTCCAAACAGTCCTGCCATGCCAGGAAATCCAGTCTCCCCAGGGTCACCCTGAAATGAAGAGCGTAAGGTGTCAGAGGTGATCTGTGCAAATATACAGCTGTCCCAGAACTGGAAACTCCTGAGCGCTGTGTTAGCTTCTGTATTATAGACTGTAATAGCCATTGATGCCTTACAGTCTAACTAGTTGCAGCTCAGCCTTGTCTGATATCTACGGCTGGTTTTACAATCACTGATGATCAGCAATAGTATAACTACCATGGTGCCATGTTCACCTGATTTTTGAGTGATTTTTTTTGTTCAATCTATAGTAGTGCACATCAATAGTCACAACAACTACACCACATGTGGCTCCCCCTAGTGGATACAGACCGCTTAACATTATCAAACAACAGTAACAGAGTACAGACAGCAGGTGAAGGGTTAACACCTCCTGTACAGCATTATTATCTCCTATCACATTCTTGTTCCATTGCATTGTTCTATTATTATGCAGTTTAGCACATTGATCTGACAGCGCTGACCTTTACCCATACTACTGCCATGTATGAGGAGGCTGAACGTTACTCACTGGCTGGCCCTTTGGCCCCGGCTCTCCTTTAGCTCCAGGAAGTCCCATGCCGCCTTCCATGCCACGTTTTCCTGTTACTCCTACCTGACCTGGCAATCCTGCTTCACCCTAGAAAGAACCATAAAGAGTATTGTAACAAAGGTGGGTTTAAAAAAGAAGCCATGTTTCAGCCCTGTGATGGAGGAGTGAAACGTTTCCATTGTATAGGCATATACCGCCGGTGGAAGGCATATACCGCCCACACGTAGAAGGAAGCCCCGGGGAAATTGTTATGATGTAACTATCTATACAGTATATGTTTACTGTCCATATATGGTTACGGTCTCTATATGGAAAGTGACATCATCAGAGCTTCCCCAATGAAGTCGGTCAGTCTTCCTCTCCTCCTGAGCTTCCTCCAGAGTGGTGGTACCGCTTACAGCCACATTGTTCGGTAAGTGTTTTTTTTTCACTACCTGGTCAGCACTGGCGCCAAGATCCCGGTGGTGCGGTCCACTTTTCCAGACTCCACCCAGTTCCTGTGATCGGTGCAGGTTTCTTAATGTGCACTTCCGCCAGCTCTATGGAGGTGGGCCTGGCACCCTAGGGTACCAATATCCCCTCCCCTTGATGGATTGTGATGGAGGCACGACACCGGGGGGTGGGGATATCTGTACACTGGGGGCATTGGGTCTGTCTTCAGTGCATAGAGTGGGCCGAAATGTACATAAAGATACTGGCACCGATTGTGGGAACTGGACGGCGTTTTGAAAAATAAACCGCACCACCGGGCTCTCTGCACCGTCACTGACCAGGTAGTAAAAAAAACACCATTAACCGAACTGGTACATTCACTTTAACTCGGCTCTAGTGGGAGCTCAGGAGGAGGAGAGGAGGAAGATGAATGCTATCTCTGCCAGTGACCATGTCTATAACTGAAAAGTGATGTCACTGGAGCCTCCAGATGACAAATATTAGCATTAGCACTACCTATAGGCTAGTATGGTATCAGTTCCTTATTCAAGGATGGGCTAGCATAATCATGCTATTCCATGCATCATGTATACTGGTCCAACAGAGGCAAAATGGACGCTATTTTGGTGTTTATCTTGCAATGGAAAACTATGGACGCCTGGGCTTCTATGTGGAGGTTACTTATGTGGATGCACTGGTATTGTTATTTTTATGTAGTACCAAGTGGTTAGCAGGCACTTCAGGTAGATTTGTCCATTTTATTTGGTCCCCGTCCCTATTAGGGCTTACAATCTACATTATTCATCCATCTGTATGTTTTGGGGTGTAGAAGGAAACCAACGCAACCACGGGGAGAACATACAAACTCTTTGCAGATGTCTCCCTTGGTGGGATTAGAACCCAGGACCTCAGCGCTACAAGGCTACAGTGCATTCTCCAACTTGTAACTCTCCAGCTGTTGCAAAGCTACAACTCCCAGCATGCCCTGACAGCCGAAGGCTTATTGGGAAATAAGCATTAGAACATTTGCATCATGTTTTACAGAAGGAAGAAAACATCTCTAAGGTTCATGTGACCAGAAAGGTCAGGGACTAGTTCTGAAGGTCTCATGTGGACGAAAGGAAACCCATTACCTGAGCTGTGTGCAGGATGTGCCGGGTATAAATAGCCCCGACATATGACTGGAGGAAGAGGCAGCACATGGGGCACATTCATGTCCTGTCTACTATCCCTGTATGAACCAGCTGTCTGTACATCACAATGGAAAAACACACCAAATACACAGTACATACAGTACAACAGGGAATTCCATCATCACTAAAAACCAAGCTAACACTGACTTCTATAAGTGGCCTCCCTATAGATCCCAGTCTGGTCAGAGAGGAAAGAACTGGAAGGTGACTGGTTGCTTTAGGCAAATCCTTCACTATTTCCTTGTATCAGCGGATGTTATCGCTGCATCACAGAACTTTGTTATGATTGTGAGAAGACAACTTGGAAGATGCAAGTCAAGAGGTCGAGAAGCGATAACCATCGGCAGCTGGAGGCCACTCGCTCGCTGCTCACCCAGAGTGAACTTTAACCAAGGAGTAAACTTTCTGAGTGTGGTTCCCCCTACAGGCCATTTGGAAGAACAACAGACATGATTCCTGTACTGCGGAGCCTTTCGGTTTTACGGCGGTGGCGAATAGTATATAGGTATAGATGTAAACCTGCTAGAATATGCCAAAGAGAAATAGGCTGCCATAGCGGACAGATTTTATACCCTGTATACGAGTATCAGGGGCTTGTTGTATTACGTGAGGCTCACACTGTCTGCAGTGCACATCTACTATATGCACCATGAGAGATCCCAGTACATGTAGGGAGAAAATCCACAGGGCTCCATTATCTAATGGAGGCCAAAAGAGCGCCATGTTAGCCTCTGCCTGAATGGCTTATATCTATCTATCTATCTATCTATATATATATATATATATATATATATATATATATATATGCCTGACGGAATAGTATAGCACTTTCCCTATACCACAGAGCAGAATCCAGTCAAAAAGTTTATGACAGGTTATATGGGAGCCTATGTAGGACAGATGCCACTAGGATGTATATCCCTGCCAGACACTGCATTATTTACTGCTACACTACTGTGCTCTTCATCCTCTGTATGGACATAGTGCACATTAGATCAACCGTAATAGATGGCTGTTCTATTGAATGGACTTTAATCAAGAAAAACATTTCAGGCATTGAAAACGGGAGGATTATGATTACGACCGACATAGAAGGTGACAGCTGATAGGTGTGATAGGTGACAAGATCCTGACATAGGCAGCTGCCTGTGTAATCAGGCTATATCACGATTTTCCATTAACAATCCACAGCTATTCACATAGTCCACATCCTCTGGTTCCATTTTAGATGTGTATCCGTGATGAGGAGCGTCTAAGATGCTGGAAACGGGTTGATTGTTTTTACACTGTGGGGTGGATGACTGTATCATGTCTACTGCTGGATTTCTAATAAAGTAAATGGATTAAGCAGATCCTATGTGGCGCTAATCTTTCACTACAGAACAGAGGCCTTCCTATAGAAAGCGTATGCCTAACCCATTGTCTGACTACAGGCTGCTGACAGATCCAAAGAGGAATTGCTGGAAATCTGTCATTCCTGATATCTTCTGCTCACCGGGATATGTCCCTACATTTATGTATTACGGTCATCCAATAGATGCCAAAAGACTGTCCTTGTGCTATCAATTGGCCTGGCATAGATTGGCATCTGTTTTTTTTGTAAAGCAAAGTAGACTAAAGCATTTCCATACATAAGTATCCATAAAAAACATACATACTATATGCTTTTTTAAAAAAACATGGAAGCCTACGGGTGACGGCACAGATTTGAGTGGATGGGAGGGTTTCTCAGCTTATACAGCCCTATGGCAGGCTCACATGTGATGTTATTAGCTTGCTATTGTCTGTAATGTTTATGTTAATCCTGCACTGTCTGTAATAGGCCTATATGTGGGCTCTGCCAGGCACTGCCTGGTTATTCGTGTCACTAGGTCTCAGCTGTGATGCCAGTGATAGCCTATGGGCATGAGTGGCACTGTTACTGACCCCTTTCTTTGTAACCCTGTAACAGGTTTACAGAAGCCCTACTGTCATGTCCATAAGTCATCGTACAACTCGCGGATACCTATTATGTGCATATGGGATCAATAAGCCTATTCCCTAAGTACAGCTTAGTTATGTATACTTCGGTTACCTGCTCAGCAAGGAGGACAGGGGTTATAACTCCTCTCAGATCAGGGACTGACGCCAACTAGATCAGCGCTGACCTCATGTTGTAACATAATGAGAGAATGTCCATTCCCTTTAAGAAAGCGGAAAAAACTAAAAGCACTGAGAGGGGCTCCCTGCTCCATGGGAACCCCCTCTCCCCCAAAATGAATTGCAAGTTCCTCATCTAAAGCAAAACTGAACTGCTAATACAAATGAATCAAGTGAAAATGGCGAAATGAAAGAAATCTGCAACCATTTATGTGTGGCCAGAACTGACATTCCCAAGCTCTGAGCAGCTGTGTATACAGCCCCGGCCAATAGAGATCCCACCGGGAAAACTGTGCACACTCATGATGAGACATCTGCTGAATGTGCACTAACACAATACGGAAAAGTCTCCAAACTGTACACGGCTGTAGAACAATACTGGTTGCGGTAAAAGGCGATTCCAGATGTTCACCACTAGAGGGCAGCAGATAATAAGAAATGTTACTGAGTCATCCGGTTGGGATTCTTTTGGCATACTGTAATACCATAGGATTCACATGAATCAAATAAATATCTGGCGCTCTGTGGGTCATGTGACCTGCGAGGACCGGGCAAAGTGCAGAATGAACCCCAGAGGAGCTGATAATGGCTGCTTTATCCTTTAACATGAGTCAGATCTGCTCCACCTGGACACGCCGGACAGACATAACATTAGAGCTTTAACTCATCTGGACTAAAGACACATATTAGAGACTGTAATGTGTCTCAGCTGAGATACGCTGTGATACATGTGCAAGTAAACGCTTCAGCCTACAATTAACCTCTTCCTAGATGACATGCAGGATGGGATATGGGGTTGAGTGTTCCCTTCTGGCTCCTAGGTGACTATATGGACCTGTCTATGGTGTGAGGCACAGACCATACTGCTGCCAATATCCAGATCTCTTCTAGAGCTGAAAATACAAAAAGACCCAACGTGTTCCAAAGAAATACTGTATACTGGCAACAAAACACTGACCACATCCAACTCTATGAACAGAGGGGATTACCAGGGAACATCTCCATTATGTGATCCATCAGAACATGCAGTGCTCTTCTCTCACAGCTTGGGAGCCATAGACACCCACAGCTTTCAATGACAATAGAACAGGGGGCAGAATATTCCTGAATGTCTCTTTTGTTCGATGGGTTCATTGTCTCTATGTGATCACCATTACCATACCAAATGTTGTCATTTATGTAACCCAAACCATATGGGCTCCTCTTAGTACTGCTACGTAATGCCAGTTCCCGGCTATGGTCTGGGCTTTAGCTTCCACTTTTCGTGATAGAATCGAGTTGAACGGCAGTGACTTCTATGTTGTGTCATGGGGTTGCCTATGGAGACTATTCTGGTAACATATAATTGATGATGTCATTGATTACCATTAAAACAAACAATCATTGTAAAAATAATGTGATGAGCACGATTTCTGGGAAATGTTCCTGTATGTTACACGGCCCCAGAACTAACGTAATACATCATGTTATAATCTTATATAAGTTATTGCTGAGTCTTAAAGTGTCTTCAGAAATATTCATTGACATCACAAAGACAGAGACGCTCGTAGTCACTGATCGCTAGCTTGGGGAAAGCGCACAGCTGAGCACTTCTCTCTTCATCTTCATCTCGGATCCAAAGAAAATCTAGAAGTCTAGAAAACTACTGGATGCCAATTCTATTTCTACTCAAGTCTCCTCTCTACCTGTACAACTACATAGCTTTATTCTTCTATGACAAGGTACATGTCCCTCCCTCCGGACCTTACACTACGGTCAGGCTTCCATCTATGTAATCAATATGGATTACGTGTTCCGTCATACAGTAGGTGTGCGGGATCTGACGCCCAACAAACCTCTCTGACTTATATCTGGTCCCTTTCTGGTGTCCATCACTCGGACAGGAAGAAAATTGCTGTATTCTAAACATTCCTCTATTACAGATGTGAACAGGCGGTAGACTATGTTATGGTTCAGTGACAGGAGACAGCAGAATGGAAGATGTGGTGTAAGATGACTAGTGTGGGGCATACACAACACTTACCCTGAGTCCAATTGGTCCCTGAGCCCCTGGTAATCCGGGCACACCATTGTTTCCTCGCTTCCCAGACATGCCAGCAGGGCCAAATTCTCCATCATCGCCTTGTTCTCCCTAGGAAAGTATAATGATACATAATGGAATCATCTTTCACCAGACAGATTATAATACTTTTACACACAACGGACACTCACCTTGAGCCCAGAAGTGCCATCTTTCCCTGGTATTCCGTCTGGTCCTGGGGGACCCTCTTGGCCTTGTCTTCCTACCACCCCTCGGGGTCCGACCATTCCTACTGCACCCTAGAAACAAGATAGTACAGTTATATAACCAAGTTACAACACAACACAGGTATATAGCGTTTCATTTGCTTTCATTGACTGCAGACCCAAGCCATGAACCACCAAACTTTATTTTATAATACGGAATAATGTACCCCTAAAGCAGTCATACAGGTGACAGAACTCTGGGGTGACAACTAGTATAGGAGGGGGTACATTATTTCTTATAATATGTTCTCAGCTGCAGAACATCTTTTGAAGATGAAGGCTATATGGAAACCTGTTGCTTTCCAGCTATTGCAAAACTACAACTTCCATCATAGCCTGATAGTCTACTGCTATCCGGGCATGCTGGGAGTTGTAGTATGGTGACAGGCGGAGAGGCGCAGGTTCGATGCTATACTTACAGGTTGACCATGAGCACCGGGTTCTCCAGATTTTCCAGCTTTGCCCTTTAGACCCTAAAAAAGTGAAATGCCATTATGAGTACAGTAAGCTGGCGTGACACCTACATGCCTTTCATCTACAGCCTCACCTTCGCCCTCATATACATGAAGTATGGACACATGCAAGACATGGCTTTCCTTCATAAATCCTTAATGATTGTCACTAGCTCTGTTAATTTAGTGAAGAATAATGGGCTCCTTACAGGATGGTGTCATCTCTGGTTACATAGAAAACTAAACCCCAAAACCTAATGCAGCAGAGTCAGGTAAACGGTGGAAAATGTGTCAGGAGCAATCTCATATAGCGCTCCCGGGGAGTATACTGACACTAATGTATGTGGGGTATACAGCACAGGGCACATGCTGATGAAGCCCCCTGTCATCATGGCCATGAGATAAGCATATTGCAAACACAAAGAGCGGGTTTTTGCAGTATTACTCTATTCCAGCTATTCATCTAACAGGTGTTAGAAATAAGTGCCCCCTTATTCAGACTATAGGCTGCTGCTGCTAATGTGCATCAAATCTTTACAGCCTACCATAGCGCCTTTGGATCCCTTCAAGCCCTGAAAACCCGCTGGTCCAGGATGGCCCTGCAAGAAAAAGAAAATTGATTTACATATCAGGATGATGCATTAAAACATTAAAGGGGCCAAAACTGATTGATGACCTAGCATCAATAAGTGCAATTCCAGCATACAGAGAAACCGAGCAGGAAGCAGACACTGCCACTCTCTGCACAGTGGTCATGCTGGGTTACTGCAGCTCAGCCCCTTTCACTGCTGCCCAGCACAGCTACTGTACAGAGAGTAGTGCTGTCTGTTTCTGGCAACGTTGCTCCGCGTATTCTGCAGCCGTGGCTCTGGAAAGCAGCTGATTGGATGATTTGGTGTAATAATAATGATCAGAAAACCCCTTTAAAAAGTCAATTCACTATGCAGGTTTTACAACGGTAAGTAAGACCACAGAGCGTCTACAGGTGAATACAATCATGTAGTTTATTGGTGGCAAACATCCTCATTACAAAGTGTTTCTAATAACAATGCCTACTCCACCTGGCCCATGTAAATTGTGCCCTCGCCCCTCGCCCAAAATGTCCCCCTCGTGTTCATCATCAGCGAATAAAGATCAGAACAAATAGATGCAAGATGCATGCAGGTCCTTACTGGTAAGCCTTGTTGTCCAGCTTTTCCTCTGGGGCCTTCTGGTCCTTCCTGACCCTGATTGGAAGTGAAATTATGGTTAATATCTAAGAATTAAGTTACTATTGCTTCTAACGATAAACTACAGGACTCTACATGATCAGAGCGTCATCTGCCAGTATACAGAACTAATGACTGCTTGCCTATCGCTGTACACCGTATCATAATGAGGTAACAATTTATAGGATAGAATAATTTGAATCCTGCATCCAAATCTCCTACATATACAAATCTGGTATTGTGCAGCCACCACTAGGGGGAGCTTGGTAGCTTACTGCATACAGTGTAATTGGATAGTGCCATGTATAAAGGTCTGCAGTAGCTATGGGAATGTGCAGATGGGTGTCTCTTCCTTTTAGAGATCCAAACAAAAAATCCAGGCACTCACGTATATGCGATGAAGAAAACTGTTTATTAACACATGTGGTTCTCTGCATGCGTTTCGACTGTAAGGTCTTTACAAACAGGTCTTCTTCATCGCATATACGTGAAAGCTGGGATTTCTTGTTTGGATTTTTTAATTTTTCTTTGGACACCCTGGCTACTGGAGTGCCGTTCATTGGCTATTACTCTTGCTTTTAGAGGGCATTCTAGTTTGCTAGTGTTAACTAGATATGTTGTAGAGGGGTTATCCTATTAGCCTGTAAACATTGATGGCCCATCACAAATACTAGATCAGCCAGTGTCCATATCCCAACACCCCCACAATCACGTTTGAAAGGGACCACATGAGCATGGCAGCTGCTTCAATACTTGCAACCATCCTTAGAGTAGCGATACTATTAGTTGAAATGGTGCATGAAATGACAGCATAGTACATGCGCACTTCATTGCACCGATGTTACCAAGAGTATGGCGACTGCAAGGACAAGCAAACAAGCTGGGGTGCTGGGAGCTGGACCCACTGATGTTATATTTATGCCTATCCAGAGGCAGGATAACTCTTTAAGGTCCTTTCACAGGGTAACTACCTATAGGTCGCACTAAAAGGACCAGAAGCATCATGCAAGTCTCTACTTACAGGATATCCTGGGTCCCCTGATTCCCCTCTGTCTCCACGGTCACCAACAGGTCCCTGGAAAATATAGGTTGTATATTATAATGTGTTAGAAACTCCTGTACACTACAACCCCCATACCAGGGTCGTCCAATTAGACAATAGTGACAGTATATGTAGAGGTAAGCGGTGACTGTATATGTAGTATGGAGTGTATGGAGAGGTAAGCGGTGACTGTATATGTACAGGTAAGCGGTGACTGTATATGTACAGGTAAGCGGTGACTGTATATGTATAGGTAAGTGTATGTAGAGGTAAGCGGTGACTGTGTATATAGAGGTAAGCGGTGACTGTGTATATAGAGGTAAGCGGTGACTGTGTATGTAGAGGTAAGCGGTAACTGTGTATGGAGAGGTAAGCGGTGACTGTGTATGCAGAGGTAAGCGGTGAGTGTGGATGGAGAGGTAAGCGGTGACTGTGTACATAGAGGTAAGCGGTGAGTGTATATGTAGAGGTAAGCGGTGACTGTGTATGCAGAGGTAAGCGGTGAGTGTGGATGGAGAGGTAAGCAGTGACTGTATATGTAGAGGTAAGCGATGACTGTGTATGCAGAGGTAAGCGGTGACTGTGTATGGAGAGGTAAGCGGTGACTGTGTATATAGAGGTAAGCGGTGACTGTATATGTATAGGTAAGCGGTGACTGTGTATGGAGAGGTAAGCGGTGACTGTGTATATAGAGGTAAGCGGTGACTGTATATGTATAGGTAAGCGGTGACTGTATATGTAGAGGTAAGCGGTGACTGTGTATATAGAGGTAAGCGGTGACTGTGTATATAGAGGTAAGCGGTGACTGTGTATGCAGAGGTAAGCGGTGACTGTGTATATAGAAGTAAGCGGTGACTGTGTATGCAGAGGTAAGCAGTGACTGTGTATATAGAGGTAAGCGGTGACTGTATATGTATAGGTAAGCGGTGACTGTATATGTAGAGGTAAGCGGTGACTGTATATGTAGAGGTAAGCGGTGACTGAATATGTAGAGATAAGCGGTGACTGTATATGTAGAGGTAAGCGGTGACTGTGTATATAGAGGTAAGCGGTGACTGTGTATATAGAGGTAAGCGGTGACTGTGTATATAGAGGTAAGCGGTGACTGTGTATGTAGAGGTAAGCGGTGATTGTATATGTAGAGGTAAGCGGTGACTGTGTATATAGAGGTAAGCGGTGACTGTGTATATAGAGGTAAGCAGTGACTGTGTATATAGAGGTAAGCGGTGACTGTGTATGCAGATGTAAGCTGTGACTGTATATGTAGAGGTAAGCGGTGACTGTGTATATAGAGGTAAGTGGTGATTGTGGATGGAGAGGTAAGTGGTGACTGTGTACGTAGAGGTAAGTGGTGAGTGTGGATATAGAGGTAAGCGGTAAGTGTGGATGTAGAGGTAAGCGGTGACTGTATATGTATAGGTAAGCGAGACTGTGTATATAGAGGTAAGCGGTGACTGTGTATGGAGAGGTAAGCGGTGACTGTGTATATAGAGGTAAGCGGTGACTGTGTATATAGAGGTTAGCGGTGACTGTATATGTAGAGGTAAGCGGTGACTGTATATGTAGAGGTAAGCGGTGACTGTGTATGCAGAGGTAAGCGGTGACTGTGTATGGAGAGGTAAGCGGTGACTGTATATGTAGAGGTAAGCGGTGACTGTATATGTAGAGGTAAGCAGTGACTGTATATGTAGAGGTAAGCGGTGACTGTATATGTAGAGGTAAGCGGTGACTGTGTATATAGAGGTAAGCGGTGACTGTATATGTAGAGATAAGCGGTGACTGTATATGTAGAGGTAAGCGGTGACTGTGTATATAGAGGTAAGCGGTGACTGTGTATGTAGAGGTAAGCGGTGATTGTATATGTAGAGGTAAGCGGTGACTGTGTATATAGAGGTAAGCGGTGACTGTGTATATAGAGGTAAGCGGTGACTGTGGATGTAGAGGTAAGCGGTGACTGTAGGGAGAGTTAGGCAGTGACTGTGTATATAGAGGTAAGCGGTGACTGTATATATAGAGGTAAGCGGTGACTGTGTATGTAGAGGTAAGCAGTGACTGTATATGTAGAGGTAAGCGGTGACTGTGTATATAGAGGTAAGCGGTGACTGTGGATGTAGAGGTAAGCGGTGACTGTGTAGGGAGAGTTAGGCAGTGACTGTGTATATAGAGGTAAGCGGTGACTGTGCATGTAGAGGTAAGCGGTGAGTGTGGATATAGAGGTAAGCGGTGAGTGTGTATGTAGAGGTAAGCGGTGACTATATATGTATAGGTAAGTGGTGACTGTATATGTAGAGGTAAGCGGTGACTGTGTATGTAGAGATAAGCGGTGACTGTGTATATAGAGGTAAGCGGTGACTGTATATGTAGAGGTAAGCGGTGACTATATATGTATAGGTAAGTGGTGACTGTATATGTAGAGGTAAGCGGTGACTGTGTATGTAGAGATAAGCGGTGACTGTGTATATAGAGGTAAGCGGTGATTGTGGATGGAGAGGTAAGCGGTGACTGTATATGTAGAGGTAAGCGGTGAGTGTGTTTATAGAGGTAAGCGGTGACTGTGTATGGAGAGGTAAGCGGTGAGTGTGTATATAGAGGTAAGCGGTGACTGTGTATGTATAGGTAAGCGGTGACTGTGTATATAGAGGTAAGCGGTGACTGTGTATATAGAGGTAAGCAGTGACTGTGTATATAGAGGTAAGCGGTGACTGTGTATGCAGATGTAAGCTGTGACTGTATATGTAGAGGTAAGCGGTGACTGTGTATATAGAGGTAAGTGGTGATTGTGGATGGAGAGGTAAGTGGTGACTGTGTACGTAGAGGTAAGTGGTGAGTGTGGATATAGAGGTAAGCGGTAAGTGTGGATGTAGAGGTAAGCGGTGACTGTATATGTATAGGTAAGCGAGACTGTGTATATAGAGGTAAGCGGTGACTGTGTATGGAGAGGTAAGCGGTGACTGTGTATATAGAGGTAAGCGGTGACTGTATATGTATAGGTAAGCGGTGACTGTATATGTAGAGGTAAGCGGTGACTGTGTATATAGAGGTAAGCGGTGACTGTGTATATAGAGGTAAGCGGTGACTGTGTATGCAGAGGTAAGCGGTGACTGTGTATATAGAAGTAAGCGGTGACTGTGTATGCAGAGGTAAGCAGTGACTGTGTATATAGAGGTAAGCGGTGACTGTATATGTATAGGTAAGCGGTGACTGTATATGTAGAGGTAAGCGGTGACTGTATATGTAGAGGTAAGCGGTGACTGAATATGTAGAGATAAGCGGTGACTGTATATGTAGAGGTAAGCGGTGACTGTGTATATAGAGGTAAGCGGTGACTGTGTATATAGAGGTAAGCGGTGACTGTGTATATAGAGGTAAGCGGTGACTGTGTATGTAGAGGTAAGCCGTGATTGTATATGTAGAGGTAAGCGGTGACTGTGTATATAGAGGTAAGCGGTGACTGTGTATATAGAGGTAAGCAGTGACTGTGTATATAGAGGTAAGCGGTGACTGTGTATGCAGATGTAAGCTGTGACTGTATATGTAGAGGTAAGCTGTGACTGTGTATATAGAGGTAAGTGGTGATTGTGGATGGAGAGGTAAGTGGTGACTGTGTACGTAGAGGTAAGTGGTGAGTGTGGATATAGAGGTAAGCGGTAAGTGTGGATGTAGAGGTAAGCGGTGACTGTATATGTATAGGTAAGCGAGACTGTGTATATAGAGGTAAGCGGTGACTGTGTATGGAGAGGTAAGCGGTGACTGTGTATATAGAGGTAAGCGGTGACTGTGTATATAGAGGTTAGCGGTGACTGTATATGTAGAGGTAAGCGGTGACTGTATATGTAGAGGTAAGCGGTGACTGTGTATGCAGAGGTAAGCGGTGACTGTGTATGGAGAGGTAAGCGGTGACTGTATATGTAGAGGTAAGCAGTGACTGTATATGTAGAGGTAAGCGGTGACTGTATATGTAGAGGTAAGCGGTGACTGTGTATATAGAGGTAAGCGGTGACTGTATATGTAGAGGTAAGCGGTGACTGTATATGTAGAGGTAAGCGGTGACTGTGTATATAGAGGTAAGCGGTGACTGTGTATGTAGAGGTAAGCGGTGATTGTATATGTAGAGGTAAGCGGTGACTGTGTATATAGAGGTAAGCGGTGACTGTGTATATAGAGGTAAGCGGTGACTGTGGATGTAGAGGTAAGCGGTGACTGTAGGGAGAGTTAGGCAGTGACTGTGTATATAGAGGTAAGCGGTGACTGTATATATAGAGGTAAGCGGTGACTGTGTATGTAGAGGTAAGCAGTGACTGTATATGTAGAGGTAAGCGGTGACTGTGTATATAGAGGTAAGCGGTGACTGTGGATGTAGAGGTAAGCGGTGACTGTGTAGGGAGAGTTAGGCAGTGACTGTGTATATAGAGGTAAGCGGTGACTGTGCATGTAGAGGTAAGCGGTGAGTGTGGATATAGAGGTAAGCGGTGAGTGTGTATGTAGAGGTAAGCGGTGACTATATATGTATAGGTAAGTGGTGACTGTATATGTAGAGGTAAGCGGTGACTGTGTATGTAGAGGTAAGCGGTGACTGTGTATATAGAGGTAAGCGGTGACTGTATATGTAGAGGTAAGCGGTGACTATATATGTATAGGTAAGTGGTGACTGTATATGTAGAGGTAAGCGGTGACTGTGTATGTAGAGATAAGCGGTGACTGTGTATATAGAGGTAAGCGGTGATTGTGGATGGAGAGGTAAGCGGTGACTGTATATGTAGAGGTAAGCGGTGAGTGTGTTTATAGAGGTAAGCGGTGACTGTGTATGGAGAGGTAAGCGGTGAGTGTGTATATAGAGGTAAGCGGTGACTGTGTATGTATAGGTAAGCGGTGACTGTGTATATAGAGGTAAGCGGTGACTGTGTATATAGAGGTAAGCAGTGACTGTGTATATAGAGGTAAGCGGTGACTGTGTATGTAGAGGTAAGCGGTGACTGTATATGTAGAGGTAAGCGGTGACTGTGTATATAGAGGTAAGTGGTGATTGTGGATGGAGAGGTAAGTGGTGACTGTGTACGTAGAGGTAAGTGGTGAGTGTGGATATAGAGGTAAGCGGTAAGTGTGGATGTAGAGGTAAGCGGTGACTGTATATGTATAGGTAAGCGAGACTGTGTATATAGAGGTAAGCGGTGACTGTGTATGGAGAGGTAAGCGGTGACTGTGTATATAGAGGTAAGCGGTGACTGTGTATATAGAGGTTAGCGGTGACTGTATATGTAGAGGTAAGCGGTGACTGTATATGTAGAGGTAAGCAGTGACTGTATCTGTAGAGGTAAGCGGTGACTGTATATGTAGAGGTAAGCGGTGACTGTGTATATAGAGGTAAGCGGTGACTGTATATGTAGAGATAAGCGGTGACTGTATATGTAGAGGTAAGCGGTGACTGTGTATATAGAGGTAAGCGGTGACTGTATATGTAGAGATAAGCGGTGACTGTATATGTAGAGGTAAGCGGTGACTGTGTATATAGAGGTAAGCGGTGACTGTGTATGTAGAGGTAAGCGGTGATTGTATATGTAGAGGTAAGCGGTGACTGTGTATATAGAGGTAAGCGGTGACTGTGTATATAGAGGTAAGCGGTGACTGTGGATGTAGAGGTAAGCGGTGACTGTAGGGAGAGTTAGGCAGTGACTGTGTATATAGAGGTAAGCGGTGACTGTATATATAGAGGTAAGCGGTGACTGTGTATGTAGAGGTAAGCGGTGACTGTATATGTAGAGGTAAGCGGTGACTGTGTATATAGAGGTAAGCGGTGACTGTGGATGTAGAGGTAAGCGGTGACTGTGTATATAGAGGTAAGCGGTGACTGTGTATATAGAGGTAAGCGGTGACTGTGGATGTAGAGGTAAGCGGTGACTGTAGGGAGAGTTAGGCAGTGACTGTGTATATAGAGGTAAGCGGTGACTGTATATATAGAGGTAAGCGGTGACTGTGTATGTAGAGGTAAGCGGTGACTGTATATGTAGAGGTAAGCGGTGACTGTGTATATAGAGGTAAGCGGTGACTGTGGATGTAGAGGTAAGCGGTGACTGTGTAGGGAGAGTTAGGCAGTGACTGTGTATATAGAGGTAAGCGGTGACTGTGTATGTAGAGGTAAGCGGTGAGTGTGGATATAGAGGTAAGCGGTGAGTGTGTATGTAGAGGTAAGCGGTGACTATATATGTATAGGTAAGTGGTGACTGTATATGTAGAGGTAAGCGGTGACTGTGTATGTAGAGATAAGCGGTGACTGTGTATATAGAGGTAAGCGGTGACTGTATATGTAGAGGTAAGCGGTGACTATATATGTATAGGTAAGTGGTGACTGTATATGTAGAGATAAGCGGTGACTGTGTATATAGAGGTAAGCGGTGATTGTGGATGGAGAGGTAAGCGGTGACTGTATATGTAGAGGTAAGCGGTGAGTGTGTTTATAGAGGTAAGCAGTGAGTGTGGATGGAGAGGTAAGTGGTGAGTGTGTATATAGAGGTAAGCGGTGACTGTGTATGGAGAGGTAAGCGGTGAGTGTGTATATAGAGGTAAGCGGTGATTGTGGATGGAGAGGTAAGCGGTGACTGTGTATATAGAGGTAAGCGGTGACTGTGTATGTATAGGTAAGCGGTGACTGTGTATATAGAGGTAAGCGGTGACTGTGTATGGAGAGGTAAGCGGTGACTGTGTATATAGAACTAAGCGGTGACTGTGTATGGAGAGGTAAGCGGTGACTGTGTATATAGAACTAAGCGGTGACTGTGTATGGAGAGGTAAGCGGTGACTGTGTATGGATAGGTAAGCAGTGATTGTGGATGGAGAGGTAAGCGGTGACTGTGTATATAGAGGTAAGCGGTGACTGTGTATATAGAGGTAAGCGGTGACTGTGTATATAGAGGTAAGAGGTGACTGTGTATGGAGAGGTAAGCGGTGACTGTGTATGGAGAGGTAAGCGGTGACTGTGTATGGAGAGGTAAGCGGTGACTGTGTATGGAGAGGTAAGCGGTGAGTGTGTGTATAGAGGTAAGCGGTGACTGTGTATATAGAGGTAAGCGGTGACTGTGTATATAGAGGTAAGCGGTGAGTGTGTATATAGAGGTAAGAGGTGAGTGTGGATGGAGAGGTAAGTGGTGTGTGTGGATGGAGAGGTAAGCAGTGAGTGTGTATATAGAGGTAAGTGGTGACTATATGTAGAGGTAAGCGGTGAGTGTGTATAAAGAGGTAAGCAGTGACTGTGTATGTAGAGGTAAGCAGTGACTGTGTATGGAGAGGTAAGCGGTGACTGTGTATATAGGGGAGGGAGAGGAGCCATAGACCACCGGATACCAGGTATATGTAGCCCTTTGCATTGATGCACTTTACTGGAGCTGGGCACATCCTATGGTTAGGAACCTATATACCCATGTTATTAGAAACATTGGAGTTTATGTTATTGGTATTAGTTTATGTACTGCACTTGCACTTTATCCAGCTTTCCTCCAATGCTGCTCAGATGCTCCCAAATACAAGTAGGGTCCAGGTGTTATCTGTGGTTTATCTATGTCATCTCTGCACATCCGATTTTAATCAGTATATTTAAAAATTTCTTCTGTGTATTTAATATTCATCTAATAAAGGAATTATTCACATTTAATGGTTGCTGTATATTTTTTGGCGTAAGCCATTTTTCTTGTAGGATTTATGTGTATGTATAGGTAAGCGGTGAGTGTGTATGGAGAGGTAAGCGGTGATTGTGTATATAGAGGTAAGCGGTGACTGTGTATATAGAGGTAAGCGGTGACTGTGTATATAGAGGTAAGCGGTGACTGTGTATATAGAGGTAAGAGGTGACTGTGTATATAGAGGTAAGCGGTGAGTGTGTATGGAGAGGTAAGCGGTGATTGTGTATATAGAGGTAAGCGGTGACTGTGTATGGAGAGGTAAGCGGTGACTGTGTATATAGAGGTAAGCGGTGAGTGTGTATATAGAGGTAAGTGGTGACTGTATATGTAGAGGTAAGTGGTGACTGTATATGTAGAGATAAGCGGTGACTGTATATTTAGAGGTAAGCGGTGACTGTGTATATAGAGGTAAGCAGTGACTGTGTATGTAGAGGTAAGCAGTGAGTGTGGATATAGAGGTAAGCGGTGAGTGTGGATATAGAGGTAAGCGGTGAGTGTGTATATAGAGGTAAGCGGTGAGTGTGGATATAGAGGTAAGCGGTGACTGTGTATGTAGAGGTAAGCGGTGACTGTGTATATAGAGGTAAGCGGTGACTGTATATGTATAGGTAAGTGGTGACTGTATATGTAGAGATAAGCGGTGACTGTGTACGTAGAGGTAAGTGGTGACTGTATATTTAGAGGTAAGCGGTGACTGTGTATATAGAGGTAAGCGGTGACTGTGTATGGAGAGGTAAGCAGTGACTGTGTATGTATAGGTAAGCGGTGACTGTATATGTATAGGTAAGTGGTGACTGTGTATGGAGAGGTAAGTGGTGATTGTGGATGGAGAGGTAAGCGGTGACTGTATATGTATAGGTAAGTGGTGACTGTGTATGGAGAGGTAAGTGGTGATTGTGGATGGAGAGGTAAGCGGTGAGTGTGGATGGAGAGGTAAGCGGTGCCTGTGTATATAGAGGTAAGCGGTGACTGTGTATGTAGAGGTAAGCAGTGACTGTGGATGGAGAGGTAAGCGGTGACTGTGTATATAGAGGTAAGCGGTGAGTGTGTATGTAGAGGTAAGCGGTGACTGTGGATGGAGAGGTAAGCGGTGACTGTGTATATAAAGGTAAGCGGTGAGTGTGTATATAGAGGTAAGCGGTGACTGTGTATATAGAGGTAAGTGGTGACTGTATATGTAGAGGTAAGCGGTGAGTGTGTATGTAGAGGTAAGCGGTGAGTGTGGATGGAGAGGTAAGCGGTGACTGTGTATATAGAGGTAAGCGGTGACTGTGTATATAGAGGTAAGCGGTGAGTGTGGATGGAGAGGTAAGCGGTGACTGTGTATATAGAGGTAAGCGGTGAGTGTGGATGGAGAGGTAAGCGGTGACTGTATATGTAGAGGTAAGCGGTGAGTGTGTATGTAGAGGTAAGCGGTGACTGTGTATGTAGAGGTAAGCGGTGACTGTGTATATAGAGGTAAGCGGTGAGTGTGGATGGAGAGGTAAGCGGTGACTGTGTATGGAGAGGTAAGCGGTGACTGTATATGTAGAGGTAAGCGGTGAGTGTGTATGTAGAGGTAAGCGGTGAGTGTGTATATAGAGGTAAGCGGTGACTGTGTATATAGAGGTAAGCGGTGAGTGTGGATGGAGAGGTAAGCGGTGACTGTATATGTAGAGGTAAGCGGTGACTGTGTATGTAGAGGTAAGCGGTGACTGTGTATATAGAGGTAAGCGGTGAGTGTGGATGGAGAGGTAAGCGGTGACTGTGTATGGAGAGGTAAGCGGTGACTGTATATGTAGAGGTAAGCGGTGAGTGTGTATGTAGAGGTAAGCGGTGAGTGTGTATATAGAGGTAAGCGGTGACTGTGTATATAGAGGTAAGCGGTGAGTGTGGATGGAGAGGTAAGCGGTGACTGTGTATATAGAGGTAAGTGGTGAGTGTGGATGGGTGCCATATACAGGTGATACAGCTGGAATCTGTTACTAGAGTGAACTGGGTCTTACTCTGTCTCCAGGAGCACCTGGGACACCTTCCGTTTTGCCATCTTCCCCTTGTTCTCCCTGTAAACAAATGAAATGACATATTAAATGAAGTGCAGATACAGTAATGATGATGGGACACGATGTAATCCATGAAGGGTCGGCCTATAATCCAGCCCGTACTGGCGTAGCTGGGGTGGGGGGGCACCGTCCCAGCTATGTATAGAGATCTCGTGTACCGCAAATAGTTAACGTGTGGGAGGGCGAAGGGATAATTTATGTTTAGCTTACATGAATGAGGGAGAAAAAGAGCAATGGGAAGTGACAAGTAAAAATGCAGGGAAGAGGGGCCAGAAAGTAAACATCTGAAGCTACAAATGCGTAAAGCATAGAGAGAAGGACGGATGTGTTGTATTTGGCTGGCGGCCCACACACAGATACATTCATATACTTATACAGCGCATCTGGAGGCTCCCAAGTGGATGAGAACTTCTCACACCACATGCACAGTCCTCATCCTGCACAGTATAGATGACTGGAGGTGACATGAAGGTGTTACGTTACGGGACTGCTGCTCCCCATTACACTGCATTAGCATAAGAACATGTAATGATGGTGTCCAGGCACATGGCGGACAAGACCCTTATTAAGCACACTGGTGAAAAGGCTACAACATGGCGGTCATCTCTGTAGTATTCTCACTGTTCTCAGATGCAGGAGTTTCCTCACGGGCTGCCGCTTCATTGGCCTCGGGAACAATAAAAGAGCAGCCCAGTCCAGCTGGACCCGGCCACAGCGTTCATAGAAAGCTCTAACCCCGAGCCAAGCGCGAGTCATTCTATCCTGAACTGGTTACAAGTCGTCTGAGTCAGCAGACGTGAGAAAGATGACCATGACTGAAGGGTTCCTGTCCCTCACTGGCGTACCTCCGCTCACTAACCAATGGGGCTAGTTCCAGCAGATGTGTCCCCTATCCTACGGGCAGAGACGGGACTATCTACAACCTGTCACAATAGATGAGCAGACGCCTTATAGCGGACACCAGATGATGCCGCTGCATAACATAGACACATAGGAAATGGTTAATAGCTGGATATTCTGATTTCATGAGACATCCCTCAAACACATGGAAATGTTCATCCAGATCAAGAAGAAGAAAAGCAGGGAATCATCCACAAGAAATCCCAGTTAACACTTTCTGGCTCCTCCTGAGGTTTCATGGTGCCTGAATTCACGGCAGCTCGAACCTAAATTCCGATAAATAATGGGGGGAAACTTACTTAAACTGTGTATTACGCAGACAGTGTGAACTGAGGCCTATCAGACAGCCCGTGGCCATGTGTAAACGAGTGCTGATCTCTGATTGGTGCTCCTTTACAGATCCTTCACAAGTCTCGATCAGTTATGTAGCCGGGCCGCACTAAGGATCATTGGATTATTTGATGACTTCTTCTGGCCGCACATGTCCAATAATACGGGGAAGCATGTGGCTGATGGCCAAAGATTTTACAGCTGGACAGAGCGACCTGATCAGCCGACAAGTGATCTTCAGCTTTCTTATTAACTGATGGCTAGCCTTATTCCTGACCTGTTAGACCCATAATCCCCCTGTGTAATAAGGTCCTTAGACTAGACAGTCACACACCCATTCCATGATACTTGTTACATCCTGCTATCTGTCGTGCTATTCTACATGCGGACATCTTCCTCCAGTCCTCCATGATTCTTCTCTTTAGCCCAATGTCCCATGTCACCTTGTTTCCTTCTGTTTCAGTGTTAGTTCTAGTTTTTGTTTGGCTTTTCTATACTTTAATCCCATTTCCTCCAGCTGATTCCTTAGAAGTCTGTCATGGACATTGGGGAACATTTACTATTGCAAAAGAGGCATAATTATGGCCCCAATAATATGCCAGGAGATTCTGGGGAATGAATAGTTGGTCTTAGACCAGACAGTTTGCAAATGCAACTGATTTATTCTTAGACTATCTAATATAAATGTACAAAGTTTAAGAATTAGTAAACCCCGGCCGCTGATTCCTGTTTTTGTCAATTCATTGTGTTAAAGGGAATCCGTCAGCTCCCGGGCACTACCTGAGGTGCTGACAGTGTGCTGTAGCTAGCAGCCCCCAGTGAGCATGGTGCCTTTTTGGTAATTTTCTGTGCAGCGGATTATGTACAATCTTATGTCTCCTACTGTCACAGAACTGTTGTTTGTGCCACACTTGTCATGCATCCTCCTCCCTCTTCATGAATAATCAATGCTGCCCGGCCTCCTGCTTGCTCAGCTGTTAGATTGCAGATCAGTCCTCTGTAGGCAGGTTATGTCTGAAAGAATCTTTCCCCTGTAAAGTGTTGGAGCTGTGGTCTAGGGGTAACTCATCTGTCTAGAGACCTGACAGCACTTTTTACCTCATTATTGTATCATTTTTAAGGCTATGTTCACACACAGTATTTTTGCTCAGTATTTTGCAACCAAAACCAGAAGTGGATTGGAAAGACTGAAAGGCTATGTTCACACACTGTTGAAATTGAGCAGATGGCCGTCATTTAATGGCAAATAATTACTGTTTTTTTTTTTAAAACAACGTCCGATATTTGCCATTAAATGACGGCCATCTGCTCAATTTCAACAGTGTCAGTGCCTTTCTGTGTTCCTAATCCACTCCTGGTTTATGTTTCAAAATACTGACCAAAATACTGAGCAAAAATACTGTGTGTGAACATAGCCTTAAAAATTATACAATAATGAGACAAAAACATAAAGACATCTATTTAATTTCCATCAGAGAATTTGAACCAGAGAATCAACTACTGGCAGGTCTCTAGACAGGTGAGTTACCTCTAGACCACAGCTCCAGCACATTAGAGAGGAGAGATTCTTTCAGAGATAACCTGCCTACAGAGGACTGATCTGAAAGCTGAGCGAGCAGGAGGCCGGGCAGCATTGATTATTCATGAAGAGGGAGGAGGATGCATGACAAGTGTGGCACAAACAACAGTTCTGTGACAGTAGGAGACATAAGATTGTACATAATCCACTGCACAGAAAATTACCAAAAAGGCACCATGCTTACTGGGGGCTGCCAGCTACAGCACACTGTCAGCACCTCAGGTAGTGCCCGGGAGCTGACGGATTCCCTTTAAGCATTTTCCGTTTTCCAGGCATTTTGTTTTCTCTGCTGATACTTTGTCTTCTTTGTCGAAACTTATGTTCCACTTACTTTCGACTTTCCCACTATTTTACCCACAGCCGACTGAGAACTAGAAGTAAACAAAACTACCATAAGTTCGATTTCCTAAAACCCGGAACATTCGTGATTTGACTCTTAGTGTATGGAGAAGATGGAGAAAGAGGGATCCGTCTTCTCCAGCCACCAGGAGTCAAATGCCGACTTTTCACGGTTTACCGAAACTGAACATATTGTAGTTTCGCTCGTCTCTACTGAGAACAACTAACATCTTGTGCCGTACTCACTGACTAAAAACAAAGCAAACCATGAGCTCTATATCTATAGCCCACACCGCTGTAAGTGGGGGCATATGACTTATGAGACTATCTTGCCTATAAATCTGATATTCTTTAACCACATACACACATGACGTAAAAAGTTTGAATAACTTGCATAATGTTGTTGCCAAACCAGACAATGTCCAGGTGACAAAAACCACAAAAAAAAG
The DNA here is from genome assembly GCF_027789765.1 of Dendropsophus ebraccatus. NCBI lineage: Eukaryota > Metazoa > Chordata > Amphibia > Anura > Hylidae > Dendropsophus > Dendropsophus ebraccatus. The sequence goes on along the minus strand of NC_091463.1, from coordinate 16,970,848 downwards.
TCAAGAAAATGTGATCAAAAGAGACAAGAGGAGCCGTATATATCTACATCATGATCTCATCCGGTTATAGAGATGACTCAGTGTATACTGTCTGCTGGGATCGGTGGGAATCTGCTGACACATATGTTCCTGAATAAAGCCACAGAAACATGATTCCGGCTAATGTACAGACATTTTATTCCTAATATTGTGGGTTCAAAAACAAACAGACGGAACAGACAAGATGGTATTTTACTTAAAGGGACACTGAACCTAGAAATGAACAATAAAAACGAGAGAATTCAGCACGGGGTTAATCTCCTGCTGATGGCCTCCATTATAGGCTGAAGTATTGGGGATTCACCAATGGGCTGGTCTTATCAATCGCCTACTGCAGAGGGGGGAGGCTCATGCTGCAGTTAGACATCGGACAATGAAGAAGGAGGAGGATATAATGGGACACACATTTCTTAATATGTTTTCGTTTTGGGGTTAAACAAACGGAGGAGATTAAGGGAGGGATATTTTATTTCCTATGTTAAATCTTCATTTTAAAAGATGGTTTCCTAAAATGTTTGTAGGGATTCCATTTCATCTATGACATTGGGGTCCGTGCACACTACAGAATCGTGACGGAAAACCCATTGCGGATTCCGCAGCTCGCATCCACTCACGGACCCTGCCGGCCGTGCGCGTTTTTGCCATCCGGCAAAAGAATTGACATGTCAACTCATACAGCGGAAGGCGGAATCCACCCGTGCATAGAATGGAGTCTATGACACGGGCCGAGACGCGCACTGATGCCAGGGTCCACAAAAGGGTGCGAGCTGTGGAATCTGCAACGGGTTTTCCATCGTGATTCTGTAGTGTGCACGTACCCTTGGTGTATATTATATGAGTTTTCTTGTTCTGTCCTGCACTCACTAGGCACCTTGTCATGGCTACCATTACTCCCCAAACTCCCAAGAGAAAAGTCTCCATTAGATACTGGAGGATCCTACATCATACTGCCATTCAGAACACATTCATCAATGTTTTAGACACAATTGGGGCTTCTGGAAAATGCAGGAATGGATTTAGATTTAACCAAGTCACTAAAAGAATGGTTGGCATAATGCTGTAACGCCATGCTCATACATGCCGGTACACCTTATATTGAAGATGGCCAAACCCACCATTTCCAAAAGACTCTCTAGTGTACATGGCGGCCTCCCGACTCTGCACAACAGATGATGTTAGTGGAGAGAACAGTCAGGTGAAGCATTTTTAATGCCCTGATGTTGGCGGAGAGAACGGTCTGGGGTGAAGGATTTTTAATGCCCTACTCGATTGTTCTCGGAGGGACAAAGCTTCACCAGAGCAGTCTGACTGATACTCGTAATGTTGCCTGGGAAATACTATTATACTATTCACTGAGCATTTCTCAGGACAATGCTGACATACCTTTTCACCTTTTACTCCTGGAGGCCCAACTGGACCTGGGGGGCCCGCATGTCCCTGTTGTAAGACAAAGAACAAAGTCAGCTGACATTCAACATGCAAATCTTCTGTGTACAATGAGCACAATGCCATCACAGTCATGGTTCATAACTAGCTATAAGATATAATATCCAGGAAGTAAGAAACATGGGTTTTTTATTTTTTATTTTTCCGCACAAAACTTCTGTGGTGCATAGTGACTTGCCAAAATGGCCGCCTGACTTATGTCTAGACATATAGTCCATTCACTCAAACACAGTGCCATTTTGAAATGATTATACCTGATAGCCGGGAATTCCTGGTTCTCCTTGTGCACCCATTCTCCCAGGAGAGCCCTAGAGGTGAGGATGGATTGGTCAGTTCTTATTTCACAATGACATAAACATTGACGTATATGTAGACCTGGAGCATTATAGGCAGCCAGGAGATTACAATCCCAAATAATAAGTCAAAAGTTATCGCTTGCAGTGAGACTGCGGAGATCTCCCCCGATCCTGAGACGCAGCCGGGGGGGAATAGGCTGCGGTGCTCTCTATTCCACAACCAGCAGAACATCTAATCCCTTTGCTTCATTTAAATGAAAGAGTCGGATCTGAATGACAGCCACGCACTCTCCCCGGACGGATCTCAGGATTACAGTGGCTCTCCGCAGTCATCCGATCATACTTTAAGGTAGACTCTTCTGTGTAGATAAAGCTTTGGTTGTGTGCCACGTAACCCCCCAAGTACTCACCACTGGCCCGAGGGTGCCTCTACTTCCCTTGGGGCCTTGATTCCCTGGTGGTCCTGGTTTACCCAGAGAACCGGTCTCTCCAAGGTGACCCTGAATTCCTTTGTTTCCCTTAAGAATAAAATGAAGATTTTCTTTAACACCAGCCAATATCATGCCATGACCCATACTGGGTACTGCTGCCATGCTCATGCTTTACCTTGCGTCCTGGCTTTCCCTTTTCCCCTTGTTTTCCTGGTTTTCCCTCTACTCCCTGTAAGTTAGAGTAAAGACATGTTAGCATGGGGCCTAGTAATTGAACTGCATATCAAGAGGATTAACCCTATCCTAAGCTACATGTCTAAGCAACCGATACCAGGTGGTCGGGGGAGTAATGAAGCAATAGGAGTGATTCCTGAGCACGGTTCTACATCTTCCAGACCTCAGCATCTCTCAGGATGACTGGAAACCTTCTACCTCTTTGTACATTTAGCTCTAATTTGAAACGAGACTAAAATGCAGCCAGAAAAAAAAAATCCTGCAAATGAAGACAAGACAAGCGTAGAGCGAGCAAACCACAGAACATTCCTTCCCACAGACACAGAAATGTCTCCATGTATTAAACATTGACTCCTGCCCCTGTCCGACATACAATGGGTACGGGGCAGGAAATTTAGGGATTAGGATTATGCAGACATTTATGAGAAACATATTCTGAGCTCGGCTTAGACTGAAGCGAGATGGGATGCAGGGTGACACAGCGCGATCACTGTCCGCTGACCGTACACAAGCTCCACACAGCCGCATTTAGCTCCCCTGGTATTGTCGCCAAATTACACACACATGGAACTGGATCCAAACCATCTCTCCAAGGCAAATACAGCCCACAGTGGTTTACTTAGTCAGCAGTGAGATTTTCATAAAACATTGGTTTCCATGTATTAAAAGCGCCCTTGTTGTCCTTATCGAGCAATCTTTTTTTCCATGTAAATGAAGCAGACTGGTAGCAAAAGGGTTTTCTATAAGAACCAATAAGAATCCAGCTGCCATGTTATTAAATAGAAATGGGTCAATGGCGGCATTCACACTGGCTCCATCGAGGGCAAAAGGACACTCTAGGTGGAGTGAATGGCAGCCTATGGATATGTTTGTTGTATGGGCCAGAAGCTTTCCCGGTGCTACAGCAAACATACCAATCAGCCATAACATTAAAACCTAATATCATGGTAGGTCTCCATCCTGCATATAAAATAGCTGTGGACTCCATAGACCTTTGATGAGTCCTGTGGTACCTGGGGATTCTGGAGGCAGAGTAGCCATTTTAAACTCTCTTTGGCATATTCCTCATTCCTGAACAATGTCTGCAGTGTGGGAATTAGGGTGTGTACAATGGTTAGGTAGGTGGTACGTGTCATCGTAACATCCACATGATGCCAGGACACAAGGTCTCCAGCAGAACATTGCCCATCACACTGCCCCTGCCATCTTGTCTTCTTCCCAAAGTGATTTTTGGTGCCATCTTTTTCCCAGAAAATACAAATGTGAACAGCGCTCCATGGTGTGATGTCTAAAAAGGATGAAAATGAAGGAGAGTATATGGAAGACTCGGACGATAATCGTCTGGTGAATTAGGAGACAACGATCAGCCGACATGAACAAGGTCAGCTGATTGTTGCTGTCGTTTGTCTTTCAACATGTTGAAAGACAAACGACCAGGATAGCAACGATCTATTGCCGTCACTCTGTGGAATAGGAGTGGTAGCAGCAGACCGCTGCTATCTTCTATGGGCTGCCCGGATAATCTACGATCACCTCCCGCAGCTCCTCGGCTCTAATCCGCTCGCTGCCGACGAGTGTAATGGGGGCTTAAGCCTTATCCATCCATTGTTCTTCGTCAGACCACCTTTGGTAGGTATAACCACTGCATATCGGGAACACCACATATGACATGGGTTGTGCAGATTCCCTTAAAACACTTGCCCATATTTCCTGCTTACAAGACATCCACGTCACTGATCACTTGTATCTCTTCCCTGACAGAAGCCATTGTCAATATTCACTTCACCTGGTTTTAATGTTATGGCTGATAGGTGTATGTCTCTTGGACTACTACTCCTTCCATCCCTGATAAATCACAGGTGATAATTTACACTGCGAGGCCTCCATTAAGGAACTAACATACGCTAGATTCCTCTCATCCCTCTCATTGTATCAGCAGCATCTTGTGGCACCCCCGGAATCAGCAGACAATGACATCCATAGATCTGCGACTTGTCCCCTATGAGCAGTATATACCACCCTGCAGCCTACACTGTATATACATCAATGATATTACACACATCTCTGTTATATATTACACATTGCCATTAATCTACAAACAGACTGAGGCACATGGAATATAGAAGCCAGACTATAGCAGGACTCCAATAGTAATATATACACATACATATCTGCAGCCAAGGCAGAATGAATCAATATAGCTGGAGCTGACGCTGCAGAGAAGCTGCCAGACACACAGGAATCACTTCACACCATGGCTGCAACTGCTGCGCCCAACCTGTGCCAAAATCTCTGAGGGATCATTTCCGGCCTATGTGAATGGAGAGAGGCCTGTGACCCAGCCTGGCGGATTCAGGGGGAATTATGTTACTACTCCCAGCATTCAATCTTTGGACTGAACCAACATTCTTACGTTCGAGGGCTATTAACTACTGCGTGACCACATTCTAGCTATCTTTTTTTTTTTTTTAATAAACGTACTTAATAAAACATCCATTTTCTTCCCAATTACCACAACTTGAAATTCTGGTATGTTTATAAAAGTGGCCGGACGTGCAGCTTTCTGTAGGAAATGTTCCCCATTGATAATATAGGCATGCTTAACCGAACTAGGTACACCTGTGTGTGAGGGTCAGGGAGAATAGTTGTCAGCCAAATAAGCATTTGGATGACAGCTACTAAAAGTGTCTGACCTGCTTAAATTTCAACTCCCTTACCTCCTGATCATAGGATGTTGAATAACTAGAGTATCACAGACCTACTACAGTGAGAAGTCAGTATGATATTTTAAATGGTCAAACTGTGCATCAATAATACAAGCAAATATACACAACTTTGTAATGTATCTTATTAGATAAACATGCTTTTTGTACACTTATTCCTGTTCTGCCCCTACCCACTCAGCTTTAACATTTATTGTAAAAAAAACAGCAGAATCCTGTCCTGAGACGCAAGCTAGAGTAACAGCATAGATGTCTATGGGGAAAGGGAGTGACCGAAAAGACCCAGAAGTAGGCAGAGAGACTACAAGAGCTTATAGTGAGTATTATATCTCACCACAGTCCTGGGTTCACAGCTGGCACTGCTCAGTACTGCTCTATAATGTCTCCAATGCTGCTGATTGGGATTAGATTTCACACCAGTTCTATATTCACAGCTAACACTGCTCAGTACTGCTCAACAATGTCTCCAATGTTACTTCTGATTAGATTTCACCCCAGTTCTGGATTCGCAATTTACACTGCTCAGTACTGCTCTAGAATATCTCCAATGCTGCTGCTGCTTCTGTAGGTGCACTAAAGAAATATAAGGAAGCAGAATCTCCTATTTTTTCAGTATATAGCATATGGTGACATTGGAGAGGCTAGTCTATACCCACCATCTCTATTGTGACTGCCATCAGTTGAAGGTTGGAGAAAGCATGCAACATTTCTATATATCCACATACATTAATGCCATACAGGGGTGCCCACATACATGTGCCAAAAGATGAGGCACAAGGAGGTAGCACAATTCTTCTTGTAAATGATGGCCATGTGTCCTCTTACTATCATAGCCTTCATACTCCGCTATAGTCCTCAGATGTCTACACAGTACTGGCCGCACTCATCCATCTTGTTTGTTTGATGGTTACAGAACAATTGAAATAAACATTTGCAGTTCTTAGAAAGCAGCAATAGTCACAGCTTCTCGCGCCAAGCCATTGACGGCGTCTGGCAAGTAACAGGTAGACGATCAAGACAGTAGGATTAGAGGCTGAAGCTGCTAGACTGATAACGGAAGAAGGCAGAGAGAGCAAGGAGCACCCCCGTCACACCCTCTGAGCACCCTCACTATAACATCTTGGACCCGGGCTGCTTGTAAAGAGAGGGGTTCCAAAAGGCAGGCTCGGGTTTCTCACACACTCTAGGATGACTTTCCTGGAACTGATACCCAATCTCGGGCTTGTCCTGAGACCAAAAAATCACTCTGCAGAGCTGCTGGAACTGAGCGCTAGACTTCACGCCAGCTGGCTAGACTTCGGACACAGCAGATAGCTCTTTAACTCTGTGACTGCCATGTTTCCCCCAGTAATGTGCAGAACATATGATATCCAAAGAACTCTAGATATATGGCCTCTTTAACCCTATGTGAATTTACTCCAAGACCCCAAAGAAATGCTGTTCAAGTTCCCAACTAGAGCCACTTCATGTTCAGCATATGATAATGGTGAATAAGCGTGAACAATGGTTCAGTCCTGAGCAGAGCACCGCCCGCATTAGCATGTAAGGTAATGATGTTTGACCCCATGCTCGAACAGAATGGATGTTAAGATCTTATACCTACAGTGAAGAATTCCTTTAAGAGTCGGCCTCTGAAGCCTCTGGACTCCTGTTTGCTGTAAGGCATGATGTGGCCATCCTTCAGCTACAGGTTATTGGCTTCTCCATATTAACAAGTAGTGATATTCACAGCGGGGTGTGAGTGAAGTTTTTCAGTATTCTCCATGTCTGCATTATATCAATGGGGCCTGCAAAATCTCTTCAATAACTGTAAGAGATTAAAGGATTGATTCGGTGGAGAAAGGTCAGATTACGTCATATACTGTTTTAAAGGAATTGTCCATTTTTGAAGCTTTGAATAGTAGCAGGATTTGTTCGGGCGGGAGGGGTTGTGTGGAACGGTATGTCGGCTGGATACTGCTCCAAAGTGCAATTCAATGATCCATCTGTTCTGCGGTTTTCGCACAAGCGCCACATCGTGGCTGCCAAATGTGGGCTTATAGGCTATATAAATGTGGAGAGGTTAAGCCAAATGACTTCTTCTCTGTAGCGGTTTTCCCATTAACTTTCCTTGTTTATTCTCTATGTACCCTTCTCTATGGTTGCATGGACAGAGGTTTTCCGCAGGAAAGGTGAGGTTAGGGACGGCCGATGACAAGAATCAAGATCCTCCAAGTGAATTGAGCGGCAGTGAACACACTCAGCCACTACTCCATAACCGAGCACTGTACTCCATAACCGAGCACTGTACCATTCCAGACAGTTATCACCTTTCCTGTATATGTTGTTTCAACGGCCGTGATTTCCACGGAACTTACGCAGTGCTGCAGGCTGAGGGAATCCCAGCCAGAGTGTATACTCATACTATACGCTCCGGCCGGGATCCCTAGCGGCGCCATAGAAAACTGACTGCCGCAGAAAACCCTGTCAGTGCACACTATGAAGCAAGCGGCTCCGGCCGCATGCTCCATAGTGTGCAGTGGGGAGTTCTGACGCGGACACGCACGGATGTGCCTGCATCAAAACTTTGCGGCGCTAAAGATCATGATCTTTTCAGAGACCGGCCATTCCATGCCCCGGCCGGGTCAAGAAACGGCCGGTCTCTTACTGTGTGTGAACATAGCCTATAGGTGAAAACTTCTCCTCTTGGGATAAGCAGCGTCATGTTTGTCTGAGATAGGGACATTAGTTTGTGAACCCTTCAGGAGACTACATACTGCGCTGTGGAATATGTTGTTGCTATACAAACAATGGAGCATAAGAAAAAGCAGCCATGAAGCTATCATCTCTATAACCACTTCTTTTGCACTATAGGGCAGCTATGGATGCAGGTCTGTGCCGGTGACAGGTCTCGTATATACACTGTATACACATATATATATATACATTCATCTGGGATTCCATCTTATGTAAGGGACAACTTTTCCCTGAATAAACACTTCTTACAGTTATTTCCTGGGCACAGAGCAGATTTAGATCATCCCCCATTCCTGCCAAGTAAAACTACTTTTAATTCGCAAGTTTACAGAGCTTAGGCGTGTGAATGGCTGCGTGCAATGGACAATGAGACGGCGGACACAGGAGACATGCACATGTGGGGGAGGGGTGCCCAGCTGCTATATCAGTACAGCTGTGAAGAGCCTGTGATGTTCTGATTCAGATGTTACTCGTCTGTCAGCAGCATGAAGCTGGAAGATACCACGTAGTGTGGCCCCTGGACCGTCTGCTGTCCCTATAGCCATTAATAGCTATCCAGATTTCCACCGAGATTTATTACAGATAAGTCTCTCCCACACAGTGCACAATGGATTTAAAGGGAAAGTATCACATAATAATACTCGTGCCATGACAACCACAACCCGCTAACGTCTTATCATAGGAAATGGATACGGAGTGAGATAGATGGCAGAAAGCTGCTGCGCTGTCTGCACCTCTCCAGCACCAGTTATAAGACGTTTCAGGTCCCTTGTATTGAGATGAATGAGATGTCCGTCCTGCTATGATCTAACCATTGCTGTATGTACTCACTCTGACACCTGGGATTCCATTGAAACCAGGAGGCCCATCTTTTCCTATTAAGCCAACAGCGCCCTTCTCTCCCGTCTCCCCGTCAGGCCCTGGCTCGCCTTTTTCACCCTATTGCCGTATATACGAAAAGCAGGTTAGTATACAGGTAATTGTACACAAGGTTTTGGTTTCTCTCAGACTGCACTGCACCAGCTTCCAGTAATGACTGTGGAAGTAAGAAGGACAGCACTGAAGCATAAACATTTGCTTAAAAGAATAAAACTTTTGACATGTAATAGAGACATGTTAAAAGTTTTGATCAGTTGGGGTCTGGGTGCTGAGACCTCCACCAATCAACAGAAGGGGGGGGGGGGATGCATTCAGCTAAGCGTTTCTCTCACTGTCTCGCTCTGCCCTACTGAATACAGGCTCCATACTTCTTTAAGGGGTTGTCCAGGCTTACTAAAACATGGCCGCTTTCTTCCAGAAACTGCACTACTCTTGTCCTCAGTTTGTGTGAGGGTTTTGCAGCTCAGTTCCATGGAAGTAAATGGAGACTAATTGTAAAACCACACACAACTCGAGGACAGGGGTTTTGGTAAGAAAGTACCTGTGTTGCTTTCTAATCCTGGATAATCCCTTTAATAAAGAATTCATCTCCTTCACTGAGCAGAAAGACTGGTGGAGAAGAGCTAAGGACATGTTCCTTCTGTCCTGCAGATCTCATCTACCTGGATCTACAGATCCCACTCACAGTCCATTGTGTGAGCACTCACCTTCAGTCCATCGGGGCCCATTACACCACCGTCGCCTTCTAGGCCTGTCTCCCCCTGTAGATACAGATCATTGTGAGTGGGGGGAAACAGCCATAACAAAGAAAAAGCAATAACTATGTATACTATGTATGTAATGAGTGAATGTGGGACTGTGAAAGTGGGAGCACTGCCCTGCAGGGGGCACTATAGCACTGCAATATGTTGCATCCATGACACTAAAAGACATAGGAAGGGCTTATCGACAACGCCAGTGACATCCAGATTGTTTATGGAGCAAGAAAGTTGGTGGTGTGACGATTACATACAGCAATGATACAACTTACTTCCATCCTATATCCTTTACACTTAGGCAGGATTATCAGGGACTAGTGTATATGAGGCACAGCTACACAGGTATACTCACTCTCTGGCCTATGAGACCCTGTTCTCCAAGTATTCCCAGTGGACCAATATCGCCCTGAAAATGGAAAAATATAACGGTGGTCAATGTAGAGATTAGAGATGAGCGAACCTGGAGCACGCTTGAGTCGATCCGAACCCAAACTTTCGGCATTTGATTAGCGGTGGCTGCTGAACTTGGATAAAGCCCTAAGGCTATGTGGAAAACATGGATATAGTCATTGGCTGTATCCATGTTTTCCAGACAACCTTAGAGCTTTATCCAAGTTCTGCAGCCCCAGCTAATCAAATACCGAACGTTCGGGTTCGGATCGACTCGAACTCGAAACCAAACCCGGTTAGCTCATCTCTAGTAGAGATCAATTCATGGGATCCGATCACTGGTTCAGAGCAACCTAACAAGAGCTTAAAGGGAACCCTACCACAATGTATGGCTTATACATACCCTGTATTCGCTGTGAGTGTGAATCACTGTTCCCTATCATCAGACTATAGTGTTCAGGTAGTCGGATATGTCTATCCTGTTTCTTATATACATAGTGTGAACCAATGTTCCATATCATCAGAGTATAGTGTTCAGGTAGTGTGGTATGTCCACCCTATTACCTTATATACATAGTGTGGATGGTGCACTTTGCTTAGTAGGTTTAGTGTCCCTTTAATAAGTATCATTTCCATTAAGAAGCAGATTTCGGGAACAGCTGGGCTCCCATTCCAGACATGGGTTCATGTTCCATGCAATTTTCTATTTTAAAGCCTAGGTCCGAATCCAGACTTTTCTCCTTCCTGTTTTAGGACTATAAATATTCCTGGGTTTGCTGCTTGTAAAGCTCTGACCCTTTGTTCAGAAAACAAACTACTGCTGTTAGACAGAGGGAACACGCTTGGGAAAGACATCTGCGTCCAGGGCAGACTCCGGCTCTCCAGCTATGTAGTTGATGTAAATGTGGAGCGCAGCGAGATGTGCAATCCATCCCGAGCTCGTCCTCTGTCCAGCTGAGATAAGAGCCGCACGCTGGCCGCCGCTGAGAGCTGTCAGCTACTGGGAGCCACGCATTTCCGAATGGCAGGACGGCGCACATCAATGGGGTTTTGTTCCCAAAGAAAAGGACAGGAGGGGAGGACGGTTTAGGTTTCAGCACTGTCACAAAGGGGGAACAGTAGCTTCTGTCATAAGCCAGGGATAGCTTGCCAAGAACAATGAGGTGGGGGGGGGGGCAACATAAAATGTGGAGATACAATAAGAAGTATAAAAGCAGTAAGATGTACACTCCAAAATAAACAGGACGACATTAAAGCAAAAATGCCTCTGCGAGAAGACCAAAAAGTACATCTGACAGGCGGCCATGGTCTCAAGCTGCTCTGGGTCCCCTGGATGTTAGGCTGCCCTTGTCACCTCCAGCTCCATTAATGGCTCGGGTCAAGAAGAAGAATGTACACTGGGTGGGCAGATACAAAATGGGCATACATGGGCACAGAAAACTGTAGAGCCACAAAAATAAATAACCCGCCACATCACATCTTCTAACATCCATTATAGGGCATGTACACGTTTTTTTATGGTCTAATGCATGCTGGATGAAACAGTAAAGGAATTTCGCAAACAGTCTTGATTAAAAAACGATCCTACTGTTTTCTGTGTACAGCTTCTAATAAGACCTATGTGTCTCCAAGGTAACAGACTACAAACAATCCGTGTCGTAGTCTGATCCTGCAGTCTTGTTTTATTCCCTACCATTGACCAAATAAAAGTAGGGTTTTGCAGAATCAAACAACATAGAGTGTTTTTATGGTCTCCAACCATACGCCTGCCATGAGCTGTGTCCACAAAACACAAAGACATTGTTAACAACTACCTCCAAAGTTGATTTATTTTTACCTATTGATGGAAAGTAAAAATAGGTTGCAAAAGTGACCGTAGCTTTATTGGGTGAAAGATATGTGGATGGACTCTATACAGCTTGATTGAATCTTTACGTGTGGGTGGGAGATGACAGGACTTAGACATTTTCATTGCAGACCAGACAATATGCCTCCTGTCATGTAGGTTAGGGTTACCGGGGACATGATGTTGGCTCTTATGCTTCATAATTTCCCTTGTCACATATGCTAGTGACCTCGACAATGATTGTTCCCATAGGTAGTCACTCACCTTCATTCCTAGATCACCCGGTGGCCCTGGTTCTCCCTTTGCCCCTGGAGGTCCCTAAAATGAATAGGACATGTTAAATAGTAATAATAATTATATTTTAATAGACTCAACAAGTCTTAAAATTCTAATTACTGAAGCAAGTACAAGTCTTTGCAGTCAACATTTCCAAGGCCCCATATTCTTGAGTACCATAAAATCCATGTTTTATAAGATATCTGGTGCCATAAAAATGGAGTTGCATTGAGATAAAGGTAGAAAACCTCTTAAAGTTAAAAAAAAAAAATAATTGCTTGTAAAAACAAAACAAAAATACAGACAGAGGAGTAAGACTTTGTTAAAGGTGTATAGAGGGAAGCCAGTAAGGTGACCCCCTCTATAGTCATCATAGGCTCTTCAGACTGAACGGATTACATATTCCCAAACCTAAGAGATGAATAAGACATAAAAGAAGGATGTCACCGTATGGGTTTTTGTATTCTTCCTTATGCTGCTGAGATTATATCCTTTGAAGACTGTGGGAATATTTGTTTAGAGGCCATGTTGTTTAGTTGCGGCCCAGCAGCGTCCACCTGCAGTTCTTTGGGTCCACAAAGGGAAATGAATCTGAGGGTCTGCGCTCCCTCTATACTAAACAAGTTCGCTTCTATTTTCAAGTGTTACGGTCAGGTTTGACGTAACACAGACAATATCGCTGAGACCCACTCTGATCGCTAGATGTAGGTGGGAGAAGTGCGCCGCTGTGCTCTTCACTCACTGGCTTGCTGCTCCATCTGACCTTATAGACTTCCAATGGAGCCCATCTCTCTAGATCAGTCATGTCAAACTCTGGCCCACGGGCCAAATCTGGCCCACAGTGCCATTATTTTTGGCCCACTGAGCTTTTTCATTGCTGTATTAAATCTGGCCCACCTGAGGTTGCAGCAGATTATAATATGGGTGGTCAAGATGGCCGTTCTATATAAGAGATTATTTGGAGGGGTAGCTTCTAAGTAAGAGAATATTGGGGAGAGTGGGCTACTTTATAAGACTATTGGAGAGAGCTGGCTATTATATAAAACTATGGGGGAGGGCTGGCTACTATATAAGAGACTATTTTAGGGACTGACTTCTACATAAGAGACTATTGGGAGATCTGGCTACTTTCTAAGACTATTGGAGAAAGCTGGCTATTATATATAACTATGGGGGAGGGGTGGAATTGTATAAGAGACTATTTTAGAGACTGGCTTCTATATAAGAGACTATTGGGGAGGGCTGGCTACTATATAAAACAAGATTGGGAGGGCTGGCTACTATATTGGGCACTATTGAAAGCGCTGACTACTATATAAGACATTATTGGAAGGGCTGGCTACTATGTGGGGCTCTAATAGTAGGCCTGGCTAATATGTGGGGCACTATAGGGGGGGGGGCTACTACATGGGGCACAATTATGGAATTACCTACTGCTTAAGGGATATAATGGGTAACTACCATGTGGGGACATTTATCTTAGGATAGGCAGTGCCAGGAACGTTGCACGCTGCTCTGACAGTGCCAAAAACGCTGCATGCACTCTTCCTTAACTATTAAGGTTGGCCCGCGACTTTCTCCAATTTTTTAATTTTGGCCCACTGTGTATTTGAGTCTGACACCCCTGCTCTAGATGAAGTTGGGGAGTGAAGCACACAGCCGAGCACTTCTCTTGGCTATATCTAGTGATCGGTGGGGCTCTCGGCACCTAAACCTTGACTCATCAAAACTTTGTGAAAAGTGTTATTTTAAGCAACAGTAATGCTTTAACTTTGCTAAAATCACTGCATATTAGACTAATGTGAATTACCCCATAAGAAATAGGCCTGATTGTAACCTGGCTGCAGCTATAAAGTAATGCATTATAGTACCGAAACTTTTATAATCGTTGTCCCTCAAAAGTCCTATTTCCTGAAAGGGAACAGACTTGGGCTCACCCTGACCCAAACCCCAAACATCAGGTCCACATCTACCCAGCTCTGCTCATGGGCTCTCATCCTATGTCTAGCCTTTAGCTACAGAGGAAGTTCATACAAGTTGTATTGAAGCCAAAGCTCTGCGCCAAATTTCCTGCCCCAAATTGCCTTTTTGGGCTGAATTTCAAACATCTAATGAGTTTATAATGGTTTTAACATTTGTTTCGTAAGTTCAGATTACTTCGGATAAACTCAAGAATGCTGAAACAATGCTGACCGTACCAAGCCATTGTATGTCCACATATAGAGGACGATGGAGGCTGGAGGGTTTGGTCTATGTTACATGTGATATAAAGCGGTGACCTAGCTAGTGAAAGTGGAGAATCCACTTTGGAGGAGATTTATCAATACTACTCTCTAGCTTTTCCATTGCTCTAGGTTTCGATAAATGTTGGCGTCAACATATCTGAGGATCCTCTAACTATAAAAACATCAGCCTAAAACAACACTCCACTGGGTCAAACCCCCAATATGAAATATGGATCACACACATATGTGCTTTTAAAGACAACTTTAGGGTTAAAAAAATAATATTTTCCAACATACCTTATGTCCTATTTCACCCAAAGCCCCGACAGGCCCTTGTGGTCCGGGTGGTCCCTTAAAAATAGAAGTGTTGAGCTTGGTCAGTGCCAACCTGATATGTTCTATGTAGCCAAATAGTGGATCTTTATATATGCATTTGGAAATAAATAGGCAATGGGTCCATCCATTATTAAACAGGACAACCACAGTGGGACTGGTGTTAACATACAATGAGGTGGGCACAATGGTCAGGCACTATTGTAATGTCATTATCAGAGATGAACTTGCTGAAACTTGAGGTTTGAAAAAACTTGAATGGTTGACATTTGAATCCCACTGCCTGGAGAAGGTGGATGCAGCCCGAGGACTGCCTGGAAAAAAATAGGCTGTGTCCATGCTTTCCAGGAAGTCCTCAGGCTGCATCCACCTTCTCGAAGCAGCGGGATTCAAATGGCAATCATTCAGGCTCATGCCAACCCAAACTTCCAGCAAGTTTGCTCATCTCTGGTCATTAGATGACTTGCATGTAAGTTTATGGTTTCTGGATGATCCTAACATGTTCTATCTGGTTTTACTATATTACATGATACTTGTCATAGATAGTGGAAAATGATTGACAAAAATGGCCTTACCGGGTTCCCTGGAATTCCTTTTTCCCCAGTTGGGCCAGAGGGTCCTGGAATACCCTGGAATGATACTACACTTGAATAACACTGGATTAGAGAACAGATCAAAAAATCACAATGACTATATGGTCACTTACTGGAAAGCCACGTGGCCCGACAGGTCCTCTTTCTCCCATCTTGCCCTGAAGGTAAAAACAGCTGTGAGCGTCTCACGTTCAGTGTACTGCGCCCCATGTCTACGGTGTGATTTCCAAAAACATGACCTACCTGTTGCCCAATGAGTCCTTCTTTCCCGCGTACTCCTTGAGGTCCCTACAAACAGGTTTTGTTACAGGTGAATATAAAGTGAAATGTGCAATACAAGAACGGATACATATAACATATAAGCAGTAGTCAAACTTTAAGCGGCTTTCACATATGCGTGTGGGGGCCACAGTCCCTGAGTCTCCGACTGTTGCTAGGTACACCAGGGTCTGGTTCCCAGTTCTCGCTTGGGATACTTGCTCTCTATTAAAGTAAGGCTGGGTCCTATGTTGTGGCATTCATCCCTAAACCTTTCTCCTGGTATGCCAACGTATACCACGGGCCTGTAGCCCAATGTGATCCTACCCTAAGGTTCCCAAAGCTTCTATTCACATGTATGGGGTGTAACTGCACATAGATAGCCTTCATTCTCTAGCTTGTTATGGCTCCTTAGCAGCTTTTCCCCATCAGGTCAACATTTCCAAAACTTTTATATTGTAAAACCACTTGTTCTGCAAAAGAAAGTGTGCCACAATGTTTATGTTTATTGTATTACATCATTTACATGTATATTCGGAAAGTCTTCACACCTTCGACTGGAGTCACCTGTGGTAAATTCAACTGATTGGATGGGATCTGGAAAGACACGCCCCTGCCTATATAAGGTGTCACAGCTGACAATGTATGTCAGAGCAAACACCAAGCCATGAGGAGGAAAGAGCTGCCTGAGAGATCACAGACATGACTGTGTATAGGAGGAAAGAGCTGCCTGTAGAGCTCAGTGATAGGATTGTGTGGAAGAGGAAAGAGCTGCCTGTAGAGCTCAGTGATAGGATTGTGTGGGGGAGGAAAGAGCTGCCTGTAGAGCTCAGTGATAGGATTGTGTGGAAGAGGAAAGAGCTGCCTGTAGAGCTCAGTGATAGGATTGTGTGGAAGAGGAAAGAGCTGCCTGTAGAGCTCAGAGACAGGACTGTGTGGAAGAAGAAAGAGCTGCCTGTAGAGCTCAGAGACAGGACTGTGTATAGGAGGAAAGAGCTGCCTGTAGAGCTCAGAGACAGGAATGTGTGGAGGAGGAAAGAGCTGCCTGTAGAGCTCAGAGACAGGAATGTGTGGAGGAGGAAAGAGCTGCCTGTAGAGCTCAGAGACAGGAATGTGTGGAGGAGGAAAGAGCTGCCTGTAGAGCTCAGAGACGGGATTGTGTGGAGGAGGAAAGAACTGCCTGTAGAGCTCAGAGACAGCACTGTGTGGAGGAGGAAAGAGCTGCCTGTAGAGCTCAGAGACAGGAATGTGTGGAGGAGGAATGAAACAAATGGCCCAGCCAGAGCCCTGAGCTGAACTCAATGGAACATGTCTGGAGAGACCAGATAATGGCATGGAAGGGTTTGAAGACTTTCTGAATAGATTGTTGGTGATAAAACAGTACCAGTCAGTGACTATAAAAACCCCAACTCATGTATTAGCACTCAGTCCACAAAGGACCTCCAGATTATTGCTAACAATTACCATCACCACCAGTCTTATCAGGAAACTCTTTCAAGCACTTCCATTACTCATGTACCATGCAGAATACACCTGCAATAATGTTTGGGTCTTTGCACTGACTCTTAAGGGTTAAAAACCTCATGCACCTTCGCATGGACAAGTCCACATTACAAGAGTTGGCCATTGCTTCATGAGTTAACAGAGCAGTAGTCAGTGTGTGTTCTGGAGGCCAGGGTTCACCATTGCAGTGGATACAGTGCCTGTCCCCGGCCTGCCTGAAGGCATCATATCATACAGACTGTCTGCGGGTGGCTTAGCAAGTCAATGACAAAGAACAACACCTCTGTGGGAACAGGAAGCTGGTAGACCCTCGCCATGTCCTCTATACACAGACCCCTCCCAAACAAAGGCACGCAAGATCTGCTCGGTCACGGATAATGCAATTCTGCAACAACCCACCCGGGTTGGAATGTTAAATTTACTACTGCACATGGGAAAAGGTGGTATAGTTGTATCCCTATCCTGTCTGCCTACTGTCTGCACTTATAAATCAAGCCTAAAGCAAGGCAGCCAGGCCCAGCAGTCCAGGCCGGCACAGCTTTCATGTAGCAGGTGCCATTCACAGTGGGCACACATACAGGAGGCGTCCTGATTGGCTGGCAGGAGGAGCGCAGGGTCACAGGGCACATCTCCTCCACAATAGTCAATTCATTCCTGGGGCGAGGAAGAAACACACAACTCTCCCAATGTCAAACACATTTAATGTTTCTTTGATTTAGGAGAAATCCTAAACATTTTGAAAGGGCTGAAAGGGTCAGCGAGTGAATTACTAGGATAATGGAAGCCTGTCTGATCTGTCTGAGAGCAGCAAAGCCTGCGGCCATGATGGAGAGATCTCCTACAGAGTGTGAACAGGCGGCAGCCATGCTGGGAGGTATCTGAGGACCAAGGGTACAGGTGCTATACCAGCAGCTAACATATAAGCTCAATGGGTGGCACAATGCTGTTAACAACAGGGGCGGCCACCCAGCTTACTAAGACTCGTACAGGGTGGGGGGGGGGCATCTATCGCTACACTACCAGGAATATCTGGCATGTTGATATCCGACACAGCTGGACGACCATACAGAGAACAGACAAACAGGAATCAGGACAACTCCAGGAACTATATGTGTGGTGTATGTGAGCAAAAATGAGAAAAGAATTTCTGTTGGTAAAGCTATAAGGGTGCTTGTTCCATTTGAATAGTGTATTCAATGCGGCCAGGTATGGACTTAGAGTCCTTTTACACTCAACGATCTTTGGCTGCCTTCAGTCGCAAAGGAACGCCGATCAGTGAGATCAGCACTCATTTGCAGTGTCTTTATAAAGCATGATAAATCACAGGGCCAGGCCACATGAACAATTGCTGTATTGTTTGTGCAGCCATTAACATTCATTTTTATCGGCCCTACCTCTCCTGTTTAGACAGAGAAATGTGTGGTCGATAACGAAAGATAACGCCGCACAAAAGATGCGATCAGCCGAGGATTGGACGGTTTTCTGCTCCTCACCTGATCGCTGGCACTTTTACTGAATTATCAGATGAATGAGCATTTCTAGCAACGCTCATTGCCGATAATCTGCCTTAGGAGGTGTTAAAGGGGTTTCCCCATGAAGGATACACATCCTCTATCCACAGGGTCTGATTGGTGGGGGTTCTGTGTCTCCCCTGGTTGGACAAAGTGGCGGTTCTCCATTCAACTCTATACAAGATAGCAGAGTACAGCGCTCAGCTACCTTTGTTATTCCCATACATTTCAATAACGAGCCGGCACACACGTCCCACCAATGCAATGTTCAACCAGGGACCCACATTATTGTGATCAGTGGGGGTCCCAGCGGTTGAACCCTCACCAATCAGACTCTCATCCCTTTGTGGGAACGCCACATTCACCGAGTAATGGAGGAGAAGCGGAGAAATATAGAGGAATGGTGGCCTAGTTTTACAGACTGACCCCAATGTATGCCAACTACGCCAGGCTGAAAGAACTAGAGAAACGCTTCCTCTGGATAGCCATGGACATTCATGTCATTTTTCGTCAGCATTTATTTCAGCATTGTCCAACCTGCGGATGTCCAGGCATGATGGGAATAGAGATGAGATGAGAACCTGCCGAGGTTCGGATTCGTATGAACCTGAACTGTCGGCGTCTGATTCCCGCTGTCTGCAGCCTCCGTGAAGAGGGTGGATACAGCCGGAGGACCACCTGGAAAACTGGGATACAGCCATAGCCATAGGCTGTATCCCAGTTTTCCAGGCGGTCCTCCGGCAGCAATCAGAAGCCGAGAGTTCAGGTTCATACGAAACCGAACCTCTGCAGGTTCAGCAACAGCTGAAGGGCCAAAGGGCTAAAGAGAACCCCTGCTTTACAGGATACGTTCCCAGCCGTGAAGCGGTGCTATGGAAATGTTACACGCCGAGTTATCAGAAGTCCCACAAGTCTCCAAGCCCCATGATGGAAAAAGGAAGAAAAATCAGGCTATATGGTTCAAAACACACAACAAGGTTGCATGGCGGTTGTATCCCATCACTTTCTAAAAGTAAGGGATGAAAGGAAAGGATTTCATTGCCGTATCAGAAACTGGATGCGAAAACTTAACACTTAAAGCCTAGGAGGAATGCATCTACTTGGCAGGGTCCTCACTATAAAAAGCTGTTCTACATGTGAACCACTTGGTCTCTGAGTTGAAGAGAAGGGTGACATGACGCTAATCCTGCTCCTCTATGGGACAATGCATGCCCTTTCTAAACTCCTAGATGACACCAGTTTGGGGACTGTTGGCTTTGGATGCATTATAATCTGCTTTGTGTAATCCTGAATAGGTTGGATATGTTCTAGCTGAGCACGTCCTGTCCTAGTCCACAGTCGATGCTAGACATATGGTGGAGTGGTGAACAGGAGACTCTGTGCTGGATGGATGTCTATGTCCTTATCAATAAGGAGATGTATATACCAGGCGGTCCAGTCTGATATACAGGAGACATTACACTACATAATATGACTGTCACGTCCCTTTGATTCCCGCTTCAGCACATTACACGGCCAGAATAAGCAGACAGTGGCCTGGTATGTGCCAGCGGAGTGTTTATCCCCGTACAGGACTAGCTGCCGGCTCGGTCCCATAAATGGGAAAGCTTTCATTATTCCTTTTTTTTTTAAGCGACTGAAATAAACATTCAGCCTTATTTCTACTGGCAGGCATGTGGAGTGGTGTGAACAAGTCCTTGTTCTGGAGAGAGGCATCAAGGTGGTATAATCCACGTAGCTGGCATGACATGCTACACCTTTCACCATGTCAGCTGGCAAGGCATGTTGGGAGGAGCAGTACTAAAGCCGCCAAAGATGCGCACGTTCACTGGGATCAGTGTCGTTTGCAAGGAAGTGGAATAAAAGGGTTAAACATATATAACAGAAAGCTGTATACATTGTATAGAGTATAAGATTTATAACTAAGCAGCCCCTAATGCATGTGAAGGAAAAGGTGGCACCTGAATGGGCACTTACCTTGGTACCTGGTAGCCCAGATCCTCCCGTTGGTCCATCAGGGCCTCTAGCACCCTGAAAAAGAGGAGAGTTGAGATGTAATATGAAAAGTGATCAGCAGGTGTCTCCAGTGTTCTACTCAACGCTGCTTTACATAGGGCCCGAGTCAAAAGCCCCCTTGTCCTCCTATCCTCCCACTTGTAGCCTAGGCGCTTAACCCTCCTCCCCCATTCCTGCTTGGAGAGGGGCGAAAAAAAAAAGAAAAGGAGAAAAAGAGGGAAAAAAAAGCTTTCAGGAAAACAAACAGCTGTGTCCTTTTACTCTCATCCTGAGGCCGGCCCCATATCCCGGCTCTCACTATCCAGACTTCAGCCTGAGCAGCATCTCCTAAAGAGGAGAATGGACGGACGGGCACCTACAGGCATGGGGATGGGCACACTTATAAGTGTATGACTGGAAGAATACGTTCTCATGGATCATGCCCAGCTCCAGGGCACATAGCCGTAGCCAAGTCTTCTGTAACGTACCACCATGTTGGAATTAGTAAATGTGTCCGCAACACTTCAAGACGTTTACAATGCAAGCCAAGAAAAAGAAAGTACGCTCCTATACCAAGCCACAGAAAACCCTACTTTATGTTAGTACTGCAAACCAATGGCAAAACTACAACTCTCACAGGCTGTCAGGGAATCTGGTGGAGGAGCACTAGCTCTCCTCCCGCAGTGATCTGTAATATGTGCCATATTATAATAAAAAAAAGATGGCCGCCAGTTGATAAAGTAACCAGTCATTTATTATGTTGCCAAGAAACCTAGAGAAATAGAGAATATAATAGAGTAAATAGAGTTATGAATGAGACAAGTGAGGCTGCACGGAACTCCGCAGTGCCCAGAGGGAAGAGGTAATACAATGCAGACGGCACACAGTGAGATGGTGGTCCCCCCCCCCCCCCAAGTCTACTAGTGGTATCATTCAGGGCTATGTAAAGGGGAAAACTAAGGTGTGACTCCACCCAGACAGTATTGCACATGTTAGGCCTTAAAGGAGGTGAGGCTAATATAAATCCCTGCCACCGTGGGTGTTTTGAGGAGGCGGAGCTAAAAGGGGTTACCCAGGATTGGAAAAACATTGTTGTGTGTGGTATTACAACTGTGGTGGAATACAGCTGCCATACTACAGCAAAAGAGTTGAGCTGTTTCTGGAAGAAGGCAGCCATGTTTTTCCAATCTTGGATAATCCCTTTAAATGTCCCAATGTTAACAAATTAGTGTTTCGCCTTGATGAAAACCTAATTCAAGGGGAAAAGGGAAAAAAAATATGTCACATTGAAAAAGAAAATGAATCGGCCCTTAAAATTCCTTCAAGTGTTGGGATTACAAACTACTCCCTGGCTGGGTTTAGATGGTTTATCACATATATAGGGGATGATGCTATTTCATGATACGCCAGACACCAGTGCTGCCCCCTGTAGTTCACAGGGGGAAGCAGCCACAGGCTTCCATTGTGGATTATTTCGGGAAGTGTCTTCACAGTCGGCATAGTCTAATTGATGGGAGTACCATGTGACACTGGGGTATGTGCCAGATTTCAGCTACCATGTCGCCACTGACACAGAAGTTGAAGGCTGGAAAGTGAGGACTGTCATAAAATGTTAGAGCCAGTGACGAGCCCTTTAAGAATGGTATTTTATATGTGGGTCAGACTCTGCAGGTGATCTGTAGCCACTTCCCGTCCCGTTGCTTTCTAACCATCTGCTTGGATCTGGTTATGTCTCAATGTGCAGCATATGAGTTCAGGCTTAGAAGAGTTATTGTGCGGTATCACTTTCCAGCTATGGGGAAACATACTGAACTGTGACATCTCACTGACAGCTTTGTGTGACTTGCAGGTGGTCTGTATGTGTGTTGTTCCCTCTGGCAGTGGAAGGGTTACATGACGCGTTTCAGGGATAAGGGCCTCACTCCTACTAGTCTGCTGGTTTCCTTCCTATACTAAGCCGGCAACATTTGGATTCTGTACGCTGTGAAGGCTTCATGGAAAGCATGAGTCGTCCGCGTCTACACAGGAACAAGGATTTGCACTTACATAAAGCTGACGGATATATTCTGGGGTCAGGGAGATTACACTTGTACAATTCTTAGGATCTTTCGGAGTAGGAAAAGTACCAGGGTCCATCACCTCATCTTTTCCTGAAAATACAAATGCCAAGCCATCTCTGCCTGGACGCTGCTGCTAAATAGGCTCATCCTATAAGACCTGGAAAGAATGATCTAATGGGGGCTAACCAGTCTTACTCTATGTGCGTCAGACCTCTCATTGCTGGACTGGCTCGAACCTTCTTACCGTATTCCTACGACATCAATGGCATTACTGTAAACTTGCCATTGTGGTGAACGGCTTCCCAAACAATCGCTTGTGGCCATCTACTTCCATCGCTGTCACCAGCACCACAGGGGTGATCACTGCCTGATCCCTGTGATCAGCTAATTCATTGCTTGTTCATTAGATGATCACAGGCATCAGGCAGTGATCATCCCTGCGGTGCTGGTGACTGTTTGATCAGCTGATCACTGGGCACCAACACTTAAAAGGCCCTTAAAGGGGTACTCCAGAGCAAAAAAAATGTTTTTCAATCAAAGCTATATAGATTTGTAAATTACTTCCAGTACTCATCAGCTGCTGTATGTCCTGCAGTAAGTGGAGTATTATTTCCAGTCTGACACAGTACTCTCTGCTGCCCCATTTGGTTTTCTGTGGGGATTTATTACTGCTCTGGACAGTTCCTGACATGGACAGAGGGGGCAGCAGAGAGCATGTTGTCAGACTGGAAAGAATGCAACATTTCCTGCAGGACACACAGCAGCTAATAAGTACTGGAAGACTTGAGATTTTTTTAAAACAAATTATTTACAAATCTGTGAAACTTTCTGATATCAGTGATTTAGATTTTTTTTTACCGGAGAACCCCTTTAACTGTAATAAAGATAGGGATGGCGACTACTTTATAAGCTAGGTCTATTGATTTGTTTAGGTTTTGATAGTAGCTATAGTAAGTTCTATAATCTAATGGGTTTGGGCATAAGGACAGCCCAAAAGATCCATATAGGACTGGAGCCCAGGAGCTGAGCCAGGCTTCTAATAAGTTACAGTGTAATGTCTAGGAATCCTTCGTATTCATTGTTTCATATAGTGGAAGCTCGGCCAACCTTCAATCCAGAGCCTAGTGCACACACGCAGCTGTACTCCACAATACGACGGCTCTGGGAATAGGCTTCACACATACATATCTATGACCTGCTATCCACCCAACAGGTGCTGGACGGAGCTGTGCCCGCCTTCAGGAAGTAATCTTCCATTGTGAATCGCATAAATCGGACATCAATTCATTAAGTCTGGTGAAAGTGGTTCCAGCTCCCTGGAGGAGATTGCAAGGAGGCCGTCCGGGGTCTTATTACAGACTTATCTGGGGAAGGAGAACGCTTGGAAAGCGGAACAAGGTTTACAAGACTAAATAAATCAATGGCTGATTCATTAGATTCACTCACTCTACCGCTGGATTATACAACTGTAGACTACATTACGCCTGGTGCAAGCCAGAGAGCTGGTATTACTCCTCGCCCTCCAGCTGCTGCAAAACTACAATATCCATCATTCAATGCTTTGGCTGTCCAGGCATGATGGGAGTTGTAGTTTTACAACAACTGGAGGGCTGTGAGTCATAGATGATCTGAGTCATAGATGACCTTTTTTGAATCATTTCTAAGAATACTAAATACTACTACTAACACTAGATTCCCATGCATAATAATAAAATAATGTATTGTATCTACCTCCATGTAGGATTTACCCAATAGTACAGGTGTCGATGTGATCTTCATTTTCTGCCCCTTTCTATATAAGTCTTACAGAGAATCTGACGGTACCTGGTGCTTCATAGATGGTCCCCAGGACCTGACAAGAGAGCAGACCAGGATTCTGACACTATTCTCCTCTGTACTATGTGATGTGGCTTACATGCACTCAGGCTGCGAATCAAGTCAGTCTGGGCAGGAGGAGGGTGCGGAGAGCATGACTGGGGCTGCTGTGTCCTCTCCCCTGTGACTGGGGCCGTTGTGACCTCTCCCCTGAGACTGAGGCCGCTGTGTCCCCTCCCCTGAGACTGGGGCTGCTGTGTCCCCTCCCCTGTGACAAGGGCTGCTGTGTCCCCTCCCCTGTGACTGGGCCTGGTGTGTCCCCTCCCCTGAGACTGGGCCTGCTGTGTTCCCTCCCCAGCTGCTTTGTCACATCCCCAATGACTGAGGCCACTGTGTCCCCTCCCCTGTGACTGAGGCCTGCTGTGTTCTCTCCCCTGTGACTAGGGCTGCTGTGTTTCCTCCCCCGTGATTAGGGCTGCTGTATCCCCTGCCCAGTGACTAGGGCTGCTGTGTCCCCTCCCCTGTGACTGGGGCTGCTGTGTCCCCTCCCCTGTGACTGGGGCTGCTGTGTCCCCTCCCCTGTGACTGGGGCTGCTGTGTCCCCTTCCCTGTGACTGTGGCTGCTGTGTCCCCTGCCCTGTGACTGGGGCTGCTGTGTCCCCTGCCCTGTGACTAGGGCTGCTGTGTCCCCTCCCCAGTGACTGGGGCTGCTGTGTTCCCTCCCCTGTAACCGGACCTGCTGTGTCTCCTCCCCCATGACTGGGGCTGCTATGTCCCCTCCCCTGTGACTGGGCCTGCTGTGTCTCCTCCCAAGTGACTGGGGCTGCTGTGTCCCCTGCCCTGTGACTGGGGCTGCTGTGTCCCCTGCCCTGTGACTGGGGCTGCTGTGTCCCCTCCCCTGTGACTGGGGCTGCTGTGTCCCCTGCCCTGTGACTGGGGCTGCTGTCTACTCCCCAGTGACTGGGGCTGCTGTGTCCCCTCCCCAGTGACTGGGGCTGCTGTGTCCCCTGCCCTGTGACTAGGGCTACTGTGTCCCCTCCCCAGTGACTGGGGCTACTGTGTCCCCTCCCCAGTGACTGCTGTGTCCCCTCCCCTGTGACTGAGGTTGCTGTGTCCCCTCCCCTGTGACTGCTGTGTCCCCCTCCCCTGTGACTGAGGTTGCTGTGTCCCCTCCCCTGTGACTGGGGCTGCTGTGTCCCCTCCCCTGTGACTGGGCCTGCTGTGTCGCCTCCCTTGGTACTGGGGCTGCTGTGTCGCCTCCCCTGTGACTGGGCTGCTTTGTCCCCTCCACCGTGACTGGGCCTGCTGTGTCCCCTCTCCTGTGACTGGGGCTGCTGAGTCCCCTCCCCTGTGACTGGGGTTGCTGTGTCCCCTCCCCTTTGACTAGGGCTGCTATGTCCCCTCCCTCTATGACTGAGGCTGCTGTGTCCCCTCCCAAATGACTAGGGGCTGCTGTGTCCCTTCCCCCGTGACTCTATAGCATTCACATCATGCAATGTTGTTATTTTAGCTCTATGCGGCATTGCAGAGCCGAGAAAAGTGTCTGAACATTGTACTCCTCACCTTGGGGTGAGGCACTGGGGACCTGACAGGGTCTCTTTTAGGCCCCCATACGCTTTAGAAATGTGTTAGCCAAACCTATTGTTTTCCCCTGGACCAGCCAGTCATCTAATGCAGGGATAGGGAAACTGCGGCCCTCCAGCTGTTACACCACTACAATTCCCATCATGCCTGGACAGCCAAATGCCTGATAGGAAGTGTAGATCTGTGACTCCTGATCCTCTATGTGTGCCACCATCAGGCTGTCAGCCCATGTACATGAATGGGGCTCAGGCTTCTCTGACAAAGGAACAATTCTTCAGCGGTGGAGAGTGCGAGGTGGCCGCAGGAAGAGGCTGCTGAGGAGGTGAGACAAGAAGCTGGGTGTTTGGAGCGGGTCCGCAGCGGCTGGCCTCACAGCCATTCATCACTGGCCCTGTGTGCACACTAAGAAGCCATCATTCAAGACCCAGCAAAAACAAACAGCCAGCAGAAGCTTTTCCTGATGGAAACATCTCCTATCAGGACCAAGGAAGCCCCAGAAATCTCCAGCGCTCCACACAACCTCTTCTTTGTCACCAGCTGACAGAATTCCTTCTTCTCAGAACACATTCCCAGATTTGGGGAGGGAGATTTCCTTCCTGGCCGCTGCAGGGAATGCTAGGAAATAGCTCTGAGCAGATCAGCCTCAAAGTCTTTGTTAGGCTGAGACTATATATATATATATATATATATATATATATATATATATATATATATGTGTGTACTTAACACTGCATTACTTATTGTGCACCAATCCTGAGCCTGTATGGTACTCCAGAGCTGCATGCACGGGTCTGCTAGTTGTTTATTGGAAACCACCAACAAGCTTGTCATCAGTTCCCTAATAGCCTAGCTAGCCTCTGAAGTTGCCATGAGTCAGTCTTTCTTCCATCAGAAAATCTGTTCCCAGAATACAATTCATTGTAACAATGCTGGAATATTGCAGAATTATGAATACAGCTCTGGTGAATGTAATGTATCTACAATGTGAATCATAAGAAGATAGGGCTGTAGTGTGTTTCTGCAACAACATTTCCCATTGTAAGACCACATGCATGTAGCTCTCCCCTACCAAGTGAGAAACCGTCTCCCTGGTGCCACCTACAGGTAGCTACCTTGCTTTGGCTAATATTCCTCATCAGTTAAAGGGGTACTCCGGCAAAATTATTTTTCTTTCATATCAACTGGTTTCAGAAAGTTATATAGATTTGTAATTTACTTCTATTTAAAAAATCTCAGCTGCTTTATGTTCTGCAGGAAGTGGTGTGTTCCTTTTAGTCTGACACAGTGCTCTCTGCTGACACCTCTGTCCATGTCAGGAACTGTCCAGAGCAGAAGAGGTTTTCTATAGAGAGTTGCTACTACTCTGGACAGTTCCTTACATGGGCAGAGGTGGCAGCAGAGAGCACTGTGTGAGACTGGAAAGAAAACACCACTTCCTGCAGGACATACAGCAGCTGATAAGTACTGGAAGACTGGAGATTTTTAAATAGAAGTAAATTACACATCTATACAACTTTCTGAAATGATCAGATTTGAAAGAAAAAGATGTTCACCGGAGTACCCCTTTAAGGGCATTACCTATACCTATATATAACCTATAGGTGGCAATAGAGAGACAGTGTCTGTAATTTGCATATTATTACTCAATGCAACAGTACCAGAGGATTGTGTGACCAAACCTGTGAGTCAGAATTAAATGGGCACTGTCACTTTAAATTTTTTTGACATATGAAAAGTTTGCTGGGTCACAGTCTCAGTGCTGGGACCCCCACAAATCATTGATACAGCCAGGATCTCTATCTCCCCCAACTTCTAGGGATTAGTGCAGGTCTGAACACTAGACCCCACCGATCAAAACTTTTTACATGTCTCTACAAGTTTTTTTGAAGTGACAGGGACACTTAAAGTGACAGTAAACAGACTACAGGAATATTATCTCACATAAAGAGAATTAATGGGGGATGGTCCAGCCACTGGGACCCCCGCAGATTACAGCATGCATGTTATTTGTGGGAACAACCCCTTTAAGAATCATATGATCCTGTTAGTGGAGATTCTTCTCAAATACATGAAGCAGAAACATGAGAAGCAGCCGCCTTTAGAGCAGCCCATCTATATGTAATGTGTAAGGACCAGATTCTGTATACTGTACATAGCTTTCTACATTCAGACTCATGACTTCCAGAGTTTGCAGTCTGTAAATGACCCCTAATAACAAGTTTTTATGTAAATGTGTCCGTAAGTGGCTGGGTGCTCTACTCAATGTCAGCCTCATGGTGGCAGTGTTGTGGAGCAATCACAATGCTGCAAACTGAAACCAATAGAGAACCCCGACCACTTCTTATCGGGTCAGCAAATCCCCATTAATACACTGGTGGTCCAGCTTTATACCCCCCTCAGGTTAAGGCCTAGGAAAGTGCTCCTCATCCTGTTATCGACCACTCATAGGCCACAGTATATGTTGCTGCGATCAGAGGCAGGACTGTGTACTATGGGGGAGATTTATCAAACATGGTGTAACGTGAAACTGGCTCAGTTGCCCCTAGCAACCAATCAGATTCCACCTTTCAGTTCCCAAAAAGTCTGTGAGGAATAAAAGTGGAATCTGATTGGTTGCCAGATTTCACTTTACACCACTAACTTTACCATGGGCCCAAACTTGCCCCCCCCCCCAACCCACGGCACTAGCTTTAGTCTTTTTCTTCCATAATGCAGCCTGTAAAGGACCTGTGGTGACATCATTGTCACATGATGAGGTCCTTCAGTATGTTCTCCAATGTTACTGCTGTCTCCTGGCTGCAGTTTTGCCCTGATTTGTGCAAAATTGCGGTAAAAAGCAGCGATTTTTATGCAGATCATGGCCAAACTGTAGCCTGGAGATAATACACCACTGAAAGTATAAGTCTGTAGCCCTGGGATACCTATTATAATCTGCTACTGACTGTAATATACTGCGTTCAGCACCCGCCAGCAGGAGACAGGTAACCCGTCACGGTAGCCTCCTTTCTCTCATATTGACAGACATCACAAAGGAATCCTCAGAATTGGGTTTTGGTGACACTGGGCAAGCAGAGTTACATACCGAGATGTCTCTCTTGAAGGATCCATTGTCTGTGCTTAGGATTAAGGTTAAGAAATGTTTGCAGGGGAATTTAACCTTTCTACATATTATGTTACGGACTGGTCAGACATTAAGGAGTGCCAAAGGTGAGGAGCCTGAAAATGGATCTCAGGAACGCCTAAAGATCATGAGCGAACACGAACAGAACAACATACTGGGATACACACACAGATAGATAGATAGATAGATAGATAGATAGGTAGGAGATAGATAGATAGATAGATAGATAGATAGATAGATAGATAGATAGATAGATAGATAGATAGATAGGAGATAGATAGATAGGAGATAGATAGATAGATAGATAGATAGATAGATAGATAGGAGATAGATAGATAGATAGATAGATAGATAGATAGATAGATAGATAGATAGATAGATCCACCATGTAGTGAAATAAAGTGTATCTGTAATTTTAATAAACTTTTGGCATATTCTGGAGCCAGGTCAAAAGTTTTGATTAGTTGTGAGTTAATAAAAGGAGTGGGTGGTCGGGGGTGGGAGAAGAGCACTGCTGAGCGATTCTCTCACAGCTCCCTTTATGCTGCTATACCTCAGTATTTATGTCTATGTTATTTCCATCATTTCTAGATTGTGCTTTCTTTTCTCAGTTAAAGGGCTTTAAACCTATAGAAAATTATAACAAATCTCTAGGAGCAACCCCCCCCCCCCCTTCGATTTCCAGGATTAAGCTGCTTCATCATTGAACAAACAACACAGCCCCCTATACTCCAATAGAGCTGAACTGTAAAAGGGTCAATCCCCAAATGCTATCCAAATGCTCGACTCCCTCTGTCCCCCATCACACTGTTTACCTGAAACCACAAGTAAGAATCTGCAGCTGCATCCCCCTACTCCCTGTCCCCCATTTAACTTTCTGAATATTTACACTAAGAATGTACCGGGAACTACAGGCTGCTCCAAGATGACAAAAGGCTCTCTAATAATATATACCATACAATATATATATATATATATATAAGGAAAGCACTTTCCACCCCTATACCTGGCTACCAAAGCCTCACAGTGACTATGGTCAGCAGATGTGAATAGAGACTGATGGTGGCGAGGTTATGACTTGGATATAATCTGGCTGTGCAGCTTTCTTGCATCCTGTGACCTGTCCTGATGACTGGTCTGTATATATGTGTAGTAGTAGGATAGAGCAGTGACCACCGCTGAGGGCCCCCGCCTGCAGTCTCTGGTCGGAGGGGGAGCTCCGGCTCTATAGTAGAGGGAATAGGATTTATATACAGAAAGCTCTCATTATAAGCACATGCGGATGCCAGGGAATTAGAGACTTAGTGCGAGCTGTCATCACCAGCGAGGGCTCTCTCCTTCATGCAGGATAGAACTTGTTTCTAAGAGAAGCTGACACTCTCCCAAGACTTCTCCTTCATTGTAGATGCAGCTTATATAGATACAGACACCTATTTAACCCCTTAATACCACCTGCGGTATACAATGGTATATGTCAGCAAAGGGATGCCAATGTATGCGGCAGTGGTGACATTCACCTTAATGGCCTGAGGGTGGTCGGCAGATCATACTATTGAGACTACAGAGAAGATAGCGACCGTGGCCCCGTATACACGTACAGATGTGTGAATGGGGCCAATGAAATCTATTGGCCCTATGCTCTGTCGGCAACTGCAGACACAACCTCAGACGTGTTCATAGGGCCTAGGCCTTTCTTCTAGTGTCCAGTGGGGGAGAGTCTGACCCCAGACAGGCATGGCATTATACCTTCACAACATCTACAAGTGGCTGTGGCTCTTCCTCTACTTTTGAGGCCAGGAAGAGTGCGGCCGGCCACAGATGTTTTATGTGGCACTTTGTATAGGATTGTATGGTATAAACCCGCTGCATGTACACAATGGCGGTGGTGATGGTGAACTGTGAGACATAAAGCCTCCGGCCCATGTCCTGGGTAAGCAGAGTGGTCCTTGAAGGACTAACCTCCAGCTGCTCTTACTGTACAGAAAGCGAGAAGTCAAGAGTATCACAGTCCATCCTTGCTGGAAACAACCCTATCACCTGCCACTAAAACCAGTGTTTCACAATATGGCTTCTTACCATCTCCACAGAACCCCTCAGTCACAATATATAACTATGGCAGGTCCGAGGTCGCACTCACATACTGAACCAACACGTCACAATGACATAGGACCCGGCAGGTCACCCTCACTCAGGACCCTGCGGGTCAAACTCACACAGGACCAGTAGGTCACACTCACACAGGACGCTGCAGGTCACACTCACACAGGACGCTGCAGGTCACACTCACACAGGACGCTGCAGGTCACACTCACAAAGGACGCTGCAGGTCACACCCACACAAGACACTGCAGGTCACACTCACACAGGACGCTGCAGGTCACACCCACACAAGACACTGCAGGTCACACTCACAAAGGACGCTGCAGGTCACACCCACACAAGACACTGCAGGTCACACTTATACACGACCAAGTAGGTCCTTCTCACACAAGGCACATTAGACTCACACAGGTCCCGGCAGGTCTCATTCACATAGGACCCGGCAGCTCTCGTTCACACAGGACCTGGTAGGTCACACTCACACAGGACGCTGCAGGTCCCACTCACACAGGACCCCGAGGGTCACACTCACACAGGACCCGGTAGATCCCACTCACACAGGACGCTGCAGGTCACACTCACACAGGATGCTGCAGGTCACACTCACACAGGACCCCGAAGGTCACACTCACACAGGACGCTGCAGGTCACACTCACACAGGACCCTGAGGGTCACACTCTCACAGGACGCTGCAGGTCACACTCACACAGGATGCTGCAGGTCACACACACACAAGATGCTGCAGGTCACACTCAACCAGGACCCCGAGGGTCACACTCACACAGGACCCTGAAGGTCACACTCACACAGGATGCTGCAGGTCACACTCACACAGGACCCCGAGGGTCACACTCACACAGGACCCGGTAGGACACACTTACACAGGACGCTGCAGGTCACACTCACACAGGACGCTGCAGGTCACACTCACACAGGATGCTGCAGGTCACACTCACACAGGACCCCGAGGGTCACACTCACACAGGACCCGGTAGGACACACTTACACAGGACGCTGCAGGTCACACTCACACAGGATGCTGCAGGTCACACTCACACAGGACCCCGAGGGTCACACTCACACAGGACCCTGAAGGTCACACTCACACAGGACCCAGTAGGTCACACTCACACAGGACCCTGAGGGTCACACTCACACATGACCAAGTAGGTCCTTCTCACACAAGGCACATTAGACTCACACAGGTCCCGGCAGCTCTCGTTCATACAGGACGCTGCAGGTCACACTCACACAGGACCCTGAAGGTCACACTCACACAGGACCCAGGAAAAAGAAGTATTAATGTAAAAGCATTAAAAATGGCTAACCAATCTATGAAACCAGGAAACATGCCTAGCATTTTTGTAGGCTATCTATGTATCTGTGTCCTTGGCATACCAGTACCTGTGTATTCGTCTCTACATGCGAAAAACAATGTTTTTATCACTTTATTAACCACCCCTTATTAACCCTTGCGTATCCTCAGAAAGACAATCGGAGAGTCCTCCCCCCAGGGAACCTCCAGAAGTAGTCCTGGCTCTTCCATCTTCAGTCTATGATCTCTCTGGAAGAAGGATATGTCCTGGAGGGAGCGGTGATCCCCTGGCTGTGTGGTGGGATGTTGGATCAGACTCTCCAACAACTGAGGTGGCTGAGGCCAAGAAGCGATTCAGTTCAGTAAGAAGTCGCGGTGTGACAGGATCCTCCAGAAACTGCACGTCTTACGTCTGTCTCCAAGGGCTTATTCATTACTGGACGGGCCAAAGATGAGATCGCCGCTTCCTCCAAGAAGCAAAATCCTTTCTTTTAAATAAACGCTGCCAAGTATCCACTAGCGCTGACTATTCTTCTTGGAAGAAAGCAGGATTTACAAGCTGCTAGGTTGCAGCTCCTGAGAAGCATTAGTAATATTAGAGCGCGGCGTCCACATTAGTAGTAAACAGGAGCGCTACATCCGAGCACAGAGACAATACCAGCAGCAGATGATCCCCCCAACCATATGTGCAAGGCATGGGCAGCAACCACAGGGGGAAGGAAAGGTCCTAATGGCATCCAGCTACAAACATCTACTCTGCAGAATACAGTCGTGTCTAACATGGCCAACATATGCTACTGTATGTCTACACCGTAATACTGAGAAGGAAATATGTCTCCTTAAGGAGAGCACTATTAGGCTATGAAGAGGTATAGGCCATTCATGCCCCACAAATCAACTGGTTTCAAATCAACTGGTTTCAGAAAGATGTATAGATTTGTAATTTACTTCTATTTAAAAATCAGCTGCTGTATATCCTGCAGGAAGTGGTCTATTCTTTCCAGTCTGAAAGTGCACCTCTGTCTGTGTCAGGAACTGTCCAGAGCAGGAGAGGTTTTCTATGGGGATTTGCTGCTGCTCTGGACAGTTCCTGACATGGACAGAGGTGGCAGCAGAGAGCCCTGTGTCAGACTGGACAATGTTAAATAGAAGTGAATTACAAATCTGCATAACTTGCTGACACCAGTTGATTTTGAAAGAAAACTGTTTTTAGCAGTGTACCCTTTTAAGTCAATATCCTAAAACATGACTGGGGATTATAGCCAAGCCTTGATCTCTCCCTGCTTTGTACTGCTGAGAGGCACCAACCTAAAACATAGATACACTACCGTTCAAAAGTTTGGGGTCACATTGAAATGTCCTTATTTTTGAAGGAAAAGCACTGTACTTTTCAATGAAGATAACTTTAAACTAGTCCTAACTTTAAACAAATACACTCTATACATTGCTAATGTTGTAAATGACTATTCTAGCTGCAAATGTTTATGTTGGTTTTTGGTGCAATATCTACATAGGTGTATAGAGGCCCATTTCCAGCAACTATCACTCCAGTGTTCTGATGGTACAATGTGTTTACTCATTGGCTCAGAAGGCTAATTGATGATTAGAAAACCCTTGTGCAATCATGTTCACACATCTGAAAACAGTCTAGCTCGTTACAGAAGCTACAAAACTGACCTTCCTTTGAGCAGATTGTGTTTCTGGAGCATCACATTTGTGGGGTCAATTAAACGCTCAAAATGGCCAGAAAAAGAGAACTTTCATCTGAAACTTGACAGTCTATTCTTGTTCTTAGTAATGAAGGCTATTCCATGCGAGAAATTGCTAAGAAATTGAAGATTTCCTACAACGGTGTGTACTACTGCCTTCAGAGGAAAGCACAAACAGGCTCTAACCAGAGTAGAAAAAGAAGTGGGAGGCTGCGTTGCACAACTAAGCAAGAAGATAAGCACATTAGAGTCTCTAGTTTGAGAAAGAGAGGCCTCACAGGTCCCTAACTGGCATCTTCATTAAATAGTACCCGCAAAACACCAGTGTCACCATCTACAGTGAAGAGGCGGCTGCGGGATTTTGGGCTTCAGGGCAGAGTGGCAAAGAAAAAGCCATATCTGAGACTGGCCAATAAAAGAAAAAGATTAAGATGGGCAAAAGAACACAGACATTGGACAGAGGAAGACTGGAAAAAAGTGTTGTGGACGGATGAATCCAAGTTTGAGGTGTTTGGATCACAAAGAAGAACGTTTGTGAGACGCAGAAGAAATGAAAAGATGCTGGAAGAATGCCTGACGCCATCTGTTAAGCATGGTGGAGGTAATGTGATGGTCTGGGGTTGCTTTGGTGCTGGTAAGGTGGGAGATTTGTACAGGGTAAAAGGGATTCTGAATAAGGAAGGCTATCACTTTGCACCGCCATGCCATACACAGTGGACAGCGCTTGATTGGAGCCAATTTCATCCTACAACAGGACAATGACCCTAAACACCTCCAAATTGTGCAAGAACTATTTACAGCAGAAGCAGCAGCTGGTATTCTATCATAGGTAATGGAGTGGCCAGCGCAGTCACCAGATCTGAGCCCCATTGAGCTGTTGTGGGAGCAGCTTGATCGTATGGTACGCCAGAAGTGCCCATCCAACCAATCCAACTTGTGGGAGCTGCTTCTAGAAGCGTGGGGTGCAATTTCTCCAGCTTACCTCAACAGATTAATAGCTAGAATGCCAAAGGTGTGCAATGCTGGAATTGCTGCAAAAGGAGGATTCTTTGACGGAAGCAAAGTTTGATGTAAAAACAATGTTATTTCAAATACAAATCATTATTTCTAACCTTGTCAATGTCTTGACTCTATTTTCTATTCATTTCACAACGTATGGTGGTGAATAAGTGTGACTTTTCATGGAAAACACAAAATTGTTTGGGTAACCCCAAACCTTTGAACGGTAGTGTAGGTAACTGGATCCTGGCTTGGCTATAATCCTTAGTCACTTGACGTGATGCCCCCTTCAATAGGTGGCACCAGAGAGCAAGCAATTTTCTTCAAGAAAAAAAACTATTAATGACATAGAGGTGTAAGTGGGAAATCTTATTGAGCGATACCTGAGAAGACACACACGTCATGTGAACAGTGTCTAAACCACAGCTTATCATTCAGCAGCCACCAGGGGGCAGTGTTACATGCTCTGCTATGAAGTCCAAACCTGTCCATTGGCTGCATCCACCTGAATGGGGCTGAGCTGCAATACTAGACACAGTCCATAGAATGGAGTGGTGCTGCTTCTGCAATGAAATTATTGTCTGCAGCTTGATCCTTAGTTGTTGTGAAGTAGTAGAGACTTTGCAAATCCTGGCCTCTCGAGCCTGTGAATGCCTCTTTATTGCATGTGGCATTTAGGCCGTTCCTGGGAATAGGAGCCTTTGAAAATGTAATACTAGGAGAAATGCCTGTCTCCATGCCCTGCGCTAACAGTAGCCTTAGGGGGGGTTGAGATGTCTGAAGTCTGAATTTTGTGAAGCATGACAGGAATGTATTGTGTGACCTCCGCCAGTGCCGCTGCCTGGACACCGTGTTCTCCGTAGCCCAGGATGCTGAATAGGAAATGTGTGTATGTCTAGAAACCCACCAGCCTATAGAGATCCATCACACTATGCAAGGAAATCCATCATGCAAAACAGCCAGTGACCAGACAGTGCCCTGAGCTGCATCTTATTAGCAGTGCTGGGGCCCCCTAGTGTACGTCTTTATCCCCAGCTAGACATCAAATCTGACTTATGGAAGACTCCTGTCCATTGGCGTAATGCAGGACTGCAGTCTTTGAAAGAGGACTGAACTGCTATCTATGGACAAGCATGGTGCTGTTTCTGGAAGAAAGCTGTCACGATTTTCTATTCTTACAAGACCATCAATATGGCGTGTTCATTACTTTAGGCCACGTGTCCCCAAGAGGAAACCATGGTTGGCAATAAGGGTCCTAAAAGACAAACCGATCTTTCTGACTAACGATAAACGAGTGCAAACGTGCGCTTTTGGGAACAATCTGAAATCATTCACCATAATACATGGAACGACAGACATCAGTAATCGTAATTTCCATGTACTAGGGCCCTGAGACCAACATCCAAATAACATTTCGTTCCTAAAGGGAGCCTGTCACCAAAATACAACATAATGGCAGCATATTGTAGGGCAGGAGATACTGAGCAGATAGATATATGGTTTTGTGTAAAAAAAGATTTATATGTTTTATAAATGTAACTCTCTGAATCTGGGCTTGGGAGTCCAGTGGGTGGTCCTACTCAATGCCTTAATTGTATAAGCTGTACGTCTTTTTTCAGTTTTTCTCTGCATGAGTGGACATACAGATACCTCATTAACAAAAGAGCAGCGCTCCGGCAATGAAATCCCTTTAGGATCCCTTTGCAGTTGGTGCACACGGGATGAATAAACCGCACTATATTGGATGGACTATACAGGGTGTGAGTCTGATCCCTTGAGCTTGCACTATATATATAAAGCTTTGGCTGTCCAGGCATGATGGGACTTGTAGTTTTGCAACAGCTGGACGGCCTGAGTTTGACATGACATCCCTGATATTTATGAACCGGACAGCGCTGCCCTGCTTGGCTTTGGAATACATAGAGATAACTATCAGTCACTGGGTAGGACCGCCCACTGGACTCCTAAGCCCAGAATAAGCAGAAGTTTAAAGAGGCAGTCCCATATGACAACATTATCCCTTATACACAGGATAGGAGCTAACTAGGTAGTTGTGTAGAGACCCTCCTTTCCCCCCAAATCTCAAGAACAGGGAAGCCAGTCTTCTGGAAAAATAGAGCAGTGGGTCACATGAACGCTCTACAGCTCCATTCATTCTATAACAGTTGTGGAAACCCATCCCCCTTCTTGCTTCTTGTAAATCAGTGTATGAACGAGACTTGGTTCAGTGCCAGGGTTTACCTTTATGTATATGTGCCAGTGATAGTCACCCAACAGCTTTTACAGTCATCTCCAGAAAATGGAAATCCAATAGGTTGCAAAGTAGCTTTTCTCAAAAAGAGAGTGCTTGGTCTCTGGGGCCACCCATTGGGGGTGGCATCCTTACAACTCAATCTCCAATAGGTGGCACCAGAGTGCAAGCTCTTTGCTTCTTTGTATATCATTCCCAGCGATGCATTGCCTGGCCTATAAGACTCCACACACCAGCTTGGCGACACAAGGAGACACAATACCCTCTCATATTAGATCACTGAATTGGAGAAAAAGAAGAAGGAGGAAAGGGCGCTTCCTAGTGCAATATCAGAGTTACTGGATAACAATAATGCACAAAAACGTCAATGTGCTCACCTTTTTAGGTTGTGCGATAATAGGCACAACACTATAACAGACGTGATATCAATACCGCAGCTTAGCCAGGGATCATCCACATCATCCACATAGCAGGTATCAGAGTCAGCAGGTTAGTAAGCCATAAAATATTTTATGGCTTACTAACCTGCTGACTCTGATACCTGCGCTATGCTGTTTGAAGGATCGTTCGTGGGCCCTATAGTCTTATAAGGACCTTGTTTCCTACTGATGTATCACTGAATTGGAGAAATAACACACAGTCATTGGAAAGAATTGCAGATGGCTACCCTAATCATATGTTATAGGTATCACTGGATCTCTGCTCAATCTAGTGCCTCCTGTACTCTCATAGACTGAACAGATTTTAAGGCCCCCTCTTTGGCCTAGATCACCCCCTCTAGCTGATCTGACCTTCCACTACAGGTGTCTATCCTACCTGCTTCCCTCTTTAGTATGACTTTCCTGCCCACTGTATAGTCAGCAAGAACCTACACGTTTGCTACTACCACCCACCATCACGGCAGGACCTCCCCCCCATCCTACTACCCTGCCATACTGTTTTTCTACTATCTGAAAAATCCAAAAAGAACAAAAAAACATAGACGTGATGTTCGTCTGACAAGCTTGCTCAGCAGTCAGCACAACTGACTAGTACTTTTCCGTGTCTGGTAATAACATAGAGATTTCATCTAGTGAAATGCGTTGGACAGGTGAACAGATTTAGTGAATCACTATTGAATCATTCACTCAGGGGAGATATTCATCGAAATGACAAACACTTCCCAGACGTGTATACTGAGTTGCCCTCTGTAAGGCTTCTGAATTGTTAATGGCATCCATACAGCGCCCGCCCAGTTGCTAGGCTATCAAACCTGACCCACCAAATGGAAAAAAAAAAACATTAAAAGTGGTTTGCAAACAGCCGCACCTAGAGCGCGCTCCAAAGCAAGCGCAGCTGATGCCATTAACCTTGTCTTTCCGTCTGTGATCCATCAACAACCCAACGACTTCTCGGTAAATATGAGACCAATGGGATGAAAAGCCGGGGTGTACTGCTGCACAGAAGCCTTTATACTGCGGTTGCCCCAGAGTGGAGAGAACAGATCTCTGTCATTGTACATGGGCCGGCTCCGGAACATTGCATAATGTGTGAAAAAGTTTGGAGCTGACTCAAGCAACGCGTGGGAGGCATGGACCGAGTCATCGACTCTTCGCGGAATCAGCAAAGATTCTGTTACAACATTTCTGCTGAATCTGACTGAGTTTTTTTTATTCCCACTGTAATTTAGTCAGTACTATCCTCTGGGTGTGTGCCAGGGAAAGAATCACCCAAAATAACAGAAGCTAGAAACCTATTTATAGACGTCAAGTTACAATGAGTCATGTACAGAACCTACCGAGGTCTGGTTTTCTTACTAGGCAAAGTCATAGGGGTCTTTTCCAGAGGTGGTGGGGGGCTCAGAAATCATAGGAGGCTATAAGACCCCAGGCATGGCTTAGCAGCTCTAAGCAGATAGATCATCCTGCTAATGGAAAGTGCATAAAATTATATTGGAAGATTGTACCATTGTACACCGCCCGATATCGATAAGGTCAGTGCTCGCTTCCTCTTAGTTCCTTGCTCACTGTCAGTGCTATTACACACACAGACAAAGAGTAGGGAGGAGCAGGGGGGAACAAGGAGCTGCGGGAGGAGCTGCCCAGACGATCTTTAGATCATCCTGGTGGACCATAGAAGACAGTGGTGGTCTGCTGCTGCCACTCCTATTACATGGAGCGATGGGCAATTACATGGAGAACATGCTGAATGACAACGATCAGCCGACATTGTGTATCGTTGCATATCAACACAAAACGGCCGGTAATTGTTTTGTGTAATAGAACTCTAACCCGATTTTATTTGTTGGTAGGACCCATCCAAACATGAAAGATTTCAGATTCTTTGCAGGTTCCCCTAATGGCCTATTGACAACTAGAGATGAGCGAACCGGGTTAGGGTTCTAATCCATTTGAACCCGAATGCTCGGCATTTCATCAGCGGTGGCTGCTGAACTTGGATAAAGCTCTAAGGTTGTCTGGAAAACATGGATACAGCCAATGACTATATCCATGTTTTCCACATAGCCTTAGGGCTTTATCCAAGTTCAGCAGCCACCGCTAATCAAATGCCGAACGTTCGGGTTCGGATGGACTCGAGCATGCTCCAGATTCGCTCATCTCTATTGACAACCAATAGACTCACCTTAAAGGAGCGTTTCTGAGAGATATAAGATTCTACTGTATGTTAAGATGCCACTGTCATCATGGCACTATACTATGCTGAGCCGCCATTTTCTGTGGGAGTGGCACATCAGCGAATGACAGCAGCAGAGACTGGGTGGCCCGGCAGTTGTGGCAGAGTGGGACAGATAAGTATTACAGCCCTGTTGGGTCTCACGCAGCTCTGGCAGAATAGTAGATTTTTAGTATATGCGAGAACATATCCTTAACTATTTGCACTTTTCCCTGAACAGGCCCTCTCATCCTCTCACCCCCCAACCTGATTCATATCCCCTCAGCCTTATGTTCACCCCAAGCCTAATTCATGCCTTCTTAGCTTCATATTTAAAACCACTAAGCCCAAATAACACCATCCTCAGCTTCATATTTTCACCTCTTAGATTCAAATTCCAACCCCTTAGGGTTCATTCACATGTCTGGAGAATTCTGTCTGTACACTAATGGTGTTCCGTGGACCGGACCTCAGAGCTCCTGACATCATAATTTATCATGATGCTGGGAGCTCTGAGGTCCAGTCCACAGAACACCGTCTATGTATGGACAGA
Source organism: Dendropsophus ebraccatus (assembly GCF_027789765.1). NCBI lineage: Eukaryota > Metazoa > Chordata > Amphibia > Anura > Hylidae > Dendropsophus > Dendropsophus ebraccatus. Next base: position 16,930,216 of record NC_091463.1, on the reverse strand, counting down.
ATTCTGCGGACGTGTGAATGACCCCTAGGCCTCCTATTTATACCCCCTCAGCCTCACTGTCACACACCCTCAGCCTCATATGTACATCCTCTTCAGTTTCATACTTACACCCCCTTAGCCTCATACTTACACCCCCTCAGCCTCATACTCACACCCCCTTAGCCTCATACTCACACCCCCTTAGCCTCATACTCACACCCCCTTAGCCTCATACTCACACCCCCTAATGTCAAGTGTTTGATGCAGATTGTTGTTATAATACGAGTTAAAAGGCCACCTTAAAACACTGCCAATTGTTCTTCTTGTACTGTTTTGTAAATGAAGTACTGTTCTTTGTACTTATACGGTGCAGCCAGGGTGATGACAGCCAGCCCTCCGATGACAATACGAGATCGGTAACGCTGCCGCTGATGACACTTCTTGTCATTCTATGAGAACTTCAGAAAAAGCTGAAATGTTCAGGAGAAGAATACCGCAGATCAAGTTTCAACATTTCCTTCTTATCTTCCACTCTGGTTTCGAAACACAAAATATATACAGTCCAGTATTATCTTCTGAGCGGCCATCTTTGACTTTAAAGCCTTTTGAAGTGGCTCACAAGTGTTACGGGAGTAAAAACTGTAAAAGCTGTGTGAAGGTGCGATGTACCCATTTCAAATAAGGCCGCTGCCCCCTTTCTTTCATCATGGCCGATAGCTAATGCTACGGTTCAGTTCATACTGCAGTCATACGCTCGGTTATGAATAGAAACCTCAATATAACATAGTCATCATTCTGCCCTTGGTTTATTATGCCGCTTTGCACAACAGTTTGATGCATTAAAGATCACTTTATGGCGCAGCAACCTGAGATTAATCCGACTATCAATCTAGTGGTTCCTCATAAAAGATGCGGTCCAGAACATTTTCTGCTCTTAGCCTCCACCATTCGGGGATCAGATCTTGCCTTTGCCTGGATTGAGTTACTTTACGATGAGAATGCACCTTGTGAAATGCTGATGTCCTGAGAACCTGTCATCCGGATTTAACCTCATTGAACAATGTCCAGGGGATTAATCTTTGTCAGCAGTAAATCTGTCATACCTTATAGCCGGAGCCAGCTACCGTACCATTTCCAAGCCAATTTTCTGGTATGCTTTAATCTTTTTTTTTTTTCCTTTATAAAACGGAGGCTGATGGATAATATCTGCAGCGGGGCGCTCCACCTGGATCCTAGATGACTGGCTTTATATCACGAGACAGACGGGTAGATTATATTGGGCTGATGGCTGGAACAGTATATTATTATAAATCACAATCTAAACTAAAAACCTTCAGGAACCAGAATTAAGATATGAGGACGAGGAGAAGCTCCCTGGTGATTCTGCACAAATGAAGCAACTATTTTACGATATGGGCACACCTGCCAACTACGAACTTACTGATGGAACCCAGACTGGGCAAAGTAGTCCCCATTGAGGGCAGTAGTAGTACAGGGAGGACGCATTACTAATCTTTCCCAACCACGTCTTTCAAAATGCGGCTAATGCCATGGTTGGGGTTAAAAAAGATGCGTGGCCTAGACTGAGGTGTCAAAAAGGCGTGGCCTAATCTGTTACGGAATCCGGGGCATTTTGAAAGAAACTACTAGAAAGGATTCCTTTTCATCAACATAATGGTACCAGTGGTTTGGGGGGGAGGGTTAGATTCCCTTGAAGGTGGCTGACCTTGCCAATTATGACATGTCATATTTATGTCAGACAGTGGCGTAGCAACCGCGGTCGCAGGGGTCGCCGCCGCGACTGGGCCGCTACCAAGGGGGGGCCCGCGAGGTCCCCCCTTACCACTGCACTGCCCGCCTCCCACTCCCTCTTGTGACCGCAAGCAATGTTTTGCTTGCGATCACAAGAGGCAGGGGCCCCCGGCTGTCTTGCGGCCCCCAGGGAGCTCTGTGTGCGGCGGGGAGGGGGGGGGGGAAGTACTTCCAGCGCAGGGAGCATCGCGTTAAGAAAAAAACAGGTCCAGCGAAGCTCCGCCCCCTCCGCGCTAAGCCCCGCCTCCCGCTGGGGGAAGCCCGCCAGCGCGTGTGACCTGGGGGCTACAGAAATCATGCAGGTGAGTATAGATTTTTTTGTTTTTAAGGGGATGATGGGGGTGTAGTGGTATGATGATGGAACAAGAGGATGATGGGGCTGTAGTGGTATGATGATGATGGAACAAGAGGAGGATAGGGGTGTAGTGGTATGATGATGATGGAACAAGAGGATGATGGGAATGTAGTGGTATGATGATGATGGAACAAGAGGAGGATGAGGGGTGTAGTGGTATGATGATGATGGAACAAGAGGATGATGAGGGGTGTAGTGGTATGATGATGGAACAAGAGGATGATGAGGGGTGTAGTGGTATGATGATGATGGAACAAGAGGATGATGGGAATGTAGTGGTATGATGATGATGGAACAAGAGGAGGATGAGGGGTGTAGTGGTATGATGATGGAACAAGAGGATGATGGGGGTGTAGTGGTATGATGATGATGATGATGGAACAAGAGGATGATGGGGGGTGTAGTGGTATGATGGAACAAGAAGATGATGAGGGGTGTAGTGGTATGATGATGATGATGATGATGGAACAAGAGGATGATGGGGGGTGTAGTGGTATGATGGAACAAGAAGATGATGAGGATGTAGTGGTATGATGATGATGATGATGGTGGAACAAGAGGATGATGGGGGGTGTAGTGGCATGATGATGGAACAAGAGGATGATGAGGGGTGTAGTGGTATGATGATGAAGGAACAAGAGGATGATGAGGATGTAGTGGTATGATGATGATGATGATGGAACAAGAAGATGATGGGGGGTGTAGTGGTATGATGATGAAGGAACAAGAGGATTATGAAGGAACAAGAGGATGATGAGGGGTGTAGTGGTATGATGATGGAACAAGAAGATGATGAGGATGTAGTGGTATGATGATGATGATGGAACAAGAGGATGATGGGGGGTGTAGTGGTATGATGATGAAACAAGAGGATGATGAGGGGTGTAGTGGTATGATGATGAAGGAACAAGAGGATGATGAGGATGTAGTGGTATGATGATGATGGAACAAGAGGATGATGAGGATGTAGTGGTATGATGATGGAACAAGAGGATGATGAGGATGTAGTGGTATGATGATGATGATGGAACAAGAGGATGATGAGGGGTGAAGTGGTATGATGATGAAAGGGCAGGAGGATGAAGGGGTAGTAGTATTATGGTGGAGGTGGTTGTAGTATGATGATGGAGGGGCAGGAGGATGAAAGGGGTAGTAGTATGATGATGGAGGGGCAGGAGGAGGGGACAACATGGGGGGCATCTGTAAGGGGGATAAAATGGGGGGCATCTATATGGTTGATAACATGGGGGCAATCTATATGGGGGATAACATGGGGGGCATCTATAATAGGGACAACACAGGGGGCCATCTATAAGGTGGACTACACAGGGGGTGTATACAATAGGGGGATATGTACTATAAGGGAGTCACATAGAGTCAGGCTACCCACTAAATGAGGGTGTAAAGGGGCCAATACAGATGTGCAGTTTGTAGAGAGATGAGGATGGTGTCAGTGTGAGGAGCCTAATATGTCTGTCTGGCAGATTCTGTGGATTTGTGGCTCCAAAAAGTTCTCATAATGGCCCTGGGCAGATGGAGAAGATGAAAAGGGAAGAACTCCGATCAGAGAAGACGTCCCCTGTGAGTCACCTGATATATTTGCACTGTAATGTATATGGTGTATAGAGCCTGTGTAGAGCTGGGGCCTACTCTATATGACTGGATGAGGTGATATTGGTCTATGTACAGAGGATTTTATTCAGTAGCAGCGGTTGTGTTTGTCAGTATGTGGTAAGGGGGGGGGGGCAAGTTGACCTCTTGCACCAGGGCCCAAGAGACATTAGCTACGCCCCTGATGTCAGAGGTTTGTATAGGTGGGGTCCAGGTGCTAAAACCACCACTGTTCACTAGAATAAAGGAGTTAAAGCATGAGGCTGCATGTGTTGTGCCCATACATCCCCCCCATGAGCAGTATATGGCTATAACAATAGTCTATAAGACAGAGTTGTTGGAAGTCCCATATAACTGCTCATTATAGTATATATAGGCAAAGAGCGTTCAGCCAATCACTCCTCCTATCCGCAGGGGTCAAAGCAGCCAGACCCCTGTGTCACTATGACATGTCACAAATAATAGGCACTCTATAAAGAGATCTGGTTACAGTAATAAAGTGTAGTTAATAGGACACGACATATCAAACCTATAGGCCCTGGCAAGCAGTCTGCACTGTAAAACAGTCTCTCTTTATGTGGTTGCACACTCAAGAATTTTTGAGCAAAACCTTAAACCAAAATGACCCTTTGCTTGTTTTACATGGGATTGTAACTGGCTGAATGCTGCTCCGGAGCTTGTGAAGTCTCCATAAAAACTCTGAATCACTGCGTCTCCTGCGGTCTTTCTGGGCTGCAGTCAAATGGACGATTAAAGGGATATTCACGCTGGGAAATGGTTTACATGGGTGAAGGCCTCGGCCTTATCAGCTCCCAGGGCGACTACCATCCACATTACATGCAGAAGACATAGAGGGAAAACTCTGTGTTGTTACTCGGAATATTGGTGGGATTTATTATACTCAATGAAAAAACTGGATTACTATTAACTGGCGTATGGAAGGCCGTGCCTCCAACGCTTCATACATTTGGGGGGATCTCCAAAACAGTGGGTCCTGGCACACTCTCCTGCATTACAGGTAATAACAGCAGGGCATACCTCCGACATACATAAGTAGCCTTAGGATACAATAAGCCAAGCATCCCTGTATAGGGCTTAAAGTGTCACTGTCGTTATAACTTTCAAAATCGAAACCAAAAGTAGATGTGATATAAAGCAAGTTTAATTTTTTTTAGTTATCATGGAGAACACAGCACTTCCTGTTTTCTGACTCTTTTTTTTCCCAAAAAACAGGAAACAGTCAGAAAACAGGAAGTCCTGTGTTTCTCAGGCCATCTGAGCGCTCACAGAGAGAAGGCAGTCTTGTAACTGATGGACACATTGAGCCGTGACTCTCTGTACTGGCTGGAACTCCTGTTCTTAGTCTGTTTTTTTTTCAACCAACGCAAATCAGAAAATCTGCCCTCAGGAGACTGGACCTGGATTTCTGGTAAGTATAACTGTTATATAGAAGCCTTCAGAAGACTGGACCTGGATTTCTGGTAAGTATAGCTGTTATATAGCAGCCTTCAGGAGACTGGACCTGGATTTCTGGTAAGTATAGCTGTTATATAGCAGCCTTCAGGAGACAGGACCCGGATTTCTGGTAAGTTCAGCTTTGTTTTACAGCATGATAACAACAACAAAAAAATAATGAATGTAAATTGGAAACCTGCTTTATATCACATCTACTGTTGATTTAGATTTTGAAAGTTTTAACGACAGGTACAGTACACTTTAAGGAACTGTACATACAGCTCTGGTTCACATACGATTACTGTACAAATAAGCAAAGGATGAAATGGATGGACATCTGGTCGTCAATGCAAGATCCTAAAGAGTAAGGCCTTATTCACACATCAGGAATCCTGCCGGTAAAAGCAAACCTGCAACTACGGACAGGGTTGCGAATGTGTATCCATAACTGACCGCAACTGCACGGACCCACTGATGGATCTGTTTCACAAATACCGGCCGTGTAATGTCTTGCCAGTATTTTCTGTGGTGCGGATCACAGCCCTTGTACGGATCCATGGCAACTACAGTGAAAAACGGTCCATTGAAATCAATGGGTACTATATTACGGATACGGATACGGATCTGTAACTGCAGACAGTATAATACTGATGCGTAAATGGGGAATAAAAACTCAATGCAACCCAACTACAAACACAAGGAGGGAATAGGTCTATTGTTCTATCATTTCCCATCTTGGAGAATCTCCTTGTAAGCAGTAGTCAGGCAGGCTTCATACTACATTAGCATTGTCTAGCGTGGGTACACCCCTGACTTGTTCATGATGTGTAACCATGATAAGTGGCACTTAAAGGCATCAATCACACACAGGGTTACAAGTATACAAAGCAGTATATATGTTTTTATATCCAGCTCAATGGAATTTTGAGGAAATCTGCTATTTTATCCAGCAAACTTTGGTTTCCGGTACGTAGTGGGGGTCTATGGATCTGTTTACTGTATATGCCAAGACCTATCCTGGAGATTATGTTAAATGTGAACCAGCCTTACTATCTCATCCTCAGACACGGGCCCTGTCCAAAGGATCTAGGTATGAAGTCAATCCCCATCTTTCCCTCCAAGGACACCGTGTTTTACAAGTATGTGTAATAGAAAATGAGAGGCTATGTTTGGATATTCCCAGACATGGCGACAAACAGGGCAATTAGAGGGATTCGTAGAAACCCACACCCTGTTTAATATGGTACGCTTTTTATTAGTATCACATGAAAACATGAGCTGGCGGTATCCCCGTCCACCCCAACATGTAATCCCATCAGCTATCTATGTGCCAGACCATCTAAATACAAGCTGTCCTTTCTCACAGATTTGGGTTTATTTCGCCGTGTTTTTTTCCAATCACAAGTTTCATCCAGAGAAGCTAAAGTGTGCAAAGATGACTCACGTAGTCATGGAAAGTGGGGGTGGTGGTGGTGGTAAAGACCTGTCATGTATGTGGTCAGCACTGTTTTTACACTCTTTACCGAGGAACAAAATTCCCAGGGCCCAGAAATGAGGTTTCTGGATGAAAACGCGAAAAGTATTCTACCAGCTAAGCACTATATTATCAGTCAATTACCGATCCGATGACGAAAGGAGGGAAAATCCCAGGAAATAAAGTGAAGTTTTATGCTTTAGAAGACATTAGACGTCTGCTTGGTCCACCCACTCCTTTATCTAAAAGGATCGTCAACCCATTTTAATAGGCCTTCTATTAACGCCAATATAATAGACGTATATGTAAAGGTCCAGGACAGGATCCTAAATGATGGCTTATAACAATGACCAAAATCCTACATGTGACCCCAGCCTAAGAGTACGCTCAACACACTGCACAAGTGTTGGGATTAGCTCCATGACTTCCTATCCCTTCAACAGTAACCCATCCATACAGTATATACCATACAGTGTTATCAAGGCACCTCATAGTAACCTGATGCCAAGTGTATGTAAAATAATACTAAATTTTGACTTCTACTTACCCTTCGACCTTTCGGACCTCGTATACCTGCAGAGCCACGTGATCCGGGCACACCCTGTTATAACACATGAGATCAACATATAAAACAAATCAAATTGTCCATGTTAGTGCCAGAGATATATATTCATACATATTCAACTAGCTGTGGATTTGTTGGTGATGGTGACCTACTATATATGCTGCAAAAAATCCATAGCATATATAGTACCCTAACAGTATGTCCCCACCTACTATACATACTGCAGAAAATCCATAGCATATATAGTACCCTAAGGGTGCGTTCACACCTACAGGATCCACAGCAGATCTGCAGCAGATTTCATGGTGCAGATTTGATGCTGTGTTCAGTTATTTAAATGAAATCTGCTGTGGATCCGCAACAGAAAATAAGCTGCGGATCCGGTAAGTGTGAACGTACCCTAAGGGTATGTCTCCACCTGTAGATATGTGCAGCGATTCTGCACAATCTGTATGTGTGACTGTACCCTCGGTGTGTATTCACATGCAGCAGCTTTGATGCAGGAATTTTTTGTGACTGTTTCATTCACCTGACTGGAGCTTGCAAAAATCCATGATGCCAAAAAAAACCCATTCAGATATATGGACCAATTTTCATTTGCATAAACTGCATAAAAACACTTACCGGTGGTCCTGGGGGACCCGGGGGGCCTAGTGGTCCGGGATTACCAGTGTGACCCTGGAATAGTAAAGAACAATGGGATAGGACAAGTCTACCATGTGGTGTGATTCCACAGAATAGATAAATGATAAACTATTGTGGATAAAGGTTTTCCATAAAGCTAAATTGACACAGCTATTTTTTCATCTTTTGAAGCAAAGGCTCTCAGTCCAATAAGCATGGGCATACTAACACTTAGGTCATGTTACAGCATCTTATTCTTATGTGAGGCACTATCTACATACCTGTGATACGCTACTTACATGTGATGTACTGTCTACATACATGTGCTACACAACATACATGTGATGTATTATCTACATGTGATACACTATCTATATACATGTGATACACTACACACATGTGATGTATTATCTACATACATGTGATACACAATCTATATGTACTGTCTACATATATGTGCTTCACTACATACATGTGATGTATTATCTACATGTGAGGCACTATCTACATACATGTGATACACTATCTATATACATGTGATACACTACATACATGTGATGTATTATCTACATGTGAGGCACTATCTATATAAATGTGCAACACTACATACATGTGATACACTACATACATGTGATACACAATCTATATGTACTGTCTACATATATGTGCTACACTACATACATGTGATGTATTATCTACATACATATTATAGACTACATACATGTGATGTTGTCATCACATAGTAACCTACAGGCACAATGTGATGACACAATCTATATGTACTGTCTACATATATGTGCTACACTACATACATGTGATGTATTATCTACATGTGAGGCACTACACATCTACATACATGTGATACACTATCTATATACATGTGATACACTACATACATGTGATGTTGTCATCACATAGTAACCCGCAGGCTTTATGACCATGATGACTGTCATGATGGGATGATATAGGGGGGTCTGGATCTGTGTTCTGGTCTCTGCTATCACATAGTGTACATGGTACAGCAGTCACCTGCTTGGGGTACTATACAGACTGTACCATAGCTATAGGTTATACCTGCTCAGACTTATCATGAATTCTGCAGCTTTGCACCATCTGTATACTATGTGTATTTCCCCGACCAGTGCACTGTTATATATGGACACCCAATGTGTACACTTTCATCCTGACTTTTAATTATTATACTGCGCTGAATACGACTTTACGAGGCAGAGTATGCGGCCGCTCTTTCCACTTCTCTACGAGCACAGAGACCGCCTAAAGGCTTTCTCCGACAACAAGGCTTCTGATGGATATTTGTAGAATAGGAACATTCACTGTATCTGTTCGGCCTCTTCTAAAATACACCCTGTGGCTCATCCAAGTGGGGCTTTAAATAGTGCATTTCAGTGAAAGCCTTGTGGACGCAGGAAATACCTGGTCCGAATACACATAAACAGACAGGGCGGGGGTAAGAAGCCAGGGCAATTATGGTAAACAGAAGCTCCTGTAATCCTCCAGCGGTGCAGACGTCAGGCCATGCAGGTATCCAACCGCACTAGAAAAATACACTCCCCTAAAGAAAATAGAGAAAGCCAAACACGCGAGGCAAGAGCTATCCAAACACACAGACGGGCGCTCTCTGAGAGCCAAGCCCATCGAGCACATGGCTACCAGGAAAGAATGACAGCAGTGAACGGCGGCGACCCACACGTGTGAATATACCGGCATACACTTGTGGTTACTATATGTAAACCTGCAGGCAATTACGCTGATGTACACTCTGCTATACATCGCCAGCTATGAACCTTCATGAACTCTGCATGGGACTAAGGCTGACATAACCTACACAACTACAACCTGCTATATATCCTACTCTAGTGTGTGAATACGGGAGAGGCTATCCCCATTCTATATAATCTAATAAAAGCTTCAGGAATAGATTGATCTTACCAGTGTTCCCTTCTCTCCCGGAGGTCCTGGAGCCCCAATACTGCCACGATCTCCCTATAGATGGAATATAATTCATCCAAATGTTACTATGATATATAACAGAGCACGAGATCTTTGTATAAGACACTGTCAAGTCCTGTCTTCACCTTTTCACCTGGAATTCCTGTCTCCCCTACAGGACCGATAAATCCCGGAAGACCCTGCATTAAAGATACATCAATACATTGAAATAAGTGACATCGTCCATTCATCCCACCCCCAACGGTGCAGGTTTCACCAAATAATCCATATCATCATCTATATACATCTATTAGGGTATGGGAAAGCATAGTCATTGGTAGGAAGGTGATGAAAAGTCTCCACTAACAATGAACTATATTATGCAATACATAATATGGTCAGTAGATACATCCTTTACTGATGCATGGGTTTGTACTGGTGCCAATTGGCAACCTGTATTACACAAGTTCTTAGGTTGCCATTGGAAACAGACAACAAGCTTGTAGTCAGACTGCCAAGGGCTGAGCTCCTGTAATGCAGTTCTCTTACATCAGACTACTGTACAGTGCCTGGTGTAAGGATGATATTACTCAGTAGGCTACATGTAGGCAATGAACCAAGGGGATGTCAGCTGTGAAGCTGTGAAAGCAGCACTGGACTATAGGCTATATATGATCCTTCAGGACAGGCTTAGGACCCTATTAAATGGAGCGATAATCAAGCTGATTCCGCAGTTTATTGTTCTGTTTATTACAATGATCAGCTGATGACAACGATCATTGGCTGATCATGTCTTTAGGTCCTGATCTTAAATCACCAGCTGCCGACTGTACATTACTACGTGTAATAGCCGACAGCTGATGTATGTATAAAGAAAAGAATAAAGCAGATACATACCTGCCAATGCTTCCCTGTGCATCTGTCCACTCCCCGGCCTCTTGCTGGCTTTTGTCCACAGTGGCCGCTGGAACTTCAGAGGCGGTCTTGGAAGTGACAGGCTGCTCAGCCAATCACTGGCCAAGACAGCCAGAGTCAGTGATAGGCTGAAAGGCCTGTCACTTCAGAGCCTGGCACTAAAGTTCCACCGGCCACTACAGGGAGTGGACAGAAGTGAGGAAGATGCCGGGAAGCGGACAGAAGCACCGGGATGTATGGACAGGTATGTATGTGCTTTATTATGTAACATTTTTAAAGCAAGGGCTGCACAGACATCGCTCTATGGTCTATGGAGTCATATACACAAATGCATAAACCATGGAATTTACAGTCATGTGTCAGCCCATAGACTTTAAAGGTTTCTACACCATTCATAATTGTAGCTCCATGTATAAGTGCCTTACGTCTGCACTTGCTTGGGGTAAATTTTAATTTCTGACTTTCAGAAAGTCCCAATTGTGCCAATTGTATTACCAGGCGTACCCCTTTAAATAATCTGGCAGTATTATTCACACAATTTGTTGTTTTTTTTATCAGAGCGGCAGGAGACACCAGTCCAACCACAGGGATGTGATACAGCAATCTCCTTACACACTAATTTGACAAGTCCTTTTCTGGCTCCGACCACAATTTTTAAAAATATGAACAAAAGTAAATTGCCCCTCCTGCCCGCCCATCGAGAGGTAAGTGAGGGCAGTCATCATGGCAGTAATGGATCAGGTGCTAAAAACGAAGAGGAAAAAAAAATTCCTGGGAAAATCTATGGCCATAAAGTATTTTTCCATAAAGTTGACTTAGCATTAAGATATTTTGAAAGTAAAGAATGTAATATTGTTATTGGCGCCCTGGTTAATGGTTTCTGTCTTGCTGAGTTCTTACAGGGACGTGTAAATATTGGATGGGATTTGGAAGCACGGATTAATGATTCCAGGTTATATAACAGCATGAGAAAGGGCTTGTATTGTGGAGATATGCTGGCCGGAGACGGCGTCTCACAAGCCAGATATGGAAGGCGTCTATACGGGACGCGTCTCCATCACAATAACATAGCTGGTGGCCGCTCATCGGTAATGGAGACAGTGACAGCCCAGCTTCATGGAGGGATTTACTTATAACTATTCCCAGGCAGAAAATCTATTTACAACACCTGTTCACCGATCTTCCCGGCTCTTCCTGTGTTTCCTGGCTCACCCTAAAGTCGGAGGAGAAGACAGGAAGACATAGTCACTCATAAAGCTCGGCTCTCACATTTTTATTCGCATCTCTCAGCACGTTGAATGGAGCCTATTATACAAACAACATGGAAGTCCAGGTGGTGCTGGCAGAAAGTTCACGCTCAGACCGCAGGCTCTTATTGGGGACGGAATTTATAGCATAAGGAGATTCCCAACATATGTCAGCGGAATTGAGGATGCACAGGATGCAACAGGATACAGGAACAGACACAGTAACATGTTAGCGGACTATATGATGGGTGACAGGATACAGGAACATATATAGTAACATGCTAGTGGACTATATGGAGGGCGACAGGATACAGGATTATACATAGTAACATGCTAGTGGACTATATGGAGGGTGACAGGATACAGGATTATACATAGTAACATGTTAGGCTAAGTTCACACTGCATTTTCAGCATCCGTTTAACGGATCCGTTTTTTGCAAAAAACGGATGCATTTGTGTGCATCCGTTTTTCCATTGACTTCCATTATAAAAAAAACGGATTAAAACGGATGCATTTTTTTTACGCACAATAAAGTACTGTTGACACTACTTTTTTGACCGTTAAAAAAACGGATCCGTTAAACGTATTGCAAAAACGCAGTGTGAACCCACCCTTAGCGGACTATATGGAGGGTGACAGGATACAGGATTATACATAGTAACATGCTAGCGGACTATATGGAGGGCGACAGGATACAGGATTATACATAGTAACATGCTAGCGGACTATATGGAGGGCGACAGGATACAGGATTATACATAGTAAAATGATAGCGGACTATATGGAGGGTGACAGGATACAGGATTATATATAGTAACATGTTAGCGGACTATATGGAGGGTGATAGGATACAGGATTATACACAGTAACATGTTAGCGGACTATATGGAGGGTGACAGGATACAGGAACAAATATAGTAACATGTTAGTGAACTACATGGAGGGTGACACGATAGGGCCCTGCTTTATGGAGGGTGACAGGATACAGGATGATACATAGTAACGTTAGCGGACTATATGAAGGCGGAAAAAATACAGAATTATACAAAGTAAATTGTTAGCGGACTATATGGAGGGCGACAGCATACAGAAACATACATAGTAACATGCTAGTGGACTATATGGAGGGCGACAGCATACAGAAACATACATAGTAACATGCTAGTGGACTATATGGAGGGCGACAGGATACAGAAACATACATAGTAACATGTTAGCGGACTATATGGAGGGCGACAGGATACAGAAACATACATAGTAACATGTTAGCGGACTATATGGAGGGCGACAGGATACAGAAACATACATAGTAACATGTTAGCGGGCTATATGGAGGGCGACACGATACAGGATTATACATAGTAACATGTTAGCGGACTATATGGAGGGCGACGGGATACAGGATTATACATAGTAACATGTTAGCGGTCTATATGGAGGGTGACAGCATACAGCATTATACATAGTAACATGTTAGCGGACTATATGGAGGGCGACGGGATACAGGATTATACATAGTAACATGTTAGCTGGCTATATGGAGGGCGACAGAATACAGAAACATACATAGTAACATGTTAGCGGACTATATGGAGGGCGACAGGATACAGAAACATACATAGTAACATGTTAGAGGACTATATGGAGGGCGACGGGATACAGAAACATACATAGTAACATGTTAGCGGACTATATGGAGGGCGACGGGATACAGGATTATACATAGTAACATGTTAGCTGGCTATATGGAGGGCGACAGAATACAGAAACATACATAGTAACATGTTAGCGGACTATATGGAGGGCGACGGGATACAGAAACATACATAGTAACATGTTACCGGACTATATGGAGGGCGACGGGATACAGGATTATACATAGTAACATGTTAGCTGGCTATATGGAGGGCGACAGAATACAGAAACATACATAGTAACATGTTAGCGGACTATATGGAGAGCGACGGGATACAGAAACATACATAGTAACATGTTAGCGGACTATATGGAGGGCGACGGGATACAGGATTATACATAGTAACATGTTAGCTGGCTATATGGAGGGCGACAGAATACAGAAACATACCTAGTAACATGTTAGCGGACTATATGGAGGGCGACGGGATACAGAAACATACATAGTAACATGTTAGCGGACTATATGGAGGGTGACAGCATACCGCATTATACATAGGGTGAAACGAAATGAAAGTTAGAAAAAAATATATAACTACTATAGCGTTTGGTCTCATGGCCTACCCCCTGCCTGCCTCCTCCCCTCTTTCCTTGTCCTCCTGTTCTCTACTTTAGTCTCTCTTTTTCTCCCCCTCCCCCCAACCTTTTTTTTTTCCTTTCTTTCTTTCTCTTATAACCTGCATGACTTGTTTTATGCTTTCTGTATTGCATTGTAGGGCACCGCCGGGATGGTGGTGTGACATTTAGAACTGCTGATATTGCACTGTTCTTTTTCTGTTCTTTATACTTTATATTTAAAAAGTGACGCCTTGCGACTTGCAGGTCACTATTTACCACTGCTTTACGGTTAATGTATTCACTGTTTTGCGCTTGGTTGTCAATGAAATCAGATTATACATAAAAAAATATATAAAATCTGGAAAAATCTGTGTATGTTTGTATGATTGTACAGCATCAAAGGGGTTATAAGTCATTAGAAGAACATGTCTGCTTCCTTCCAGATATAACCCCTCTCTTTTCCATACGTCTTATACTACAGTTCAGCCCTAACCTCAGGGCTGGGCTGTAATACCCAATACAACCTATGAGCAAAAGTGGCGCTATTCCTGGAAGCAAGAGATGTTTATCGGAGGAAAAACCATGAACGAGATGCAGTAGTCATCATGACCTCTTAAAATGGAAAATTTACACAGTAATTCATATAAAAACTAAAGAAAAAAATATAAAAAATAAGCGTAATGTTAGAAAAACAGCAAATTCGCATAAGGCCCGAATTCATGGACAGACATAGATGGGCCTATGTGATGGAGAAGGACCTAATCCGCCCTTGGCTGCCGCTGTGTTATATCAGACTGGTATAATTTGTTGGTGTGAGCTGGAAGTGATGGTAAGGATTTACTTGTCGCACGTATGGAAAAAGGATGTGTAAAAATCTGAGTCAGTTTGTGGCATTTCTCTTCACCCTTGAGTAACGCCAGGAACGTGCGCCAGGTCTGAAGAGTTGCAAACCTCCCAGACTTACAATGAGCGCCAAAGAAAAGAAACTCTTTGTTACACACAAGGGCCAGCAGAAAACTCTCAAAACATACAGACTTTTTTTTTTCTTCTTCTACCGTTTCCGTACAATGACGCATGTGCACTAGTAGTAAAGACTCTTGTTTCCGATTCATTCAGTGTCCAAAGGTGTAAAGTGAGAATGGAGAATCTGAGAAGTGCTTAGTGATTTTAGCTCTGATAAAAGGATGCAGGGTTTATTGCGTTCTGCTCAGATACACACAGAAGGAACAGCGCCAATCTGCACAGTAGCAGGCCTTATCTGCATTTACCTTCAGTCCTTGTGCTCCTGGTATACCTGGGAATCCCTTTCTGCCCGGATACCCCTAGAAACAAACAGAGCTTTGAGGCTTCCAATTGACATTATTACATGTCAGCTTCTATTTTTATACACACCACCTTTTAGCCATAAAAAGTTGGGCAAACACAGTAAAAAAAAAAACACAATCAAACAGAAAACAGTGGTCCTGTCCATGTGTTTTATTCTGTACAATAAGTAAACATTCACAGGGCAGGGAGGAAAAGAACACTTACTCCCTGCACTGTAGGCGTTTACTCAATGTGCTTAATACAAGACGTAATTATAAACAATTGTTTGTGTCATTAGTTTATACTGTCTTTGTCTACAGGGTCAAAAGTCTCAGGACACCCTTTTTATTTCAGAAACTAAAGGTAAAGGGATACAGGCTACATCTCTTAGGCCAGTGATTTTCAACCAGTGTGCCGTGGCACACTAGTGTGCCGCGACACATGGTCGGGTGTGCCGCGGGGACTATGGTGCCCCTGTGAAACAGGAGAAAACAATGGGGGAGAGAAACCTGTGGATGGGGGAGAAACAGGGGAGAGAAGCACAGGGGGGAGAGAAACATGGGGATGGGGGAGAGAAACAGCGGAGAGAAGCAGGGGGGAGAGAAGTTTGGTGGAGAGAAGCATGGGGGAGAGAAGTTTGGTGGAGAGAAGCACAGGGGAGAGAAGCAGGGGGGAGAAGTATGGTGGAGAGAAGCAGGGGGGAGAGAAGTATGGTGGACAGAAGCACAGGAAAGAAGTAGGGGGGAGAAGTATGGTAGAGAGAAGCACAGGAGAGAAGCACAGGGGGGAGAAGTATGGTGGAGAGAAGCACAGGGGGGAGAAGAAAACAGGCCCAGGTTTCACACTAAGTGAGTATAAATACATTTAGAATCTATATTTTTAACTATATGTATAATATGTACTGTTTTAGTGTCATTTTGTGCCATTTTGGTTGGTGGTGGGCCCCGGGATTTTTTAAGTATAAAAAGTGTGCCGCGGCTCAAAAAAGGTTGAAAATCACTGTCTTAGGCTATGTCCGGAACATTGCTGCCATCTTGACAGTTGCCATATTGGATATAGGACAAGATTTCCAATGGGAACGTGGTCATGTAGCATATCCAAGAAGATCAGATTTGACCATCAAAGCTTTAAAGATGGAGGCCATGTTCTGGAGCCTAGACTTTTGACTCATCCTGTATAATTGTCACTTAAAGAACAAGCAAAGCCCATTTTTAACAAATGCAGAAACACTGATAATTTCAAATGAGTCTCTCTTGCAGCTGTATGTAAGGGTGTTATTACACGGGCCGATGAAGGCGCGATAATAACTGTAGACGAGCGCCGATCTGCTAGATCGGCGCTCGTTTGCAGGGCCTCTTACATGGCCCGATTATCATTTAACATGGGCTCCAGGGACATTATTACCGATGTCCTTGCAGCACTTGCTTTTACTTTATACATTACCTGTCCAGGCTGCAGGCTCCTCTTGCGGTCTTCCCAGGTCCCGCGCCCTCCAGCTACAGAGCAGCCTGTCTCAGCTGACAGGCCGCTCAGCCAATCACTCTGAAGCTGGAGTGCGCAGGACCCGGGGAGAAGAAGACCGCAAGAGGAGCCCTGCAGCCTGGATAGGTAATGTATATCGTCAGTCACCAGCCGCGCACTGCTATTACAGCGATGCACGGTCGGCGCCCGACAATTATAGGGTCAAACCTATATCAACGATCAGCCGTTGTCATCGGCTGATCGTTGTATTTATTACACGGAGCGATAATTGTCCGAATCGGCCGATTATCGTTCCGTGTAATAGTACCCTAAGAGAAAGGATCAATCATTTCATGTCATGCCATACCCTGTTAAAGACATCCCCCTGATGAAGCATGGTGAAACACGTTGGGCTGCAGAGTCTCCCGGATGGTATCAGGGTTTACTTGTGGTGGATTTTACAAGTGCTTATTACTATTGCTACATGATAATGGATATGGTGTACCCTTGGAATAATGTTGTTGATGTGCACAGTACTGAACACTATGACCGATCACTTAGGGATGAACCAGGTGACGCTTTCTTAGTGTGGTTGTACTCCTGTACTCCTCCTATTATATATGATTCTATTGGTATATTACATTATATTATACAGCTGTACACTGCAATACAGATCGTGGTGGTCTGGGTGCTGAGACCCCCAATGATTGCTAAAACAAAGGGGCAGATAGTTGATGAGCTGGTTTTCAGCCATCAAGCAGAGAACAGTACTACCCCTCTCTAATGGGGTCTCTGCAACCTGACCCCCCTGATGCAACTTTATGAAATGTGAAAAGTTTTGCAGATGTGTTACTCAATTTATTTATTGAAGAGTCCAAATTATTACACTGAATTAGTTATCAAAGATGAACTGTTAAGCAGCCAAGATAGAAGCGTGCCGGAGACCAAGCAGACTACTGGTGACAGCGTGTGAATGGCGGGGGGTGGACAGGTCCTCAGAATGACGGCCATATACCTAGCCCCCTCCAGAGCCAGATGACAGCGACGCTCCAGACATAAAGGGGCTTCTATTTCTGCCCTATAAATAATTACCCTGTGATTTCATCCTGGCCGGTGTCATGTCTTGTAGGTGGCGCGGCTGTTTTATATTAGGTTAGAAAAACACTCGGCAGGAAAATGCTTCATTTCCTGCCGATGTCTACAAATACTAAACACGCTAATTGAGCAGAAATATAACAAAATCTCTAAAATTTCTACCTCCGGACCGGGAGATCCTGGTGGTCCGATCGGTCCTTCATCTCCCTGAAAAGGAAACAAAATGACAGGTTACCAGAAATTATAACACCTACCGGTACAGGTTATAAGTGACAGCGTGTTATTATAACACATAGGCCAAGAAGGATTTATTCTTGGGAGAGGACAAGTCAGATTTAGGAATGTCCCAGAAATAAAATATAAAAAAAAGATGCCTCCTCCATAAGAGGCGGCTTCCATCTACATATACATTTATATGAAACAGCAATGATATCACACTGGCATTAAGGGATCTTCTGATACTTCTCATGACAATAGTAGCACAGTGTGATCCGCTATTCCAGGGGTAGGGGACCTTGGCTCTCCAGCTGTTGCAAAACTACAACTCCCATCATGCCTGGGCAGCCAAAGCTTTAGCTTTGGCTGCCCAGGCATGATGGGAGTTGTAGTTTTGCAACAGCTGAAGAGCCAAGGTTCCCTACCCCTGCGCTCTTCTTTCTCTACTACAACAAAGTCGTGAGCCCTGATCCACCATCCGAGACCCCACTGTAGCAGATGTTGTTTGAATGACTCTCAAAACCCCAAAAATTCAAATCCGACAAGGATTATTTCTGCAGAGATATTTTTGAGATTTCCTAAGCGATTTGTGGCCGCCAGCCATTATTGACATTCTCCGACTCCATGTGCTCGGCACGTTGCCCAAACCAAACTTGTGAACAATAGTTCAATAACTTCATGGGAATAAATGTTTGGGAATAAGGCGAGTATTACTGTATTGGCACAATTTAAAAACATGAGTATATTCACGAGAACGTAGATGACTGTCAAGAAACAAAGGCGCTGGTCTTAAAGGTGACTTTTACTTTTGTCAGTGATGTCCTTATTAGAGATGAGACGTCCTAATCCGAGCAAGCGGCATTGATAACCGGTGGCTGAAGAAGTCCCTAAGGCTATGGCTGTATCCGTGTTTTCCAGGACTCCCTAGGCCTTCATCCAACTTCTTCAGCCACCGGTTTTCAAATTCAACTCGCAGGGGTTCATAGGGGCTCGTACGGTCGAGGTTCGCTCATCTCTAGTCCTTATGGTATTTTCGTAGAACACTTGATGCCTCTTTTATATAATCATTTACCCCACAAAGGACAAGGCTGGGTGACAGGCTGCCGTCTGATTTGTTAGGCCTGAAGATCAGCAGACATTGCTCAATGAACAGTATTATGAGACATGGTGGTATTTTGGGTCTTTACGATTCTGTCAATGTAAGGCCTGTCAATGTGAACATGGTGAAGATGAATATAAGAGGTCATCTATTTTATCCAGCCATTGGCCACACATCCTCTATCTGGCATGTCAGAATGAAACGATCAGCTGATCGTTGGCTTTATTACACATAACGACTGATAACCAGCCCACAGTTCTCACCTAGATACCATATACATAGAGCATCTGTAGCATCATGACCATTCTCTGTGGCTGGACATCTCTATTAGAAACTACTCACCTCCAGCCCCGGCTGTCCTCTGGGCCCCGGGAAACCTCTGGCTCCTGGCTTTCCCTGTAAAGCAACAAAAAGAATGAGGGTCTCATAAAAATAAGGACAAATCCCTTAGGATGCTTTCAGGCGAGGAAGAGAGAGAGAGCGGGGATGGAGAGCCAGTGCAATTCTGCCATGGGACAGCATCCAACATCAATTTCATGGAAGAGAGAGTTTTGGAGGAGCCTCAATACAAACAGTGGAGAAGTGGGCTCTGCCAATACAATCTCCAGGAATCTCACTTTCTGTTTTTTTTCTTAGCTGGTCGATAGCAGCTCGGGACACGGTGTATGCCATGATGAAGACGTCTCACCTTTAATCCTTCCGGTCCGTTTTGTCCTGGAGGCCCAATGTCCCCTGGAAAGCCCTGCAAGACATAGAAAAGACCAAACCACCTGTATCTTGGGTGCAAAGGAAAAGAGAAAACCCTGTTTATGTAATGGAGCATTCCAAATATAACACAAGACTAAAAGAGCTTGTGTCTGCCCTAACATGGAGTGTCTGGCATGGAATACTGAATGATAGCTGTAATACACCATTAAATACATAGTCTTCTCTACCCGGCACAAAAGAGACCTGTGTCTGCATGTACAACTGGCACAGTATATATATATAAAATTTTTATGATGAGTGTATTCTGAACATCATCAGCTTTTATACTAGTCATACTAAAAACTAGTCTCAGCAATACTGAGCGCAGACCTGTAGTCATGGACGCTATGGAGGAGGACAGTAATCCACTGGGGCACACACGGTCCTGAGGGCGCTCAATATAAGTGGATTCAGCTCTCAACTAATTTTGGGGGTCAGAGGTCTGAAGGAGTTTAGGGGTTCAAATAATTTTAGGGTCTGGTGTCTGATTTTACTGTATGGGTCTGGGGTCTGGATTGTACAATCTGTTCTTAGGGTCTATGAGTTTAAGGCTCTGAGCTCGGGTCTAAATAAGGGTCTGAATTCATTTTACAAGTCTGGTCTGGCGTCTGAACATTAGGTCTAGGGTCTGAATGATCTAGGTCTAGTCTGGGGTCTAGATTGTGCTGTTTAGTCTGTGGTCTGAATTTAGGAACCCCACCTGCAGCCTAAGCTATTATTACAGAATAATGGAGAGATTCTTGTGTATGCCTCGTGTTTACTGGTTTTAGCAGACATGGGTTTTCCGGCATATTGATTCTTATTTCTGCTCTGAAATGATTTTTTAATGCTGTCCATATTACCCATGAGGCTTCTGGCTTGTTTCATTATTGCAGTTAACCTACTGAGCCAGGTAAACAGCTAAGATTTAGCGTGTTTGTGTCCGTTCACACTATATGGAGTTGTGAGGCATTCTTCTTCAAAGAAATATTCCCATGAGAAGAATTATGAATTGAGATCATCCTAATATTGAGGTTTTGTTAAGATTTGGAGTCTTCAGGCTGTGTTCACATGTTGGATTCTTGACAGTTTTACTGTGTTTTAGCTTACGAAAATTGTGGTAAAAATAATTTGTCCAGCTTATCCAGGACAGACCACTTCCTGAGACACATAAAGCCATGTAATATTTTGGTGCTCTGAGTGATGGTCACATGAACCAGCTACCATACTAAAATGTATGGATGGAACAGAGCTAGAACGAAACAGATGGCACTGTACGAATAGTGAAAGTATGGGAGAAAAAAGCAACAACTGGGGTGCTACTTCAATTTTAGGGGTCCGAATTGGGGTATGCTTGATGTTAGGGGGTTGAGGTCCAAATTAATTGTAGGGATCTGACTGAATTTTAAAGTCTGATGTTGAGTTATGATTTGTGGATGGAGTGAGTTTAAGAGCCTGATCTTGGGGGTCTTAATTTTTGCGTTCTGTTCACTTCATTAGACGGGACAGGAAAAGTCCAGAAACGAGTCTATACAGAAGAAAATACTTTTACAAGTTGCTGTCATTGGAGTTTATGCCAGCAGGAGGTCCAGTTTTTCTTGTACTTCTACTCCATAATTTCCCAGGAGGCCTGTTGACACTATCTGGAAGGACCGCAGACAGTAAGGACCACCTTGTCCACCAAAGTCAATATCCTGGTCAACGCATCAAGGGGAGTAGAGTTTCCCTTAGACAGGATATGCACACATTAATATCCCGCACCGGGGCACTATCCCTCTTTTGTTTCTTCAGTGCATAAATCTTTATGTAACCACTGTATGAAGTTAGTGGGTCCCTGAGCTATGGTAACGTCCGCCTCCACCAGAACACGATCCTGCAGCCCTGACCCTGATAACGTTATACGCTTTCCTCAGTGTTCTGGAACATAAAATAAGAACACGCAATGCCATATATCCCTGATATTACACTCCAGACTCCCTGCTCCAGGTTTACAATCAGAAATATATGGACTGTCGTAGTTGCACTATATAAGACATAAATATTAGATGAGCAGTCCTAGATTTACCGGGAATAGGTAATTTCCTTTTATTAAAGCATAATTAACTCCATCTCCTGACTTTATATTGAACTGAGGCTTCCTTACTGATCTGCAGAATGGGAGGCACCCCCCTCATCTGCTTAGTCACAAGGTGACCAGACATAGCCCCTTACACACAGTCATACTTTAGGACGACAGACGGTATGGGACCTCTTCTAGTCCATGCACGTAGCCATTAATGCCATTGTCCATGTTTCTGCACGGAACTCAGACTGTCCCAAAATAAAAAAAACCCGGCCTTCCCGTTTATAGACAGTACTGTAATCCAGTCCCGAAAAAGTCCTGCTTTCTTTACAAGTGCACAGTCCATGACTGCGATAGTCCTTGGATGACACACTATGGGCCGCCTGAGTCCTATGAGGCTGTACATGGATGTGTGCAGATGGCCTTAAACTATTTATGTAAATGGGGTTTTTTATTAATGGCCTATTCCCACAGCCATGACATCTGCATAAATGCTTACGAAATGAAAGCTTACAGCTTCATACATTGTGCAGCGGCCAAGCTGCGGTACTGCAGCTCAGCTCCCACTGACGTGAATGGCAGCTGAGCTGCAAAGACCCTGTGCGGCCAAAGAACTGAGCTGTTTGTCTCTGTCCACTGTATATATGTAGACACCACAGCTCTGGGCATAGTCCAACAATAAAAAGAGGTCCTGGAAACCCACTGAGTAATAAGGAGTTCTGCAGCTTGTCAAGATCTTTGCTCGTTGTCAGCATAAGATAACGTTTTTATTAATAGCCAGACTAAAAACCTGCATGCGGCACGTGACCCGCGGCTCTATTCATTACTCGGCTCTTTCTGATTGCTCCATAGAAATGCATAGAGCCGCGGGTTGCGTGCCCTACTTATAGCTCTATTTGAAACAAAGGAGCACGGGCTGATACAGAGATCGCGGATCACAGATGTTTCTGCCCCTTGATTGGAGTCACCTGTGGTAAATTCAGCTAATTGGATGGGATAAGGAAAGACATGCCACTTGTATATATAAGGTATCACAGCTGACAATGTATATTAGAGCCAAGGCGTGAGGAGGAAAGAGCTACCTGTAGAGCTCAGAGCCAGGATTGTGCGGAGCAGCAGGTATGGTGAAGAGGACAAAATCGTCTGATGCACTGAAAGTTCCCAAGAGCCCAGCTGCCTCCATAATTCTCATGTGGAAGAAGTTTGGAACAACCAGGACTCTTCCCTATTGCTGCCACCCCACCAACGTAATTGAGGGAGAAGGGTCTTGGTAAGAGAAGTGACAACAAACCCAATGGTCACTCTGTTTGAGCTTCTGAGATCCTGTGTGCTGCTCTTCAGTATAAGACACATCAAAGATGCCAGGAGTCTTCAAAAAATTCTCTAAACTGATAAAACCAACATTGAGCTTTTTGGCCTCAACTCTGTCTGGAGGAAACCCAACACTGCCCACAAACAGCCTAATATCATCTCTATAAAGAAGCCTGGTGGAGGCAGCATCATCCTGTCGGGGCAGAGAGACTGATCAAGGTTGAGGGCAAACTGAATGGAGCAAAGGACAGAGATTTTCTTAATAACAACCCGATCCAGAGCACTCAGGACCGAAGCTTCACCTTCCAACAAGACAATGACCCTAAACACACAACCAAGGCAACACAGGACCCTGACCTGAACCCAATGGAACATCTCTGGAGAGACTTGACAATGGCTCCACCACCACCAGTCCCCATCCAACCCAAAAGGGCGTGAGAGGATCTGTAAAGAACAATGGCCGAACATCCCCAAATCCAGGTGTTAACCTTGTGACCGCATAGCCAAGAAGACTAGAGGCCGGAATCACTGCCAAAGGGGCTTCACCAAATGCTCAGTAACCGCTCCCAATACTTATGGTTTTTATTTTCAATAAATTAGCAAAGATTTGTACCCTTCTGTTCTCACTTATCATTATGCTATATTGAGGGCAGAATGATGGCGGAAAATAAGATTTTTTGTTCTATGTTAGCACAAGGCTAATAAGATGTGAAAAATGTGGAGGGCTCTGAAGACTTTCCATACGCATTGTACATATCTTGCCTCTCTGGACTGATGTACATGCACAGTTTTCAACACTTTATCCTGCTCACCGGCAGGAAGACATCCGATGACATTTTCCCCTGTAAGATACTAGGACTGTATAACTGAAACAGTCATGCATTATTTATGGCCACAGAGGTGCAGTCTTCGATGAATTCCTCAAGCATTGCGAAAAACATACCGAAATGTCATGAAGTTTATCCGTGCTGAGATCTCTGGTTTTTATAATCACAAACTTCATAGCCCAAACGGCTTCTTCTTGCACCATCTTTGGACTTTAGTACAATGACAATGGCCCTAACAGACTACATAGAGGATTACTGGTATCAATGCTGGAAGTTAGATGTACATGTGCCTGTTTATTGGCGTGTGGTGAAGATGTGGATGTGCTGCGTTCTTTCTGGTTTGCTTGGTTACTGTTCACTATGTTAAAAGCTATAAAAAAATATGAATTGGGTAAAGGCTCCTGTAACAGGATAGCTCTGTAAAGAATGACGTGCAGCTTCAACGTACACAACAGAATAGAGCCTGCCAAGGCCATGATCTAACTCTCTGGCTCTGATCTATGGACAATTCACAAGAATACGTTTTTACAATCCGCTGGCTGCCGCTGCGCCTCAGCTACATCATAGTATACAGGGGCGCTGGGGTTAGTGAGATTCACAGATCCATCCTTTCTCCAACATATCCCATCCATGTTCAGAATACAAACCCTGACGTCATTGTAGACATACTGCCTCCTTCCAGTCTTCACATACAATGTCCTCATTCTCCAGTAAACCTTCTCCGCTGCCTCTTCCCAGTCTCCTCCCTGTACAGTAATGGAGCCATCGGCCTGCCAGCTAATAGCATTATATGTAGAGAGTGGAAACCTGCTAACCTCTGTCTACCACATCTTCAGAGGACTTCTTTAGGCTTCAGTCTCCAGTTTCTTCAATAGTTATGAAGATACCTTGACATGTCCATTTAGCTCAAGTAAATATTGGCGATATCCCATGCAGATTACCTATAGATCTTTCCGGCCATAGTGAAATTATACAAAAACTGCTCAGACCTGTGATGTGATGTCCCGTGATATAAGACAATCTGCAGAGACCAGACACAACTTACCTCTGGACCTGGAGGACCTGGAAGCCCGGCAAAGCCTTTGTCACCTGGTTTACCCTAAAGAAGCACAGGCAATCACGTGTTATCCATAGGTTATTGCATTTAAACTTATAGAAAAACTGTCATCACTGTTACACTCTCTAAGCCACAAGTCATTGGGGTGGACCCTGGCGGCCTGTCCCTGCCCTCACAGCCTTGATTGATAGATCTCTCACTGTTTAGTTATAGGGAAAGGTCAGTCAATGAAGGCTGGAGGGATGGGGGTGAACCACTAGGGACCACCCCAATGACTCCTGATTGAGGCACCATGAAAATAATGACAGGTACACTTTAAAACTACGTTCTATACAACACAATAGCTTCTATCTGACTGGTTACAGCTACACCCTACACAATATAGATTAACATGCTGTATAAGATTAAAAGTGTGTTTCCTCCATATCCACTTATCAGAAAAATGGGGTCCCTATCCCTCTGTTTCACCAGGTCCCATGGTCCCCTTCCCCGATCTGTATGGAGAGGTAAATCCAGCAGATTACATCTACATGAGAAAAACGCATAGGTTTAACCAAGGCCCCTGATGGCTACCATACAGTAGGATCTGTTACCCATAGCCTCCCATTGTTAATAACAATTAACATAAAGTTAATATTTTTTATTAGATGCCTTCGTATGGAATGGCATAGTCTGCAGTGTAGACAAAACTAACCATCTTCTAGCCCTTCCATGGTAGTTTGGGGAAGTATATGGATACTTTAACTACACGGCAATAACCATTACTATAACTATTACCATCCCGCTTGTAACGCCACAGCATCAGATCTATGCCCTGTGCAATCACTAGGCCTCAAACATATGATGAAATGTAGGGATGCATTTAAATAGTACAGCAACCTTTCTTCATAAACTTATAGGGGATTCAATACTAATTCAGGATTTTCAGGCTCAAGAAGCAATGGAACCACCACAAGATACACAGGAAAAAACGCGGAACTGCATCTCTCCCTCTGCCAACGATCTCGATCTCACACAAGAAGCGGCTATTCCGCTTTATTTATTGCCGAGGTTCGCCACTGCCGCATCGGTTTAATGAAGATTTCTTATTCTGTTGTGCAGTGTTTATTCTAACAAGACATTGGAAAAAATTACAAGAACTTCAGTGGTTTATATTTAACATTGCGCCAGGAGTGGAAGCCTAGTAGAGAATTTCGCAATGTAAAATGTGGACTGTATTAACAGAAAGAAGGAAGAAGGTAAAGTGAGGACAATTTTTTTAACCTCCGGTGATTAACAAAGCAGATCTTACCACAGGTCCTGTCTTTCCACGAGGTCCCGGTGGCCCTGGGAGACCCTGGCTGCCCTGCATCAAAGGTAAAAGAAGTCAGAGGATTTATAGGATTTATCACCTGACACTTTAATAGTGAAGAGTAAATCACTGTAGATTATGTGTGTTGGCGTGGACTTTATTTGGCATATTCAGCTTAGACAATGATGGGACCACATCTTCACGACCTCACAGAGTATTAAGGTGATTTGCTGTAAGACCCCCCTGTGCTGGCTCCTGAAGAAGGCTTATAATGCTATAGACTAATCTAGACAGAAAACACGTCAATGCTGAAGGGTGGCATGCCGGATCAAGTGGGTTAGGATCTGACCAAGGAGTTTGTATATTCTTTATAACATTGGTGTGTCTCTGTATGTCCAAGATGAAATCAGATTTCAAAGACAAAAGACAAAGAAAAAATATGACCTATACATGGCTCTAGGATATGTCAGTGCCATAAGAACAACAAGAAACAACATCATGTTATATGGGAACTCTCCTGCACCAAGAAATACTTATTGGTTCTCACCTTGTCACCTTGGTATCCCACTTCTCCGGGTATCCCTGGAAGTCCCTGAACGCCCTAAATACACATTATCAGAACAGGTTACAAGACACATGGTGACTCAATACCAGGAGATCCTCATAAATCATCTATACAATGTCAGATATAGATACAGTAGGGTTAATCACTAGCTTCCAGTCACATTCATACTGTATACTTACCAACACTTGACAAATTGACAAAATTGGGCACTTAAAGCACCAACATGGGAACGCCCAGATACAGCAAGACCACCCACTAAGGTGAAGTTCCACAAAGCACACCCATTTTGTTGTTGGGTTCACTGGATTGACTGGCCAAAATTGGACTAGATGGCATGTATACTATTGGTCTATTAGATGGTTCAAGTAGAATACCAAGAGTGGTGCAGTTTTTGGAAAATAAGGGACATCCTTGTTTTGTAACCTCATACAATCTCTTAAACAGAAGGACATCCAAAATCGTTCAGGGGTAGACGGCTGTTTAGTACTCTGTTACAGAGATAGCTCTTCTGCGTAATATCTTGGTGGCCAGAGGTGGCCAGTACGAAGCCTTCTGCATAACTCTATACTGGTTATGAGGTCTGCAAAACCCTGGATCCGCAATCACCGACCATGAGGCCAATGGAAGTCTAGGGGCCGAGACTGCAAATACTGAGCATATAATGATGCTCAAAGCCCCAGGGGCCCTAACTGTGCCCAATCAGTGCAAAGCTATTCTAAGGGGTTGTTCAGATAACCCAATTAAAATACTTGAGAGGTGATATTGTATTCAACTTCTATCCCCCACTGACGACCACTAACAAGAATGAAGAATATACTTAAGGAAACACAGATAGGTAAATGCTTCAATGTTCATTTCCATACATTTTATTTTTGGCTGAGGAAATTGTATGGACACGGACCAAAGCAAACGATAGGTGTGAACCGGCACAGCACTGAAAACCTGTCGGCTGCAGAATCTGTTTTACAAAATTGTCCCATTAACCTAAACCAAGGCTTGCTTTCTTTGGTCGGGATCCTGTAACACTCATACAACACTATGTATAAATGAGAATAACCTACTGGCTGTAAAAAAATGTTCCTCCTAAATAGAGACCAAATACAAATATGTCAGAAAAAAAACTTCACTAAAACAACCTAAGACAAACAGTGACTAATAGAAAGCTCATTTCTTGGTGCAGATGCAGGCTGCAGTGCCCTGGACAGAACACCGGGAGTGCTGTGTTTTTCTCTATCTACTTTTAATGACTTATTAATTGGACAAACATTGTGGCCGGAATTCCTTCTCCAGCCCAGTGCCAGGGTAACAGGTAATAAAGACGGCTCTTCAGTGCCCTGTGAGGACACTAGAAGGCTTCAGTGTATGTACAGGAGATGTAGACAGGCTCCTAGGCTAGAGGCTAAAAAGATAGATATTATATAATAAGAAAGAGCTACGTAATCTAGCGAATGACGCATCTTATACTGATCCTGGCTGACAACCTATTTAATAATCCCTTCTCATCTTTAATTCTGCTATCCTCAGATCTTCCAACATCCTGGATGATGCTCCTCCGGGTAACTGGTATACTGTTTGTGAGGGAAAATAAAGAGTAATATGGTATAGACAACAAAAATGAAGAAAGTTTGTCATGTCTACTAGCAAGCTGTTCAATGTTATCACTAACAACCAGCAGAATTATGAATGCTGCTCTAAATTATAGGTGGCCATTAGAGATGACTCCAATTCGAGTATGTTCAAGTCTGGTTGAAGTTGGATGCGGCCCTAGGAAGTCCATTAAACAGGCAATACAGCCTATGGCCTATGACTGTATCCAAGTTTTCCAGGCAGCAGTAATGAAATGCCGATTGGACATGAGCATGCTTGAGCAGCGCTAATCTCCATTGGCCATACATTTTCAATGTCTGGTGACTTGGCTGACAGCTGACTCCTCTGTTGGGGGTGTATTCCCCCAAAAACAAAAGGACCAGGCAGCTGACTTTCAACATTTCTGAGCCTTCTCTCCTCCTGAGGACTTCCTCATACACATTAGATAGCTGGTGGTCCCACTGAAATTGATGGATTGGACTGGTTATCCAATGTGTTTGGAGGACTTAAAGGGATGATCCAGGCAAAGAAAAACATGGCTGCTTTGTTTCCAGAAACCGCACCTCTCTTGTCCTCAGTTTGGGTTTGGGTCTGAGCTCAACTGTGAATCTTATGACCTGAAGCGAAGAAATCATAGATCCCTATGATGATGTCAGTTCTGGTCATCAGACTTTAGGCCATAATAGTAATGCAGAGAGACGGCCATATTACGCTTATCTCAAGTCTAAGGGCGAGTACACATAGTATTTGTTCAGTTTTAGACATGTTATAATCTCTGAGATCTTTTATAATCCTCTGTTAGGGGTTTGTATGTGACTGAAGGAACAGGGGAGGTAGCTGGATGTAATAAGCAGATCATTGTATTAGACTGGAATTACAGTAACTTTTTATGCTGCTGCTACTATCTGACATGAATAAAGTTATAAGAACCTAGGCCAAGGACCCTGAGATAGGAAAACAGCAAGAAGTGCCAAAAGCGCAAGCTTAGTAGAAGACCTAGAATTATCTCTTCTGTGAGGGCCATCCCATGGAAAAACTTATGGAAGGCTGCCCTCCATCTGATTCAACTAAGTGATCCCAACAGGGGTCCGTCCTGCTGCAGAAACATGAAGAAAATGCTCATCACTTAACTTCCCATATTATCCTCAGTCCCTTACAGGCTTTTTTCTCCTGCTTGGAACATGACAAAACAGTAAAAAAAAAATCTGTGATGCTGTGGTACCATCCCGTGGTCCAATACATCGGACACAACCATGATGGCCTTGGATGCCGATGCTGCTTGACAGTTTGACACCCCTGGTCTAAACACTTTCCCTACAGTTTCTCTAAACAGTTTCGCTACAGCGCCACCACAGGGGAAACTAAGCATTACACAGCGCCTATTTACATCATCAGGCTATTTGTGTAGTACAGGGCAGGTCAGATCCTCCAGATCAAGAGACTCTCTTTGTAACCACTTTGAATCCCCTCTATTCACTAACAAATCCCTAATAGGGTGTTTAAAATAAGGTTTCTTAACTGGATACTGTAACACACCCATTCTACAAAACGGACTGACCGTAATGCCTGTTCTTCTGGCACTGCTTAGCTGCTAAGATGGTTTTAACCCCACATATTCCATTTTATTCCATTACCAATTTAAATTCTTTGTGAAACAGAAAGGTCGTGCTATTGTTTCTAGGCCTTTAGCCAGTCCTAGTTTGTAGGTTTACTTCTATTAAAGGGGTTGCATGGAAAGTAATATTTTTTTTCTAGCCTACTACGCTTCCTGGGGATCCTGTGAGATCTTTGGATCCCTGCTAAATGCTTCGGCAGCTACTTCCAAGATGGCCGCCTCTCTGCAGTGACAGCCCACTCAGCCAATGTCTGAATGAAGCAGGACTGCGGCCAGGGACTGGCTATCACTTACGAGTCTGTCTTGGGAGTAGCAGTGGGGACATGAAGACGTGACAGGAGGACCCCCAGAAGGGCATGGTAGGTAACAATAGGATGTTTATTTTTTTCTATGCAATCCCAGAAATATGTGTAAAAATGTAAATGCCTGGTGTATCCTTTGAGGTGCCTTTCATCTGTTGGCTGAATTATCTCACCTGATCCCACCTATACTCCACACCTGAAAATGGCTTATCTTCCCAAAACACAAATGCTTGGGCAGCTGAGATCCACCATGCCACATGTTATTAATCAATGGACACTGTTGAGCGGACTTGTTCTCTGGCAATGTGCTCTGAACCTGCACGCTCAGCATTTGACTCCTAGCAGCTGGAGAAGTTGAATGCCGCCCTGGGGCTGCCAAGAAAACAGGATATAGTCTAAGGCATCCAACTTCTCCAGCACCAGGAGTCAAATGTTGAGTGTTCAGGTTCAGAGAACATTGCCGGACCCGAACATTTTGGCAAGTCCGCTCAACAGAGAGTTGGGGGACCTCCATACACGTCAGGTAGTCAGCCAGTGCATTACTTGCTCAACTAACAAGGAGACAAGTAAAGCTGTATTAGCTCCTTGGAGTGCATGACATGAGCACTGCCTCCACTTTACCATCTAAAAAACTCTATCAAGAGAATCCTAAAAATTCCTCAAAGTGACCTAAAAAAATGTCCACCCCACGCCAACCCCTGAGGCATTTACCCCTCTGTACTCTGCTTTATTTCTTTTTGATTCCTATAACTCAATGAGGCCAGTGTCCAGAGCTCCAGAAGAGATGTTCAGATGCTGAGATGATCGCCAGATTTGTATTCATGGTTTTATGGGGTGATAAATGTCACATTTTTCCTTGGTGGAGTGTCTTCTGGATGTACCAACCACAATGACTGGCCACATAAGAACTGGGTCAGCCTGGAGTGCTGTACATACTGGAGGAGGGAGAGGGACTTGTTTATAGTGACAACTCGCTGGTAGAAAAAGATCAGAGGGAACGAAGAACCGAAAACAAACCGCAACAGGCCACAAAAATCCTTATGTGCTTTTCAACGAGAACATCAAACTCTGGACGGTGTCCAAAAGAGTCCAAAGTATTTTACGAGAGCATCTTGGACGTCATCAGAGCCCTCCCATCCACTCACCAGCATACGCTATATACTATACTGACTATGCAGGTCCCCTGGCAACGTTCCCAATCCCAAAGTTACACAGCAGGTCGTGACCCCTGACTTCACTTCACAAGAATAATACTTCAGTCCATTCAATAATTGTTGTGTCTATAGGGACAGAATCGTTGCCTCTGGCTAATGGAAATCTAATTCAATGGTCAGAAGAACCAACTTACAGTGGAAGATACAGCAAGTAACTCTTAGATCCAACATTTTTTCCCTTATATTTATTCATTTGTCTAGATGATAGAACTTTATTCATATCACACTTATGGGGAGGGAGGGGGAGCTATCTTTTTTGTGTGTGTGTACAATATTTTTATCACAAAACTGTGGCTTGTGCAAATTTGCGTAGTTTATGCTGTCACAGAAAATGATAAATTACCCCCATACAGTTAATATGCAGCAGCACTAGCAATATGTAACTGTGCATAGACCATAGCTTGACAGCCATGTAGTTCCTGACACACACACTGGTGGCAGCAGAAGGGTTATCCAGGCTCAGAAAAACATGACTGCTTTCTTCCAGAAATAGCACCACTCTTGTCCTTAGTTTGGGTGTGGGTTTGCAGTTCAGTTGCAGTGAAGTGAATAGAGCTGAATTGTATTCCTTCACAAAGCCCGAGGACAGAGGTGACGCTCTTTTTGAAAGTTTTTTTTATCCTGGATAATCCCTTTAATGCTTCCAGCCAATGTAAAAAACTAATTGCACTTGCTAGAATAATCCTTATATAGCTATGTTTACAATAGATATTTGTATAGTGAGAAAATTATCAGCACGTTGAAAAAAAATTACAATAAAAACACAAACAAAAAGATTTTGAGGTCAACAATAAAAGTGACTTAAGTCTTACCAAATAACTTGTCGCCCCTGTGTTTACCTACGGCTGACTGAGAATATCAGCTCATATGTATGACTGAGATGGAACGTGACGCGGTGATCGCAGTATAAAGGTTTTCTGCATCCGTTTATGTTTTTAGCTGCAATGTTGTTACAGTGTGAAATAAAATGTCAGCTCGCTATTACATCTGAGCGAATAGCCGAGTCTAATGAATTGTAGATGCAGATGGTCCATACACTAACTATACATATAAAGGAGGACAGACAATTCTTAGTTGCTTTCACTATATACATAATGGACTAATAAATAAGGCGATAACAATAGAATCAGAGGATAGAATCTGTTCTTACTTCAGGGGTTCTTACTTCTACCTCCTTTCATGTATCAGTCCCTTCATGTACCTCCCTTCGTGTACTGGTCTACCTCCCTTCATGTATCGGTCCCTTCATGTCATGGTCTACCTCCCTTCATCTATCTGTCCCTTCGTGTACTGGTCTACCTCCCTTCATGTATCGGTCCCTTCATGTACTGGTCTACCTCCCTTCATGTATCTTTCCCTTCGTGTACTGGTCTACCTCCCTTCATCTATCGGTCCCTTCATGTACTGGTCTACCTCCCTTCAAGTATCAGTCCCTTCGTGTACTGGTCTACCTCCATTCATGTATTAGTCCCTTCATGTACCTCCCTTCTTGTACTGGTGTACCTCCCTTCATGTATCGGTCCCTTCATGTACTGGTCTACCTCCCTTCAAGTATCAGTCCCTTCGTGTACTGGTCTACCTCCATTCATGTATTAGTCCCTTCATGTACCTCCTCCCTTCTTGTACTGGTGTATCTCCCTTCATGTATCGGTCCCTTCATGTACTGGTCTACCTCCCTTCATGTATCGGTCCCTTCATATACTGGTCTACCTCCCTTCGTGTACTGGTCTACCTCCCTTCATCTATCGGTCCCTTCATGTACTGGTCTACCTCCCTTCATGTATCGGTCCCTTCATGTACTGGTCTACCTCCCTTCATGTATCGGTCCCTTCATGTACTGGTCTACCTCCCTTCGTGTACTGGTTTACCTCCCTTCATCTATCGGTCCCTTCATGTACTGGTCTACCTCCCTTCATGTATCAGTCCCTTCGTGTACTGGTCTACCTACCATCATGTATCGGTCCCTTCATGTACTGGTCTACCTCACTTCATATATCAGTCCCTTCGTGTACTGGTCTACCTACCATCATGTATCGGTTCCTTCATGTACTGGTCTACCTCTCTTTGTGTACTGGTCTACCTCCCTTCATGTATCGGTCCCTTCATGTACTGGTCTACCTCCCTTCGTGTACTGGTCTACCTCCCTTCATGTATCGGTCCCTTCATGTCATGGTCTACCTCCCTTCATCTATCTGTCCCTTCGTGTACTGGTCTACCTCCCTTCATCTATCGGTCCCTTCATGTACTGGTCTACCTCCCTTCATGTATCAGTCCCTTCATGTACTGGTCTACCTCCCTTCATGTATCAGTCCCTTCATGTACTGGTCTACCTCCCTTCATGTATCAGTCCCTTCATGTACTGGTCTACCTCCCTTCATGTATCAGTCCCTTCATGTACTGGTCTACCTCCCTTCACGTTTCGGTCCCTTTATGTACCACCAATGTAGTGTTTTACTAAGTGTGGCTAGTGGTGGATGGTGGAAATGACTAGTACACTTGGAGGGGAGCAATTGTGCTGACCTTTAAGAACCTTTTATTTTATTTTTTTTAATTCAAGAGATAATTTTCTGGTGTAAATGCAGCAATGATCAAACTACAAATGAAAATGTGTATAACTTTTCATAGCGATTTAACTTCTATCTTAATGTCTATCATTTCAAAGAAAAAATCATCGCTTGTCGTCCGCTTAAATGAGCACTTAAGAGATTTGTCTGTATGTGTAGAGGGACCTTAGGGCCCTATTCCACGGGACGATTATCGCTCGCATAATCGTTAACAATAAACGATCCAAACGACCGCTATTACGAAAGTCCTGAAATCGTTCACCCATTTACATGGAAAGATAATCGTTACTTATGATCATTCTTGCGGTCGTCTTGTCGTCACTATTTGCGTTCGACACTACTGCAAACGACCGAACAATGTCTTATTCAAAGCGAACGATTTGCGAACGAGCAACGCTAAAAATAGGTCCAGGTCTTATTGAACAATCAACGATTTCTCGTTCGGTCGTTAGTCGTTAACTGCTATTCAAACGAACTATTATGGTTTAGATTCGAACGATTTAACGATAATCTGAACGATAATCCTCCGGTGGAATAGGGCCCTTAGATGTAATTCTATAAGCTGTCTACTGGATAGAGGGATGTAAGACAGAAGGAGAGAGATACTGGAATGGTTGCATGCAAAACACAATGCAGTAAGGGAGTATTCTGGTCACCTTATCACCTTTCAGTCCAGATTCTCCTGGGTTCCCCGGCAGCCCCTGTAAAATAGTAAAAGAGCCATATAAACCCCTGCATAGGTAATGTAATCTACAGTCACTGTGTCATCTTCTGCTGATGGTTGGAGATAGAGGTCATCAGTGCGGACAACCATTGCTTATGCTTTTATAGGGATCCTGCTACCGCGGCTCAGGGCCACCTGAATGATTGAGAAAAATGGTCTCAGGAGGTAAGGCCAGGATGGGGAACTCCAGCTGTTCCAAAACTACAATTCCCATCATGCCCTTGGGGAGAACATAACAAACAGCCCATTCTTACCTTTCTGCGCTCCCCCAGTGTCCTCCTATGTCATTTTCGGGTCCCGGCTGAACAATCCTACCTGCACCTTCTCATCTCGGGGGTGACAGCCCGTTCATCCAATCACTGACTGAGATGGGACAGTGCCGCAGCCAGTGATTGGCTGAGTGGGCTGTCACTGCTAAGACGAGGGAGTGAGGATGGGCTTGTTCAGCCCAGGGCCTGAAAATAGTGTCGGAGGACACAGAGGAGTGCGGAGAGGTAAGAATGGGCTGTTTGCTATGTTCTCCCCAATGACAGCAGCATGTTAATTTGAGCCGAACACCCTATCAAGTCTAGAGAGGCAAGTAACCCACTGGTATTAACCCCTTTACTCTACTCCAATACAGCATTAGGGATGCCAGCATTATCCACCTTACAAAGATGAATTTTTGTCCAGCAATAAATGTTTTTCAGTGAGGCTGCTTACCTTCAAACCTTTGGGTCCCATAAAACCTATAGGTCCAATAGCACCCATGTCACCCTGCAACAAGTAATAAACAGTAGATGTTTAGAAAAGAGTCGGCGCATATAAAGCAGACATGATAAATACGAGTATAATAGTATAAAGGTATATGGATGGTACAGCAACATTCTGCACCCATTAGCCACCATGCGCGGACACGGGAAAAGTTAGTACACCAATGGCTCCTTTAAGTGGGGGAAAAAGTTATCAGGCAGTGTCGGCAGACACCAAAAGTAGAGGGTGGGGAGGGGGGGTGTAGGGGCGAGAAAGATGAACACTATTTAATCCTCAAGACAACACTGTGGAAGCATGGGAAATTGTCCTGCAGAATGTCAATTTATGTTTAGGGTCTGCTGTGGAATTACTGTGGATTTTCCCTATTAACTTCAATTAGGAATTATGTTCTTAAATCGTCGTTCGCAAAAAAATTTGCAGATCGTTCCGTGTAAACAGTCGTTCACCGTTCAGTCGAGATAGGTTTAAGCGATCGCAAAACGAATTTTCCTTACGAAATATTGTTCCGTTTAAACGCTGATCGTTATAAAAAACAAATCGTTACTTCGAAATCGTTAATCATACGATCAGGCGAATTATCGTTACGTGTAAACGCAGCATAAGACTAGACAGTCTAGAGATGAGGCAGATATAAAGCCTGAGCCACTGAGATATATCTGATGCCTTTATAGACTGCCTAGTCTAATGCTGCGTTTACACGGAACGATAATTCGCCCGATCGTATGATTAATGATTTTTTTTTTATAACGATCAGTGTTTAGACGGAACGATATATCGTACGGAAAATTCGTTTTGCAATCGTTTTGCGATCACTTAAGCCTATCTCGCACATAGGTAAAATTGGTGAACGACTGTTTACACGGAACAATCTGCGATTTTTTTGCGAACGACGAATTAAGAACATGTTCAAAGATCAAAATGAACGATTTCTCGCTTGTCATTCGATTGTTCGCTGCATTTACACGTACGATTATCGTTCAAATTCAATTGTTATCGTGCAAATTCGCATGATAATCGTTCCGTGTAAACGCAGCATAAGTCTGGGCCAGTGTCTAGACACGATATATGTATATCCATAATATAGTACGTAGGGAATCTTAAAGGGGTACTGTAAATTATATCTATTTTAAAAAAAAACTCGTCTTCCAGTACTTATCATCTGCTGTATGTCCTGCAGGAAGTGGTGTATTCTTTCCAGTCTGGGACAGTGCTCTCTGCTGCCACCTCTGTCCATGTCAGGAACTGTCCAGGAGAGGAGAGGTTTTTAATGGGGATTTGCTGCTGCTCTGGACAGTTCCTGACATGGACAGTGGTGGCAGCAGAGAGTAGTGTGTCAGACTGGAAAGAATACAGCAATTCCTGCAGGACATACAGCAGCTGATAAGTACTGGAAGGCTTTAGATTATTGGAACTCTTAAAATTCTGCACAAATATAGTGACAAAAAATAAATAAATCAGGTGACTGAATAGGTAAACAGAACCTCTTCCCCCTCCCCTATGCGTTTCCTATGGCTCGGTGGTAAGTGAGGTCCCAGACTATGATTTTATCTTCCCATCTGTGTACAGTGGCTGGAGGACGGGCTGAGAGCCAGGGATAGTTCACATTCTGCATCTAGCTGAAAGAGCTTCCTATGACCGCTGCAGAAGGCTCCTCTGTCTCTACCTGGCTCTACTGTCGCTGACTAACAGGATCTGAAGCAGGAGGGGCCATTGATCAAAGGAACAGGAGCTGTGCCCATTCATTTTTCAACAAGCCTGGGTTAGATAGAATCGCTAGACGCTGTATTGTCCGGGAGACCTGATCTACTGAGAGGATAGGGAGTGTTTCATCGCACAACACTACCAGTTGTGATGTTACCTGCATCGATACTGATGACATGAGCTACTACTACTCCATCATCCTCTGATGCGGCTTTGAATGATGTGAACACGTCTATATAGCAGGGATATATAGCCTCACCGTATAAACTATGCCACAAGGTGGTTGCTATTCAGACTCATCAGGCAGAGAGGAGTCATGTGTTAGAACAGTGTTCTGCATCCTGTTGCAGAACTAAAACCCCATCATGCCCTGACAGCCTGCGGTTGTAGGTTTGCATCAGTTGAGGAGCCATAAGGGTGAGGAACACTACACTAGAAGTCCTATTGGGTAAGGTTCTGTTCACATCAAATCAACTGAAGGTATATAGCAAAACGATAGCACAATATACACCTCATGCCTCTGTATAGTATCCATACACTGATACACATCTACCACTGCTAATGATGCGGTATACGTTTTATTTCGGTAGCTCACTGCATATCAATAGACACTTTCCTATACACAATGGAATCAAAAAAGGCCTTTCGGGTAAATGTGGCCTAAGCATCAATTGCTCTCCTAACACATGAAGTGATTAGGCCCCTTTTACACATCAGCAATACACTGTCCCCAATTACGGATCCGTAACTGCGGACGCTATGGCACCCATTGATTTGAATGGACCCTTTTACACATCTGTAGTTGAGTTGTAAGGGTCATGATCCATGCATTACAATCGATGAGTCTGTGCAAATGTGGTGGGGGACGAATACATATCCAAATCCTCTCTGAAATCGCGGATCTGCAATTACAGACAGGATTACTGATGTGTGGATAGGGCCTAAAACTAACTGAATACATAAAGGAATATCTCTGGAAGTAGTAGTACATTAATGGAGGCAGGAATATGAGCTGCTATAAGACGCCCTATGGATTGTGCCTTTTAAAGTGTCACTGTCATTTCAAAAAACGTTTCAGATGTCAGAGAGATATTTCAACAGTTTTGATCGGTCCAAATCTGAGTGTTTAGACACCTACTGATTGTAAGAACGAGCGGGGAGAAGACTGCGCTCAGCACGGTTCTCTCCCAGCTCTGTGTCATGTGATCAGTCTTACTCATAATGAAAGTCTATGAACCCGACTGTTTTCACTGACACTGACTGATCTCTTCTCATGATCAGTAAGGGTCTGACCAAAACTTTTGACATGTCTCTCTGGCATATCAAAAGTTTTTTGACACTAACTCCTCATTCCCCAGTGTATACCAGACAACAGTGCACTGGAGTCCTGGGCTGATATCTGACCAGGGCCACAACTACATGGAAAGTAGAGATGAGCACAACTCAGGCATGCTTAGGTCCATCCGAACCCGGAAAACTCAGCGTTTGATTACCGGTGGCTGAAAAAGCTGGATACTTATGGCTGTATCCTTGTTTTCCTAGAGCTGTATCCAATGTTTTCAGCCATTGGTAATCAAACGCAGAGACTTCCCAGTTTGGATAGACTCGAGCATGCTGGAGTTGCGCATATCTCTAATGGATATCTTGTATGTTCTCCATCAATTTCCCTTGGGTACTTCATATTGGCTTCCTGTACCGATTAAACATGTAAAATAGAGTGATCCAACGTATATAGCGCAGCAGAATATAGGCAACAGGATACCTTCCCTATTCCCCATAGGTATCACTATGATTGACTGAATTCTCTATTAGTGAAATAGGTGAATGGGTTATGTGCATGTGGTTGGAGCGGCTGTCGGCTTACGGCACCTCCATAAATCCCATCTATTGCATTATTGCTGACATGGAAGCCTGTGAATGACAGTGCGAAGCTTTGTGAATCAGCCGGAGTCCATGGAAGGTTACAGGACCGAGCCAAATGTCTGAGCTCCAGCGCACAGAGCCAGAGGAGTGTTACAACAAGCCCGCTCTTTGTACTGCCTCATATAAAGACCTCTTTTGGCTTGTGTTTATACAGGACAGACCCCAGCTATTTACAACCACACAAGGCTCATGTTACACCAATCCCTGCCCTTTAATAAGATTTTTTTTCCTTTTTTTTCGGGAATAAGCCACCTGCGGACATCCCCAATCGCATCGGACAAATGGAATTCAGCCTCGGGGACATTGCACACTGTGTCACCCAAATGGACACTGAAGGGGCCTGTGCTAATATTTATGGAGTACGAGTCCTGCGCCCGTCATTACCATAAGCATGAATAGAATGAATATTTAATTTACAGAAATAACATATGTTAATGGGCGGCACAAAGCCCATTGATTGCGGTGTTTATGTACAGCGGCTTACAAAGCCTGTATGTTCTCCGTTCCTCCCTTCTGGCTGTGGGTTCTTTAAAGACTTTTAGATTAACGGAGGAAGTGACTGTTAAATGGTGATTTTCTTTATAAAGCAGGATTTATTTCATCTACAAGTGTGGTACAAAATAGTCCCTTTAACTCGGCATATGAAGCTGCTGCAGGCAATGCTCAGAGACTCATTGACTACTTGGCCCCTATGCCCACATTAAAGGGGTTTGGTTTATAAATCCATTTCCATATACACTACTAGGAATTCTGAAAAAATGGGGAGGGGGGCTCTGTTCAGGGCCCTGAGCCATAGTGACCAGCAGCTACACAGATCTGTCCTGTCCTGCATTACACACACAGCCCATTCATAAGAACAGGTACTGTGCAATAACTAATTCATCCTGTGGTGGCGCTGCAGGGAAACTGAACACTTACTGACACCTTGTGATGTATATGGGAGTCTTCTAACAAGGGGTTGTCTTTATACCATGCCAGTATATTTACAAGACAAGGAGTAATCTCACTACAGAAGATTATACTGTATATAGGATATATGGTGTGTCAAACTTGCAGCCCTCCAGCTGTTGTAAAACTACAATTCCCATCATGCCTGCACAGCCAAAGCCTTAGCTCTAATGGGAATTATAGTTTTACAACAGCTGGAAGGCCACAATTTTGACACCTGTGATCTAGACCCTATGAGATCACTGCATACATAGGGGGAGATTTATCAAAGGGTGTAAAATTTAGACTGGTGCAAACTACCCACAGCAACCAATCAAAGCTCCTCTTTTCTTTCAGCACTGCTTAAAGCTGAGCTGTGATTGGTTGCTGTGGGCAGTTTGCACCAGTCCAAATTTTACACCCTTTGAAAAATCTCCCCCATAATGTGCACTGGAACTACCAGACCCAGCATGCTTGACTATCTGTTACATGGTAAAATACACAAGATGTATCCAGCTGTGTGGCCCTCCATCCAATGCAGTGTACGTCCCTTTAATGCCCTCTGCTCTTTCACCTTTGACAGCGTATTATGTTATAAGAGGGTTTTCCGTTCCCTTATAGTATTGACCCCAGTAACCTTTGCTGGGTGGTCATGTGCTCAGTCTTCCATCCCTATTTTCTACGAATGGTGAACACGACAGCCATGATCTTTACAGCATGCCACTTTCTGACGGATATATTCCTCTCTGGTGGACGTTAAACCAGTCTGAGGAAGTCCCATACCCACCACTGTAAACTACTTGTGCACTTTACCGTGTAGTTTTATGTCCAGCTGAGGATACGACCCGTCAATCTATGATGACCCTAGTTCCTATATTGTGTAACTAGATCCCGGGTCTGTTTCATTGGGTTTCAATTTTCAACTTTTCTTAGTAACAAAAAAAAAAAACAAAACCAAAAAAAGAAAGTTTCAGCAAACAGTAAAAATGTAAGGACCGTTTTTTTTATGCTGAGTTAGATATAGGCCCAAAGCCTGAGGCTGTAGTACTGAGACGTCCTTATAACAGTACGTCCCCAGCGGTGAGGTGGAGTCCTTGTGTAGTAGACACACGGCTATATCTACATACATGGTGACCTGGCTGTGTGAGGGGATGTGGATTTGTAGATGTGCAGCTATTAAATGTCTCCCACAGGTAAGATCTTTAGCACGTCTGATCCACTTGGATTCACAATCAGTTCCAGATCACTATAAGTCTAAAAAATAAGGAGGTATGTGTATTCCCTGATGATTTACAGGCTACGGGCGCTGGATTTCCAAATATACTACCGAAAATGTGAGGTCCCCTTTCCTGACTGCTTATCACGGGATGAAAGAGCTTCTGAGGGGAAGGAATATTTTTCCATGTGGTTAACTTCAGAGCCGAGGTAATAAATTCCAACCAAGACCCAAGGTACAATTTCCTGACGCTATTTTTTTCTTTTACGGTAGACTCTTTAGCCCTATTGTTGAGTTCTCTATTACAGAGAGAGGCATTTTTCAGGATTGACAGCTATATACAAATGTTCCTCAGAGAGGCAAGCGGGTGCAATACATCACCGGGCTATAGGAAACCTTACACCCCTCCTTCTATAACAAAAAAAAACAAAACATGTAGCCAATGGGCCATAGTGTTCTGCAATCAAGCCTGGACGGAACTGCCTGATCTATTATTCCCAATCGTCCACGAAAAACTGCATAAGCGCAAAAAAAAAAACACCAAGAAAAAGCCCCAAATAGCTGATTTTTTAAAATCACATTACATCCAAAAAATGATCAAAAAGATATGTATGCTTTTTTCAGGCAGCATAGCCCTCGCTCTCTCTTCCTTTCCATGGGTGGGTAAGTGGGTGAGGGTAGGGGGGTTGTCTGATGAAATGTTATTGCCATTGTCTATGTAAAATTGGTGACAGTTGCTTATATTTATGGTTATAAAGACCATGTGCAACTGTGGTACTGATAAAAACTACAGATCATGGCACAAAAATGTGCTCTTAAAGGAGTTATCTAGGATTAGAAGAAGCACAGATACTTTCTTGTAAAACAGCACCACCTCTGTCCTCTGTAATACCACTACCACCTATGTGGGTGGTATTACAATTCAGCTAAAGTCACTTCCATGGAACAGAGGTTGAAAACCCACACTCAAACTGAGGACAGGAGAGGTGCTGTTTCTAAAAGTAAGTGGCAATTTTTTTCTAGACCTAGATTGCCCCTTTAAAGGAGAAGTCCGGCCAAAATTAATTTTTGATATGTTGTTACTTATGAAAAGTTATACAAATTTCTAATGTACATTAATTATGGGAAATGCACATATACTGCTATTTCCCTTAATTTAGTAGATCAGGAAGTGTTAGAAATATCTCTGAAGAAGTGACGTCACGACCCAGGGTGTAATTCCTATGGAGTGTCCAGCAGGGGGCGCTCTCTATATAGAAGTCTATGGGACTTTATTGTTTCTATGGGTTTCTATGTAATGTAATGTAATGTAGTGTACAGTGCTTTATTGAATGAATACATCTATGGAATACTTTGGGGAGCAAGTGTCCTTGCTCCCCAAAGTATTGCATAAATGTATTCATTCAATACATTCAATACACAGTAAGCCCGCCGATCCGCCGCATTCCCGCCGATCCGCCACACGCTGATCCGCCGCATTCCCGCCGATCCGGACCATATACATTGAACTACAGCTCCCATCATCTGCTTCTAGTATGAACAGGTGATGGGAGCTGTAGCTGGGTAATGGATATGACATGCCGCCGGGCGCAGGGGGGAGCCGCTCAGTACACAGGAGCGCTCCCCCCTCCTCCTCCTCCTTCCGTGATAACTTCCGCCTATACCAATGCTGAGTCCC
This sequence comes from Dendropsophus ebraccatus, assembly GCF_027789765.1. Lineage (NCBI taxonomy): Eukaryota > Metazoa > Chordata > Amphibia > Anura > Hylidae > Dendropsophus > Dendropsophus ebraccatus. Next base: position 16,886,754 of record NC_091463.1, on the reverse strand, counting down.
TGCCTGCCTCCGCTCTCCGCTCTCCCCCCCCATACATACCGGCTCCCGATGCATCCTGGTGTCCGCGCTGATGCCGGGAGCCGGTATATGTGAGCGGAGAGCGGCGGCCAGGCAGGGAGTCAGCATTGGTATAGGCGGAAGTTATCCCAGAAGGAGGAGGAGGAGGGGGGAGCGCTCCTGTGTACTGAGCGGCTCCCCCCTGCGCCCGGCGGCATGTCATATCCATTACCCAGCTACAGCTCCCATCACCTGTTCATACTAGAAGCAGATGATGGGAGCTGTAGTTCAATGTATATGGTCCGGATCGGCGGGAATGCGGCGGATCAGCGTGTGGCGGATCGGCGGAAATTCGGCGGATCGGCGGGCTTAATGTGTATTGAATGTATTGAATGAATACATTTATGCAATACTTTGGGGAGCAAGGACACTTGCTCCCCAAAGTATTCCATAGATGTATTCATTCAATAAAGCACTGTACACTACATTACATTACATTACATAGAAACCCATAGAAACAATAAAGTCCCATAGACTTCTATATAGAGAGCGCCCCCTGCTGGACACTCCATAGGAATTACACCCTGGGTCGTGACGTCACTTCTTCAGAGATATTTCTAACACTTCCTGATCTACTAAATTAAGGGAAATAGCAGTATATGTGCATTTCCCATAATTAATGTACATTAGAAATTTGTATAACTTTTCATAAGTAACAACATATCAAAAATTAATTTTGGCCGGACTTCTCCTTTAAAGGAGAAGTCTAGACATTTGGAAAATCCGGCTGCCGGTAGGGGGGAATTTCATAACAATTACAAACTTTCCTCTCCCCGTTCCCGCGGTGGACAGCAAGACTGGCCTTGGGACCCCGGCTGGGCTCCGGGATCTCCATCGCATACACATCACGACTCGGCTGATGGACTGGCAAATAAGCCAGTCAGTGACTAGGACAGGACGCCGCTCCATTCAATGATTAGCTAAGTGGCCAGTCCATCAGCTGGGACAGGCATTTTCCCCAAGGTCACGTCATCACAACTCGGGGGGAAAATGACTTCCGGCAGGGGTCCCGAGACCAGTTCTGCTGCTCACCGCGGGCTCGGGAGAGTTAAGTGCTTACTCGTTATCACATTCCCCCCTGCCGCCTGCCAGATTTTCAAAATGGCCCAAATTCTCTTTTAAAGAGACCTACAAAAAGAGATCCTGCAAAAAAAAGTATACTGCACAATAGGAGTCAATGGCAGATGTATGTGGCATGTTGGAGCCATCCATACATTAGGCATGTACATTAGTACATTTCTATAAATAAGGTGCCACCTACCTAACCAGCAAAAAAAAAAGCACTCACATATGAAAGCATTCAAGCAGCTATATAAGATAATTTTACATGTACTTACTAACTCTAGAGTCCTCCTCTCCCTATATTACCTTCCTACAGCCAATCTAGAGAAGGCGAAGATTAGTTTTAGTGGCCGTTTTTTCCCTGGCTGAGTAAATGGAGGTATTCCGTGCAATTTCCGGCTATTACATTTCAATGAATTGAAGTCTCTAAGCAGTGAAGATATAAATACTTTCACCTATCACACGGTACGTGAGAACTCCGGCAGCCGCTTCTTTTGGTGGAAAGCGGCCAACAGAATATAGGAAAATAAATAAATAAAAATCTATAAAGTCAGTGAAGAATACTATAGCCGCTTACCCCAAAAACACACGGCACGCGGCGGAATGCGGAGAATAACGCCCACTTAAGGCGGATACCAGGCTTCCTTAATTAAAATACGTGGTATTTTATGATGGAAAGGCAGAGGCTATAAACACCTTCTCTGCTCCCAGTAATAACCAGCGAGCTCAAAAGGAGAGATTAATAAATAATGGACTGACTGCGAGTCCTGGAATGGAAGGCAACAAATAAGAGTGAGGCCTGGTAATAAGAGATGGTACTTACTATGAATCCTGGGACACCAGCAGGACCCGGGGGACCCAAGTCTCCCTATAATGGGGCAGAAAAAAAGAAAGAAAGGCAAAAATTGAGAATAATATATGACATAAAAAAAACTATCAACTATGAACCAGGTTCGAGGCCCCTAGACATACAGGGTAGCGGGAGGTTTATTAATGGGGCCTTAAAGGGGAACTTTAAAAGGGTTATCCAGCGCTACAAAAACATGGCCACTTTTCCCCCTCTCTTGTCTCCAGATTGGGTGGGGTTTCAAACACAGTACCATTGAAGTAAATGGAGCTTAATTGCAAACCACACTTGAACTGGAGACAAGAGAAGGGGAAAAGTGGCCATGTTTTTGTTGCGCTGGATAACCCCTTTAAATCAACTAGTGCCAGGAACATATATTAAAAAATTCCCAAGTCTTCCAGTACTTGTCAGCTACTGTATGTCCCGCGGGAAGTGGTGTATTCTTATCAGTCTGCTCTCTGCTGCCGCCTCTGTTCATGCCAGGAACTGACAGTGTCCAGAGCAAACCTTCCTGCTCTGCACAGTTCCTTATTGAAATATTTACATCCCCATTTGCTATATCCTCCATTCCTTGGGGCTCCCATGCTCTTAGTGCTGGCCCTCTCTTTAAAGGGGTAGTTCAATAAGAAATTTTTTTTTCAAATCATCTGGTGCCATAAAGAGCCAGAGATTGGTAATTTACTTCTATTAAAAAAAATCTCACGTCTTCCAGTACTTATCAGTAGAGATGAGTGAACCGGCCGAGGTTCGGGTTCGTATGAACCTGAACTCTCGGCTTCTGATTCCCGCTGTCTGCCCGCTCCATGAAGAGGGTGGCTACAACCTTGAGGACCGCCTAGAAAACTGGGATACAGCCATAGCCATAGGCTGTATCCTAGTTTTCTAGGCGGTCCTCAGGCTGTATCCACCCTCTCCACGGAGCGGGCAGACAGCGGGAATCAGAAGCCGATAGTTCAGGTTCATACGAACCAGAACCTCGGCCGGTTCGCTCATCTCTACTTATCAGCTGCTGCATGTCCTGCATAAAGTGGTGGATTCTCTCCAGTCTGATACAGTGCTCTCTGCTGCCACCTCTGTCCATGTCAGGAACTGTCCAGAGCAGTAGCAAATCCCCATAGAAAACCTCTATTCACTCTCCAGACTGGAAAGAATACATTACTTCCTGCAGGACATACAGCAGCTGATAAGCACTGGAAGACAGGAGATTTTTTTTTTAAATAAAAGTAAATTACAAATCTCTGGCACTAGTTGATTTGAAAAAATATTTTTTGTTGTTGCTGAAATACCCCTTTAAGAGCAAAGATTTTCTATTTCTTTTTCTGAAAAAAAAAAAAAAAAACGAGTCGGGGGAGGCTATAATGAATTGTTCGCAGCATCATTTTGGCAACAGAAGTGAGCGGCCATATTTTAAGCCCTCCTATGGTTGCTGAACTTCCTGTCATTCCAAGCATGGAGAGGAAACCCCAAGGTAAGAAAAACCTAAACTGCCGAGTCCGTCTCATAAGCACAATGTGAGGGAGAGAGGCCATCAATTTGGCTGGAACCCGTGAGGCACTTCCTGGCTGTATCGCAACGTATCTAATGTAATGTATACCCTGTATCCCTCCATATTAGCGGCTCCCACTCCTTCATGGCGGACAGGGTTAAGAGTCCACAAAGCCATATTTTACTCTTCTCTACGTGGCCGGGCTAGTTCCAGATTCTATTTTAAGGGAAGATGTGGCTCGGTTTATTTATCCTGCACTGTGGATCAGCAATATTTATATGCTTTTCCGCAAGCAAAGCGTGACTAAGAACATTCCTCATCGCTGGATCCCATTTAACAGCCTCCTGCAGAAAATTAGACACCTCGCTTCATAACAATGGGCCTTGTGTTGTACTACAAATTACTCACGGGGTTGCCATCAAGTCCTGGGGGACCTCTCTCTCCAAAGTCACCAGGGAAGCCCTTTAAAAAGCAAAAGAAAAAGGGAAAAAAAAGAGTAAAAACATATAGGATCTTGGCAAATATCCCCATTTATTCACATTTGGTCATACAGATAGAAGAACAAGCATCACACAACAGGATGACATGCAGAATACACAACAAAGGCCTGGACGGGAATGTTTTAGGGACTTAAAGAGAACTTGTCCTTATAAAATGTTGTTCAGTCTACTGGCATCACCTTATAGAACAAGAGGGGCTGAGCAGAATGATATATAGTCCTCATTGTCATATAACAATTGTTCATTTTGGGCCTAGGAGTCTGGTGGGTGGTCCTAATAAGTGATTGACAGCTATTTCTGTAAGAATACTCAAAGGGAAGGCTGACCATTGTTGATTAAGACCGCCCACTGGACTCTTAATCCCAGAAGGAGCAGAGATGTCAATCAATACACACCTTTTTACTCTGTTGGAAACTCCTGCTTTTAGTCTTAGGGTCTTATTACACGGGACGATTATCGTGCGAAAAATCGTTCAAATTTAAACAATAATTGTTCTGTGTAATTGCAGGCAACGATCAAAAAATCGTTCAAGTGTTGTTGATCGTTGATTTAGATCCGAACCTAAAATGATCGCTAATTTTTCGCTGTAATTCCACACTTGTTGGCTCAAGTTCCGCATTTGTTCACTAATCGTTCAGTGTAATTGCACATTGTTCATTGCTTTTCTGGGATCAGGAGTAAACGATCGCAGTAAGGATCGCAATAACGATCGTAGTAACGATCATAGCTAACGATTATAGTTCTGTGTAATATGGTGAACGATTTCAGGTTAACAATAAACAATCTCGTTTGCGATCGTTTATCGTTAGTCGTTAATCGTTAAAAATCTCTCCATGTAATAGTACCCTTAGGGCCCTATTCCACAGGACGATTATCGTTCGAATTATCGTTACATCGTTTGGATCGAAACAATTCGGTTGAATAGCAGTTAACGATTAAATTGTTAATCGTTTAGTAAGACCTGGACCTATTTTTATCGTTGCTCGTTCGCAAATCGCATTGAATAAGACGTCGTTCGGTCGTTTGCAGTAGCAACGAACGCAATAGCAACGACAAGATGACCGCAATAGCGATCATAAGTAATGATTATCATTCCATGTAAATGGGTGAACGATTTCAGGCAGTTCGCAATACGATCGTTTGAAATTGTTTATCGTTAACGATTATGCAAACGATAATCGTCCTGTGGAATAGGGCCCTCAGTCTTAGGAGTCCTGCTCAGTAATTGACAGCCTCTCCTGTAAATAGTGTTCATTGCAGACATAGCTGTCACTAATTTGGACCGCCCATTGGACTCCTAAACTGGTGTCCTCATCACCTGCACTATGTTCTATGAACTATGTGAATTTTACTGAAGAAATAAAGAAATAAGCATCACGATTATTGGTCAGTGCCCTCTGTCTCTTATATTACAATATGCTATTCGTATGACTTAAAGGGGTTATCCAGCGCCACAAAAATATGGCCACTTTCTTCCAGAGACAGCACCACCCTTGTCTCCAGTTTGGGAATTAGTTTTGTCAGGGGCCACTTACACAGAAAGATTATCTGACAGATTATCTGCCAAAGATTTGAAGCCAAAGCCAGAAATAGACAATAAACAGAGATCAGGTCATAAAGGAAACACTGAGATTTTTTCTCTTTGCAAATCCATTCCTGGCTTTGGCTTCAAATCTTTGGCATATAATCTGTCAGATAATCTCTCTGTGTAAACGCACCATAACTCAGTTCCATTGAAGTGAATGTAGCGTAACTAGAAACCCACTGAACTGGAAACATGAGTGGTGCTGTCTCTGGAAGAAAGTTTTTGTAGAGCTGGAGAACTCCTTTAAGTCATACGAATAGCATATTGTAATGTGGAACCGCATAGTGGCTGAAGATTTTTCCAAGCTGTCCCATTCTATTGCTGGCTATACTGTGTGTTAGTAGTGCGGATCACTATGATCACTATTCCTGTTATATTGCTATGACATGGTAATGTATCACTTTATGGTGAATTCCCCCTTAAAGCCACTGTAGGTTTTCTTATATTAAAGCGACTCTGCACCCACAATATGACACCCCCCCCCCCCCCCCCCAAAACCACTTGTACCATCAGATAGCTGCCTTTAATCCAAGATCTGTCCTGCGGTCTGTTTGGCAGGTGATGCAGTTATTGTCCTAAAAAACAACTTTTAAACTTGAACGGGGGTATCTGTGCCCTAACTTTGCACCACCCCTCCATTCCTCCTCCCCGCCCTTCTCATCATTAGGAATGGTCCAGGCAGATTGCCTCCTATTCCCCACCTGTTTAGCCCGGCACATGGGCTGGATCGTTAAGGACCTGTGCAATGTTCAGCATGGAGAAAATGTTTCAGTGGCATTCCTAATGATGAAGAGGGTGAGGAGGAGGATCGGAGGGGTGGTGCTAAGTTAGGGCACAGTTACTCCGGTTTGGCATGGGCTTCAAATTTAAAAGTATTTTTTTAGGACAATAACTGCATCACCTGCTGAACGGACCACAGAAGAGATCTTGGATTAAAAGCAGCTATCCGAAGGTACAAGTGGTTTGGGGGGGTCAGATTGTGGGTACAGAGTCGCTTTAAGCCATATTATTGGTGTTGATTATGGAAGTGTCTTTTAATGTCATCAGTCTGGATGGTTATATCTACTTTAATCCTTCTTTCTTGTTTTCCTCACCTTCAAAATAGTATTCAAGTATGGACAATTTAAAGGGAACCTGCCATCACTTTCCTGCCATCTAAACCACAAGTCATCATGGCGATCCCTGGCGGCCTCGACTGGCAGATCTCTCCCTATATCCAAACAGGAAGGGATCTATAGTTTAAGGACGATAGGGTTGGGGAGAAGCCTCCGGGGACCGCCCCAATGTCTTGTGATCTACGGTGGGGAGAATGCTCCGGGGACCGCCCCAATGTCTTGTGGTCTAGGGTGGAGAGAAGCCTCCGGGGACCGCCCCAATGTCTTGTGGTCTAGGGTGGAGAGAAGCCTCCGGGGACCGCCCCAATGTCTTGTGGTCTAGGGTGGAGAGAAGCCTCCGGGGACCGCCCCAATGTCTTGTGGTCTAGGGTGGAGAGAAGCCTCCGGGGACCGCCCCAATGTCTTGTGGTCTAGGGTGGAGAGAAGCCTCCGGGGACCGCCCCAATGTCTTGTGGTCTAGGGTGGAGAGAAGCCTCCGGGGACCGCCCCAATGTCTTGTGGTCTAGGGTGGAGAGAAGCCTCCGGGGACCGCCCCAATGTCTTGTGGTCTAGGGTGGAGAGAAGCCTCCATGGACCGCCCCGATGTCTTGTGGTCTAGGGTAGGGAGAAGTCTCTGGGGACCGCCCCAATGTCTTGTGGTCTAGGGTGGAGAGAAGCCTCCGGGGACTACCCAAATGTCTTGTGTTATAGGGTGGGGAGAAGCCTCCGAGGACTCCCCAATGTCTTGTGGTCCAGGCAACATTAAAGTGATGCAAATGGAATAAAGGATATTGTGGACAACCCTCCGCATGGCTGCCAGGAGTCATAACAACCCTAAAGACACTAAGGTTAGATCTGCACAGTGAAATGGGTCATGTAGCCTTATCCCAGCCAATGAAAGCGAACAGGACCCACAAGTGGCCATGACTACAACCAGCCGTCTTGGATGGTTTTATGGTGACTGTTGGGTTGAAGCCATTTGCAGTTCACACCATGACCATATTCACAAGCTATGAAGCAGAAGGAGTCAGGTAGTACAACATGGCCATCTCTGGCCACACGATCCAATTCAGAACCAAAACCGTCATCTATCCCTATCTACCATGAGGCACAGGGAGAATAATAAACAGTAGTGTATGGGTGACGCAAGACCGTTCTACGTATCAGAAGCCTGTACATGTGGCGGTAGTCTGCAATATGGCAAAAGCATGGTTTAATAATTTTCCGATAGGGGTTTCATCTGTGCACCTAGCATTGGTAAAGCAAACTTGACATCCGTACCACTACTCACACTTATGCTGCAGGAAAATTCATGTGTTATGCAAATCCATCTCCACCATTAAAGGAGTAACCCAGGAGAAGCAAAAACAGAGCTAATTTCTTGCAAAAACAGCACCACCCCTGTCCTCAGGTTGTGTGTGTGGTACTACAATTCAGCTTCATTTACTGAGCTGCAATACCACACCAAAACTGAGGACAAGAGTGGCGCTGTTTCTGGGAGAAAGCAGACATGCTTTTTTTTTACTAACCCCTTTAAGTAAAAAAATACTGCTTACTATAAGACCAATAAAACATGAAGCTGCCGGCAGATTTCCCATAGGTTCTACGCGTTACGGTCTGCTTCCCATACACTTTACCTTGGTAACTCTCTCTAAAGGCATACAAATATACCAAGAACTAAGGAGCGATATATGCCGTAACCTCTAGCCACATGTTATACAGAACATTTGTGGAAATTACTGGGAAAAAAAACAAGATTTTCCATTTACTTCCAAGTGCCGGGGACGGTAAGCTTTTCCTGATGATGAATCTATTGCTTGCAGACTTCAGATCACTAACGCCAGGTTTTACTTTTCTTGGATAGCAATAGTAATATGGAATAAATAAAAGGATTCATTAACTGCGGGGTTCGGCCCATTCATAGCAACGCCCCAAGACGTCTTCTAGTCTAGCGTCAAGCCAATAATAAGGAAGTTGTAAGTGCGATATAGAACATATACGGCATCTGGATTCTTGTTCACAGATTGCATCCATCTACATGACGTCTGGCAGCGGCATTTTCTGTCCTCGTGTATTGGTATTCCTACCACCTGACCGTTTAAGACGCCAATTTAAAAAAAAAAAAAAAAACTGGAGAGGTCCCTCCTGTGAAAGAATAAGAAGGCTGTAGCTAGAGCCCATGTGTGTTAGTCAGATGGTGACGCTCCCCCCTGTCAACCTGCTTTATAGGGTGAAGTTCTCTTTTATTACTCGCCATTTCCAGTAACTTGTTCGGGCAGTCTGTTATTAATTTTTCTGATGTCTGAAAACCTGTTAAACAATGCTCAGAAATGCTGAGGCTCGCATTGCCAAAAAACCTCTACCGACCCGCTGTAAACATCAAGGCCAGTGAGTAATAGGAACAGGGCCATGGCTTATTTTATATCTATGTCGAATATTTAAAGGGGTTGTCCGAGAAATGAAAGTACCTGCAGGGGTTGTAATGTTAGAACAAGACAACGATTACTCACCTGTCAAATCCGGCGCCGATGCTTCCCGCCGGCCCGGCAGCCAATCATTGGCCTTGGCAGTTAAAGGTCTACACCCAAGCATCAGTTCAGAGGTCAGTGATTGGCTACAGCAGTCACATGGATGTATTGAAAAAATTAAAGGGGTTATCAAGGATTAGAAAAAAAACAGCGCCACCTCTCAGGGTGGGTATGGTATTACAATTCAGCTTCATTCACTTCAGTGGAACTGAGCGGCAAAACCTACACCCCAACAGGAGAGGTTCTGTTTCTGGGAGGTAGCAGCCATGTTTCTCTAAGCCTGGATAAGACATTTAAAGAAAGACCATCTGAGATGGATCAGCGCTGGATTTCATAGGTAATAGATGGCTTGTCCTCTTATAAGGTATATTCATCTATAATACTCTGGGGCAACCACTTTAATGGGAACCTGTCACACAGAACAGGAAATCTACCAGCAAACTGATGTATATTACTATGGGAAAAGTTTGTATCTTGATTGAAATCTCCACTCATTTTGGGCTTTGGAGTCCAGTAGGCGGTCCGACTCAGGGTGTGACCGCCCAGTGGACTCCTAAGCTCAGAAAGAGAGGGGATTTAAATTAATAAATTACTGACTGCAATGAATCTTTTTACACAGAACTGTATATAAATCATCTCACCTCCTCCTGCTCTTGGTCCTGGTGACAGGTTTCCTTTAACAATATCAATCAAGCATAAATAGAGCCCATATGGGAGATCTATTATACAATATAACTTTCTGGGTTCAAAAAAGGACTAGTATGTGACTCCGTGAAGAGAAGAGACATTAATAGGGCACTGGGATCACCTATGCTGTAGATATACAATCTCATGCAGACTGGTATCCATCACGTGGGTTACACCCAGACTCCACAAACATCCTGTGTGTAAGGATACCACCATGCCACACGCCAAAATGTGAGGATATCGCCATTCTGAGGGGACACTGAGGGGACATTACCCCAACAGATTTATTAAGAGGAGCATGCCCCCGGAACATTCCATGGCTTACACCTCCTCCCCGTCTTGCCAAGCCCCACAACACCCCCGTCTCTTTGTCCATCCATCAGGTGAGTGGGGTGTATACCTTGGAAAAGGCATGGCATTTTTGCAAAAACTTGTGCCTTTAGCATGTCGTACGCCAGGGGCGCAAATTGCTCCCCATGGTGTATAAGGAGTGGACAATACCCATTGGGGCAGATTTATCAATATGCGTCCTGGCGAACACTATGGAAAAGGCTCAGATTTTGTGCAAAACACAGTTTAAGGAAAAATATGCACCTTTTCCACCGACGTAAACATCACTTGCCTAATCGGTAGTGGTGGGGGTGCGACAAGGCAGGGAGGAGACATTGCCTCCTCCCGTGCCTAATTTATCATGATGTATGCCTGCAAACAGGAGTAAATCATGGCAGAAATCTACACCTATAAATGTTTGCATCTGCCATGCAAAACGCACCGGACCACTGCCAGATTTACTAAGAGGAGTGGATGTGGGGATTTATTTAAAAATGTACATGTCTTGATAAGTCTCCCCCATAAGTTCTCACAAAAAAGAAAAAAAATTCAAATGCAAGAGAATTTTTTTCTTCTGTTTATCTTTCTTCCCTCTTGCCAGTAGGGGGCTCTAGACTAAAGCACAGTAAGGTGCACAGTAGTAGAGACTGAGGTGTGTACTATTAGGGTATAGTCACACATTGTGTTCTTTGTTTTAACTCTACTTTCCGCTGGACTCTCTAGACATGGGCTGCTCTAAGCTGAACACGTCGCTGCCTTTATAAAGCACCATAATAAAGACCAACTCATGGCCCTATTACTGTTGCAAAACTACAAGTGCCCCACGCCCTGACAGTCTGCTGCTGGCGGGATTGCTGCGAGCTGTAGCTGGACAGCCATAGTTTCAGGTTTCTGATATAGATCATGTACTAGGTAATCCATATCCTAGCAATGCACAAACCAAACACATCAATGCGTACCCCGACTTCCACTCTCAAGCGCATAAACTCTGCAATAGAGGTCAGTATGTTAGTAAAAAGTGGGGTAGAGGAACGACTAGGTCAGGACTCTTCTCCTCAACTGGCAGAGGCTGAAAAAGTTCAAAATAGACGGATGGAAAAATGGGCGGCAGCCAGATTGCTGCTTTTCCTGGCCCCTCACACTCTCTCTCCCAGTGTCTTGGACGGCTCGGAGTTGGCTTGTAACACACATGCACGTGGGCCATATGTAATACAGACAAAAAGCTCTTTGTTTTAGGAAATGGGGTGCATTGCAAATGAGGTGCGCAATTACTGAGGCCCCCCTAAAAGCTCAAAATGACAAATCAGATCGGATCGTACTCGTGGCCTTAACACCTTATGGTGGAATCTCGTAACGCTTCATGTTCTAGTGGATGTGTAACACGTAGTGATATAACCAGTGATTTCCAATATCCCAGGCATGATGGGAGCTGGAGGGCTGAAGGTTCCTCATCCACGCCCTGGATCAATGGTGTGATATGTTCTGTAGAGGGAGTGCAGTGACGTACAGACACATTTGTCTCTATATTATATTATATTACATGAAAGGGGTTAAATGGTAGATGTGAGAGAACTGTGACTGAACAGAGATGACTACACGACTGGGTCAGAGCATCTGCACAATGGCTTGGGGTGGTACCAATATGAAATAGTTAGTTCCTACCAAAAGTGCTCCAAGGAAGGAGAATCGGAGAACCAGTGACGGAGTCATGGGGGCACAAGGGTCATTGATGTTTGGGGAGTGATGGTTGACTCCTCTAGTGCGATCACTGCTGTACACCAAACTGCTGGAAAATGTCATGCAGTCTATGATAGAAAGTAGTCAGATCACTCAGGACATCCCAGGTGTACATGGGGCTGAGTAGCCGCAGATCAGTCAGTGTGCCCGTGTTGACCCCTAAATTGGTCATATGTGCATCAGAACTGAACCAAGAAGCAATCGAAGATGGATGGCTGGCCCGATCATGTGGATGGCCGGGTGTGTGCATTACATATCTTGGGAAGAGATGGCACCAGGATGCACTATGGGAAAAAGACAAGATGGCGGAGGCAGTGTGATGTTCTGCTGGAGACCTTGTGTCCTGGCATCATGTGAATGTTACTGAGACATGCACCATCTACCTAACCATTGTACACACCAAGTCCTCCCATCATGGCAGCAGGACCCCTAATGGCAGTGGATAATGCCCTGGAGGGTGACTTGGTCTCCAGATTCCCCAGATCTCCATACGATTGATCATCTGTGGGAGGTGCTGGAGGCCGCACCTCACTCCTTACAGGATCTGCTCCTGATACCACAGTACGCCTCCTGAGTTCTGGTTTAGCCAAGTGCTTGACACGTCAGAGCTATTTAGGGAACCTACAAAATATTAGGGTTTTGTTATGTTATGACTGACTATTGATCTATATCCATTCAGTAGCTGTTAATACAAACCAAACCTAAGAATTGGGATATATGAGGTAAAACAGGTTCATGGCTGGTATTTCCCTACAGTGCTCCAGCTGTATTCCACTTCATAGGAGAAAAGCAGCCTATTGATCACGTCAGGAGAGCGAGAGATTTCCTTCCTTTAGCGGAGACAAGCAGCATGTCTGCCAATTACACAACCTTATATATCCACATACTTTAGGACTTAGGCTCGAGTCACCATGTCAGGGTATTTATTTTAGCCCACAAGGCCTCTCGAGCTGGCTAAGTTAACTCATTTCATCAAGCGACACTCAGCAGATCTGATGCGAGCGCGTGAACATGCTCCCAAGACGGACAACAGCTTCACATTTGTATGGTAATATTTAATGGAAGAGCGGCCGAAAATCCAGAGAACGGGGTTACTAGTTAATCCGCAGTGATGTCCTCACTGTACAGTGACCTCACGGCTTCATTTAACAAAACAAATTTCATCACAAGATCTGCCCATAGACTAAGGATGATTCCCCAGTTACACAGTATGATGCCCCCGTTACACAATTTGATGCCCCAGCTACACAATATGATGCCCCCGTTACACAGTATGATGCCCTAGCTACACAATATGATGCCCCAGCTACACAGTATGACGCCCCCGTTGCACAATTTGATGCCCCCGTTGCACAATTTGATGCCCCAGCTACACAGTATGATGCCCCCGTTGCACAATATGATGCGCCCGTTGCACAGTATGATGCCCCTGTTGTACAGTATGATGCCCCAGTTTGCACAGTATGATGCCCCAGTTGCACAGTGTATGATGCCCCAATTGCACAGTGTATGATGCCCCAATTGCACAGTGTATGATGCCCCAGTTGCACAGTGTATGATGCCCCAGTTGCACAGTATGATGCCCCAGTTGCACAGTGTATGATGCCCCAGTTGCACAGTGTATGATGCCCCAGTTGCACAGTGTATGATGCCCCAGTTGCACAGTATGATGCCCCCGTTGCATAGTATGATGCCCCAGTTGCACAGTGTATGATGCCCCAGTTAAACAGTATGATGCCCCAATTACACAGTACAATGCCCCAGTTGCACAGTATGATGCCCCCATTGCACAGTGTATGATGCCCCAGTTACAAAGTACGATGCCCCAGTTGCATAGTATGATGCCTGCTTAGTACTTTTTAATACAAAAAGTAATTTTCCCGAATTTCTGATGGGTGATTGATCCGCCGCGACTAATGAGAGCGGAAGAAAGTAACGCCGCCACACATCAGATGGAGAAAGCCGAATGGAAAAAGCCATCAACAGCTCAGCGTGACAACGATTGTGTCTTACTCAATGAGCTGTGCATCATTAACCCCCTCGCTGCCAGCTGGCTCGCACACACATTACTGGCAGGCGGTGATATGAAGAACTTGTTAGGGTTTATATATATGTTTTTTTTGGATTGAGTGTGATTAAGTAAAATGGTGATTTTCCATGGAAAAATGACTGATGGGGTGATATTAATTCTGGTCAATCAGCAAAAAACAGTATCTAGATACAGGCCACCTCTGATCAAGGCGTAAAACTGCAGTCTATACAGTATGAGGCTATACAGTCTACAGCTGGAAGATACAGTATGATACTATATAGTCTACAGCTGGAAGATACAGTATTATACTATACAGTATACAGCTGGAAGATACAGTATACTATACAGTCTACAGCTGGAAGATATAGTATGATACTATATAATCTACAGCTGGAAGATACAGTATGATACTATATAGTCTACAGCTGGAAGATACAGTATTATACTATACAGTATACAGCTGGAATATACAGTATGATACTATACAGTCTACAGCTGGAAGATACAGTATGATACTATATAATCTACAGCTGGAAGATACAGTATGATACTATATAGTCTACAGCTGGAAGATACAGTATTATACTATACAGTATACAGCTGGAATATACAGTATGATACTATATAGTCTACAGCTGAAAGATACAGTATGATACTATACAGTCTACAGCTGGAAGATACAGTATACTATACAGTCTACAGCTGGAATATACAGTATTATACTATATAGTCTACAGCTGGAAGATACAGTATGATACTATACAGTCTACAGCTGGAAGATACAGTATGATACTATATAGTCTACAGCTGAAAGATACAGTATGATACTATACAGTATACAGCTGGAAGATACAGTATACTATACAGTCTACAGCTGGAATATACAGTATTATACTATATAGTCTACAGCTGGAAGATACAGTATTTAGCTGGGTTCACACTACGTATATTTCAGTCAGTATTGTGGTCCTCATATTGCAACCAAAACCAGGAGTGGATTAAAAACACAGAAAGGATCTGTTCACACAATGTTGAAATTGAGTGGATGGCCGCCATATAACGGTAAATAACGGCCATTATTTTAATATAACAGCCGTTGTTTTAAAATAACAGCAAATATTTGCCATTAAATGGCGGCCATCCACTCAATTACAACATTGTGTGAACAGATCCTTTCTGTGTTTTTAATCCATTCCTGGTTTTGGTTGCAATATGAGGACCACAATACTGACTGAAATATACGTAGTGTGAACCCAGCCTTATACTATACAGTATACAGCTGGAAGATACAGTATTATACTATACAGTATACAGCTGGAAGATACAGTATACTATACAGTATACAGCTGGAAGATACAGTATGATACTATACAGTATACAGCTGGAAGATACAGTATGATACTATACAGTCTACAGCTGGAAGATACAGTATACTATACAGTCTACAGCTGGAATATACAGTATTATACTATACAGTATACAGCTGAAGATACAGTATGATACTATATAATCTACAGCTGGAAGATACAGTATGATACTATATAGTCTACAGCTGGAAGATACAGTATTATACTATACAGTCTACAGCTGGAAGATACAGTATTATACTATACAGTCTACAGCTGGAAGATACAGTATGATACTATACAGTATACAGCTGGAAGATACAGTATGATACTATACAGTCTACAGCTGGAAGATACAGTATTATACTATACAGTATACAGCTGGAAGATACAGTATGATACTATACAGTCTACAGCTGGAAGATACAGTATGATACTATACAGTCTACAGCTGGAATATACAGTATTATACTATACAGTATACAGCTGGAATATACAGTATGATACTATATAGTCTACAGCTGAAAGATACAGTATGATACTATACAGTCTACAGCTGGAAGATACAGTATACTATACAGTCTACAGCTGGAATATACAGTATTATACTATATAGTCTACAGCTGGAAGATACAGTATGATACTATACAGTCTACAGCTGGAAGATACAGTATTATACTATACAGTATACAGCTGGAAGATACAGTATACTATACAGTATACAGCTGGAAGATACAGTATGATACTATACAGTATACAGCTGGAAGATACAGTATGATACTATACAGTCTACAGCTGGAAGATACAGTATACTATACAGTCTACAGCTGGAATATACAGTATTATACTATACAGTATACAGCTGAAGATACAGTATGATACTATACAGTGTACAGCTGGAAGATACAGTATACTATACAGTATATAGCTGGAAGATACAGTATGATACTATATAATCTACAGCTGGAAGATACAGTATGATACTATATAGTCTACAGCTGGAAGATACAGTATTATACTATACAGTCTACAGCTGGAAGATACAGTATTATACTATACAGTCTACAGCTGGAAGATACAGTATGATACTATACAGTATACAGCTGGAAGATACAGTATGATACTATACAGTCTACAGCTGGAAGATACAGTATTATACTATACAGTATACAGCTGGAAGATACAGTATGATACTATACAGTCTACAGCTGGAAGATACAGTATGATACTATACAGTCTACAGCTGGAATATACAGTATTATACTATACAGTATACAGCTGGAATATACAGTATGATACTATATAGTCTACAGCTGAAAGATACAGTATGATACTATACAGTCTACAGCTGGAAGATACAGTATACTATACAGTCTACAGCTGGAATATACAGTATTATACTATATAGTCTACAGCTGGAAGATACAGTATGATACTATACAGTCTACAGCTGGAAGATACAGTATTATACTATACAGTATACAGCTGGAAGATACAGTATACTATACAGTATACAGCTGGAAGATACAGTATGATACTATACAGTATACAGCTGGAAGATACAGTATGATACTATACAGTCTACAGCTGGAAGATACAGTATACTATACAGTCTACAGCTGGAATATACAGTATTATACTATACAGTATACAGCTGAAGATACAGTATGATACTATACAGTGTACAGCTGGAAGATACAGTATACTATACAGTATATAGCTGGAAGATACAGTATGATACTATATAATCTACAGCTGGAAGATACAGTATGATACTATATAGTCTACAGCTGGAAGATACAGTATTATACTATACAGTCTACAGCTGGAAGATACAGTATACTATACAGTCTACAGCTGGAAGATACAGTATGATACTATACAGTCTACAGCTGGAAGATACAGTATGATACTATACAGTATACAGCTGGAAGATACAGTATGATACTATATAATCTACAGCTGGAAGATATAGTATGAGGCTATACAGTATACACCTGGAAGATACAGGATAGATACAGTATTACACAGAGTCGGTGAAATCAACAGGTGGCCTGTGTAATATGGGACAAGACAGGTCCTCCAGGGAAGGAGACGCTCTGTAACTGCTCTTCGCTCTATCCCAAGATGAGGATCCCCCCTTCTCCATTAACTCATTATTACCCAATAGCATGTGTGCAAGTAATTCTGTACACTGAACAACCTCTTTAAGGATTTATCTTCAAGGACATATGTTGTATATCACTAAAGATTATTGATTTAATGAAATAATGAGACAGGAAGATAATGATGAAATCCAGTGTCCATAGGGCCCATGTCCTGTACTAGGGCCCATCCTGCTCGTGTGTATGGGATGAGTTCTGTGTTTGTAGAAACATCTGATTCTGCTTAATGCGCTCCCTCTCTAGGCTGGAGGAATGGCTCGTCTGGCAGACGTTACAATGGGCTTTGCCAATGCAATCCGGATCCAGAAATAGGGCCGCGTTTTGCTGCTGGCTCAGGCAGAGGTGATTACCCAGTCAGTCTTCCAGTCTTGTACGTGAAGAGCGCGCAGAGTGCCAGCTGGCTCCATCCAGGTGAACATTTATTGTGTAAGAATAAAACATTTCTTTACATTGTATGCAGAAAAAGATGAAAGTGGTGACTGATCCAATTCCCTGATGGGACGCCGTAGTATTGAATCTGTTAACCCATTTCCTGCTCTTAATAAAGTCCTGATCCTCACAATGATCACCCAGACAGGACACATTTCTTACAACCACAAACTAATGCTGTACTGTAGTATTGGCAGGAGACGCCATAGACTGCGCTAAATGCAATAAGATGGAAGAGAAATTCACTGTCTAATGCAAACCAAGCCACTCATTCACTACCACCCCAGACACAGATATCTACTTAAAGGGGTACTCTGGCAAAAAAAATTCTTTCAAATCAAATGGTGTCAAAAAGCAATACAGATTTGTAAATTACTTCTATTATATAATCTCCAGTCTTCCAGTACTTATCAGCTGCTGTATGTCCTAAAGTGGCGTATTCTCTCCAGTCTGACACAGTGCTCTCTGCTGCCACCTCTGTCCATGTCAGGAACTGTCCAGAGCAGGAGAGGTTTTCTATGGGGATTTGCTGCTTCTCTGGACAGTTCCTGACATGGACAAAGGTGGCAGCAGAGAGCCCTGTGTTAGACTGGAAAGTATACACCACTTCCTGCAGGACATACTGCAGCTGATAAGTACTGGAAGACTGGAGATTTTTAAAACAAAGTAAATTACAAATCTATTTAACTTTCTGACACTGGTTGATATGAAAGAAACTTTTTTTAGTACAGTACCCCTTTAAATTTGACTATACAGTCAGCTATACCTTCTATGCCTAAAGGGGAGTGTCACACACCAATTTTGAACGATCGGTTGGTGGCTCCATAATCTAACTCTCTCCAATTTATTTATTACACCGTGTAAATTTATATGGGTGTGCTGTGGATTCTTCCTGGAGACAAGAGGATGAGACTGTGAGATGTACATATCCCCAGCGAGCCAGTGTTGTAACACATCAGTCACCAATTTTGTTGCAGCCAGGTTATCAAAATCTATTTTCAAAGATAAAGTCAAGGATTTCCCTTCGTCCTTGTGGATTTCCCTCCATACTATCTGGGGACTAGCAGCAAATCTGACCCATGTGAACTTGGAAGAGGAGGCTGCCCCTTCATTAGAAGAACCTTTAAAGTTCCGACTACAGGGGGATCCGACTGCAGTCCTTGGTGCTGAGTCTCCCTTTGGGATGGAGAGGAGGTCATTCTGTCCATTGTCTATGGAAGCTGATGGAGTACAGAGCTCTCAGTAATCTGTCAATATTAACCATGATCTACATGATGCCAACACGTGGAGAATGCAAAGTCTGGTCTCGTCTAGAAGAAATTAGATTTGCATTTGGAATGAACGATGTAAATGTCTCCTCCTCGGCCAGCAGATACATCAGTGTTTGCTTAATCCTCCGAATTATTAGAAGAATCCCCCTCAGATGATAAGAACAGCTTGTTCATCTTAAGTGTGAGAGCCCAGCCAGGCCTGCGATCCGTGCTGTCCTCTCTGTGCTCCGGCCCCGAGGAGAGGGCAGCGGCTTAGTCACCAGGACTCCTCTCACCGTTCCTGCTCATTCTACCAAAGTGAATCATCAAACTCCCATATAAGATTGAGAGAAAAAAAATGAAAGAATCTGGAAGGGTTACTCAGTACATAAGGATGGTGTCATAGCGGCTGTGATGTGGTGCTTGGAAGCTCTCTGATATAACAAATAGGAAACACTGTCTGCGCTGTCCGACAGCAGCTGGAGGACTACACATTACAGGTCAAAACAAGACTTACTCTCGTCTAGAACAAAGCTTTTGGCAATCTCCAGGCGTTTGGATGATACCTAATATTATGAAATATATGCTCTCCGAACAGAAGGATGACCACTTAGTTACAGAACATGGCCAGCAATGTTGAGGACAATGGAGACTACGGGACTATGGATAGGATGGATGGGCCTTGGCTGGTTTCTTACTGTACAACCACAAAAAGGCCACCATACCGATGACAAGCCAATGGTTTGTCTATATGTTCAGGTCAATATTATCAAAGAGGCAACTTTGTACCTATTTGCCCAACCTTCTTAAATCCAAGAACTAGTTTAAAAAAAACATTATGTTAATAGTGGCTTCAATCTATGACCACAACCTGCAGCACATTCATAGAAGGGGATCCCTTAGGTCCTGCACCCCAGTCTGGCCACCAACAAAGAGACTGTATAGAGAATTTCTGTTATGTACTTAGTAGAGATGAGTGAACTTGCCAAAAATTTGGGTTGCCATTGGAATCCCGCTTCTTGGAGAAGGTGGATGGAGCTCAAGGACTATGGCCTATGGCTGTATCCATGTTTTCCAGAAAGTCCTAGCTGCCTCCACCTTCCCCAGGCAGTGGGATTCCAATGCCGGTCTTTTGGGCTTGTGCGAACCCAAACTTTCAGCAAGTTCGCTCATCTCTAGTACCTAATATTAGGCATCATCCCCTATACACTGACCCAAGTCAACCAAAACCACCACTTAACCAGCCAAATGTTTAAAGTGTATAGCAGCCTCCGAATGAGAGAAGGGTGGGGTTATCAGAGCCATCTGGCAGTGGCTTACCCCCTCCTCTTTCCACTGAGGACGCATGAAAGTTCGGCTGTGCCATCCCTGCCTATGAGGAAATCGGTGGAGATAGCTGCCTTCAGAATATATGTTCAACCGTAGGTGTATAGATGTACCTTATAGATATAGGTGTACCTTATAGATAATACTTTGATATCACGTCACGTGAATGCAGGCTATAGGCTCCTACATGTACCTAAGAATTCTGGATACAAGAAGGGATAAAAGCAAGAAGGACCGGCTTACTGAAAACTCTGATTTGCTGCTAGCCATGACACAAGGGGCTGAGCAGCACCAATACCATTTTGGCTACTGTTATTTTGTGACATCTTCTGTCCGAATAGTGGGATACCCTCTAAGTTTTCCTATGTTCCTTCCAGTTTGCAGGCAGAACACATATAATGCAATGGTTTTAATATCAATATATATATATATATATATATATATATATATATATATATATATATATATAATGTCTTTATTCAGAGTGTATTCTGGTGGCCCCATCTAGTTATGCAATGTGGCCCTTGGATGGCTGATCAGTCATCAGATGTTTTTGGATAGAAATAGATTGTCTATGTTGCCCTCACTCACGATCACTATGTCCAGAGTTCAGAGCTTTTTATCTACTTGAAATCACTGACAGACCTGGCAGAAGCCCAGAGCATGGAGTTATGTCCTCCTCAAGTGGTTTCAGAATGCTTTACATTTTCTGGCTCTATTTCAGCAAAGTTATGGATGTTGTAAATGCTGACTAGGAACCTGGGAGGGAAAGTACCGGGGGGAAAGAGTCAATGGATGAGGTCATTCTCCACTTCCATGTCACCGGTTCCTATAACCGCTGACAATGTTATGGAATCCTCGTACTAGGAGGACGGTCACCTGGTTATATTGTACAACAGGGGTAAGGAACCTTGGCTCTCCAGCTGTTGCAAAACTACAACTCTCATCATGCCTAGACAGTCAAAGCTAAAACTTTGGCTGTCCAGGCATGATGGGAGTTGTAGTTTTGCAACGGCTGGCGAGCCAAGGTTCCCTACCTCTGTTGTACATCATAGCACATACACTTCATGCAACGCAAACCATTGTGGATTCATAAAACATTCCTCAAATATATCAAAAGAAATGTGTAAATTTTTCTACACAGCAGGTTAAAGGCAATAATTCTACAGTCACCATGTAATGTACCTTCCTAAAGCCAATCCCAGCACAATCTGCAGGTAAGACGGAAGAAGCTTACAGACCATACCAATTTATAATGGAAAGAAAACATGGCCCCAACAAGAGAGATGTCATTTGTAACAAGGGAAAGGAGTGTGGCAGAAGATGTTGGTTGTTCCTGGATGTGACGTGAATATAAAGCAAATGTGATAGTTATAAGAGGAGAATAAATAGGTAGAAAAAGAAAGCCTCAGGATAAAAGACTCACGGCAATGTGTCTGGAAAATAGGAAATGTACAACAAAACAAATGGGTGGAAACGGGAGTCAATGTCTGCGACAGACCTGTAAGGTTATCTGAATGAAATCGTTTGAATGAAAGTGATAGAAAAGACCGATGAATACCAGAATGAACACCAAAATTGAAGAACACAATGTTACAGGAGGCTAAGGAGAGTGACCATGGAGAGTGGAGGATTGGATGACAGTGATATCACTGAGCAGCCACTGATCTGCATTGGTCAAAGACAGACATGAGCGCTACTTATTTAAATACTGATGGATGAAGAAGTTGGATGCAGCCCTAGGGAGTCCTGGAAAACATGGATACAGCATATAGCCTATGGCTGTATCGATATTTTCCAGGACTCCCTAGGGCTGCATTCAACTGCTACAGACACTGATATTTATATATGAGTTGAGCATATCTCTAGTCAGGGAGAAGAGGTTAGAATTTGGATGCTGGAATGAGATGATTTTGGTTGATGATTCCATAGTCTTTTCCTCTACTTGACCTGGAAAAACATGTGCCATGATTTACTTGCATGTTTGAGGGATGTTTCATGAAGCCAAAATGTAGCAAGCATCAAAGCTTCATTTTCTCTGTTGCTTTTGCGGAAACTCTGCTGCACAACACATATCTGCCACTAGGGGTCATAACTGAATGTTTCATGCACAACAGCGCACCATGTGGCCACGTTGAGTATTGCACATAAAATATTTGAATGGCTTGATCATTACGTAAACATAACAATTTATATGGATGAACAGTGCATCTGAGAGGGGGGATTTGGCATGTTCTACTGCATATAAAGAAACATTCTATCCTGGAAGCACTCCTTTAAGAGGAAAACGCTGTGCCCCACAAAGGCAACATATGGCCTATGGGGGGTGTAATGCCATTATACAGGTTCCTTTGCATGGACCCAGGCAGATAGCCAGGGAACTGAGAGTTTGGCTGGCCATAGTCTTGGACAGAGATTCACAATAGGTTAATGACGGTCATAAATTTGACTGTTTTAATCAATCAGGCTCACGCTGTGTGACAAAGCTTCTTCCAAATGGATTTGTTACACTTTGCTATATATAAGTGTCTATAAGTGTCTGCACATTCCTTTACACCACAGCTATATATCATTGAAGAAACAGCTACCAGGCAGAGGTTGGCAACCACATACGAGGCAGAATATGCAAACCACAGGACCTTTATAAATAGAGATCAGATATCAGGTTTAGCAGCAGGAATAGCCAAATGGCTTATCCCACTGCCTACTCGCTTCTACGGTGTTATTGCCCCATTCTACTGAGACGAGAACCCTAAGGCCCCCTTCACACGTCACGAAAATCAAACCAGATTTCTTATCAGGCAATCCGGATAAATTTCTGGGTACAGACATGTCCTATGGGGGCATCTGAAATTCCATACAGATCTAGATGCTCATCCATAATTCCAGATACACTGCTTGGCGGCCCGGACAAGTGCCGCTGGCCTTTTAATTACATGCACTCCTAATCAGGAGCGCATACAGTTAAATGAGGCAATGTGTTTGATAGGGCTCCCAGCCCTGTCAATCACTCTTCTGGTGCCGCCCTCCCCCAGCATGGCAGCGCACGAGTTCCGGACACTTGTGCACTCACAAAGCCAGGAGAAGTCGCAGTGAACCATGGCTACAGCAGGTGGGTATGTTTTTTTTTCTCTCCTCCATCTTCACACTGAAACTTCTCCGCACGAACTACCCACAGTGTACCCACCCTTATGGTCAAGAAACACTGATGGTTTCCTGAAGCCTCCTGAAAGGTTTCCTGACCATAAAAATGGCCACAGGAGACCTAAGATCTCCGAGATGAGATCTAAGTTTGGTTTAGAAGGACCCCAGGAAGGTCTGAGAGATTGGGTTCGTCACAGTTATACTCTATACTTGCAAAGACCAGACAATATAAAGTAATATATAAATCTGCTCATACACAGGGTGTAGACAGAAACAGGTTCATTAATACAGCTGTTCACTGTACAATAGTAAAAACCTAGCGGTGGAGGTCAGGTGGCACTTGATGTATCTCCAGCTCCTGTGGTGGGATGCAGAGCCCCGACTGACAGGTACATAGCCACAAATTAGCCAGTAGGCACCTCTCTCCTAAAGCCTTGTCAGGATAACCTTCCATGTGAAAGACTCCAACAGCAAGAAACATCATGTTCTGGGTTCCATGCCAGAGCCATAAATCGACGTCTGTGACCACTTATGTACACAAGATCTAAAAGATTGCCGTCTTTTTGAAGCAGCAGGTTGTGCTACTCTATTTAGAGCGGCATTCTGCATGACATAGAGGAGGAAGTATGTCTAACATGTACAGACGTCTCAGGCTGTTTCTAGGGTTAGGGCTGATGAAAATTCAAGATGAGAATCCCGGCTGTGTGTACAGTACGTATAGAAGTCACACTTATAGAGCCTTATAAAAGTGCCACTATAACCTTGTGTTAGTTTCCAAAATTGTGATTGCTACATTATAAATACAAGTATATATATGTATAGTATAAATAAATAGTATAGTATTTATAAGTATACATACAAAAGTCAGCCAAACCCTCCAACTTCGGCATGACCAACAAATTGGGCAAGTTGGAGTTCAATTTCCCAAATCTACTGTTCTCGGATAGAAAAGCTGCCACCAGAGGGCTCAGACAGTGGCTTACTCTTCTCTATTCATACACAACACATTTGGCCATAACAATGGTTCATGTGCATGGGGAGATCAGGAGAGACAGCTACTGAATGAGTATGACTATCTTAGCCAAATGAGTAATATCGTAGGGATACATAAGGGAATTGCCATTCACACAAATGATCTATTCTAATGGCATCAAAATGTATAAGGATGCTTTTTAAAAAACAGAAACGTGAAGAGATTAGAGGAGGGCACTCACCGTTGTCGTTCACTTCAACTTTATTTTTCTTACATCAAACAGTAAAAAAGTCCAACTTTCGTAGCTTGCTCCATCGCACGGCTGTCCACGCCCAAACCTCCTTGCTGATTGACAGTATCCTGCTGCCTGGATTGCCTCCATCCACGTATGTAAAGTCTAGCCTGTCTACCTGTAGTGCCGGTTGCTGTCTCTTGTTACGTTTGGCTTTTTAAAAAAACAGCGCCCCTCTTGGACTATGTTTGGTACTGAATGCATTTGGGCTGCAATACCAGACACAGACCACATAGAGGAGTTTATATTTGACACATTCAGAACATCTATAACGGGGATAAGAGGATCAGCGTATGATCATCAGCTATTAAAGGTGTACAGAGCCTTAAAGGGCTATTTCAATGTAAGCATTTAAAGGGGTTACCCAATGTTAAAAAAGCATGGCCACTTTCTTCCAGCACCGCTCTTGTCTCCAGTTGAATTGTTTTTGCAACTCAGTTCCATTAAAGTCAATGGAGCAAACCACACCTGATCTGGAGACAAGAGCGGTGCTGTCTCTGGAAGAAAGTGTTCACACAGCAGAAAAAGAAAATAAACTTGCGGCCCTCACCATCTTTATACATATGCTTTTATACCACAAAGGCAAGAGGTGTGGATAGAGCTAGGGCGACGGTCCGTTTCCCGCACAACTGTGCGCTTCCATTCGGCCCTCTTCTTCTCAGGAAAAGGACCGTCGCCCTAGCTCCCTCCACACCTCACGCCTTTGTGGAATAAAAGCATTTGTATGAAGATGGTGAGTGCCGCAAGATTATTTTCTTTCTCTGCTGTGTGAATGGATGTCTATGAACTTCTACTGAGTGCAGAGCACCACCTGATTGACTTCCGTGGAACCACTAATATAAGCATCTGCGGAGGCGAGCAGTGCCGAGATGTTCAGCTTCTTTCTATGAATCTGGAAGAAAGTGGCCATGCTTTTCTCACACTGGATAACCCCCTTTAATCTGCTACGCACAGGGTCTGACTGCTGGGACCCTCAACAATTTAAAGAAAAACCAGAACAAAAATAAATGGTGCACACTGCCAGCGCTGCATTTATTCTCTATAAGGCTGACAAACATTTCCAAGTTCACCTCATTAATCTGTAGAGGAAGCAGGCAGCAGGAGTTGAATTGCACCACAGCATCCCCGCAGGTGAAATGAAGCATTACACAGCTCCTGCAGAAACCGATTGGCTCTTTAATGCAAGACTTGGGGGGGGTCCTCCAGAGCTCCCAGCTACTAGATGACAGTCCTGAATGAGGGGCTCCTTATATTAACTCCTAAAGTATACAATCCCAGTCAGTGAATGTTCATTCCCCCTGATGAGACTTGTCCTCCGTTCGGCTTGTATGGGCTGGTGTAATGTGATGCAGTAATGGCTCCCGGTGATGGGTAAATAGAGCTATTTTGGGTAATTTTGGTGTAATAAATGTGCTTATTGTGTTGTTTCAACAAAAGAGAAGGTTACTTATTGCTCCTTTCTATTGCAGCATGCTGGGAGTTTCGGATTGCCTCCCGCTACTGGGCATTCTTTCCCTGAAGCGTGTGAACAACATTATCATTGTGCGGGAGGGAGGGAGGTTAGACATAAATGACTGGAAGACATTACAGAACATGGACACATCTTGTTAATAATTGGTTACACACATGGAAAATATATGATATTATATAGTTAGCGGTAGGAAGACTTGGTTTCCTGTTTCATTACACTAGGACTGCAAAGTAGACAAGGAAAAACTTTACCGGCCTACCCATCGTGCCCCTCTTCCCGGGAACTCCAGGCAAGCCCTGTGTGGAGAAGAAGAAGAAGGCAGCTAAGGTTACAGGTTCACAAAGACTTCTATGTACAGAGCCAATGTAGGAAGGCACGAAACAGGAAAGCTCAGAAGAGGCCGCACTGAAAGAAGACGCTGCCTCTAATGTATAGGAAGCCTGAGCTTTTACTATGATCCATAACACTAAACATACGGATACAGAACACCAACAAAGAGGTTTTATACAGAAAATTCAGAAAACATTGCAGAACCATGAAGAAGGCATTGGAGGTAATATGGGTTAAATGAAATCCTGCTAAAGACCACATACACATTACAGAGACGTCAAACCAACCCACTGATTTATGAGAGGTGACGGAATATCTAATATATAGGGGGGGGCGGTGTCCTGAATCTGACAGGAAGGAATTATCAGGCCTGCTGAATTATAATGCCATATTCTTTATTGTCAGTTTTCTGTGGGGTTTTCCGCTAGGGATTCTTATGTATATATATACTCCAGCCGGGATTCCCTTCAGACTGCAGTGCACGTACGTTTTGTATTAATCACAGCCGTTGTTACAAATCGGCTGTGATTATGGGGAAACGGATGGGTGGTGGAGTATATGCTACACACCGGAAATTCTAATAACTAATGATGATTCCGGGAGCTCCCAAACTGTTTAAATTTTGCGCTCCTGTACTTACAGTACAGTAGCGTGAAGATTTAAACAGTTTGGAGCTCCTGGAATAATAATAAATGATGACGCTGGGAAACTCCCTTCCGTAGCACATTGTCCGTGCACGCACCGTAATTACAAGTGCCCCCTTAGAATTAGTTGTGCCAAAGGGGCACATGAATAGGGGCTATGTAGGTGTTAATGCTGCACGCTGTTGGAGCCACAGGAGATAAATGTTGGCAGAACCCACCTATTTTGCTACATGGGCAGAAGTCACCCATAGCTGTCGGCCTCTTGCGATCTGAGGTGTATAGCTAGCTACAGACTAGGGCCCTATTACACCAACAGATTATCTGGCAGATTTTTTTGAGCCAAAGCCAGGAATGGACTATAAACAGAGAACAGGTAACAAAGGAAAGACTGAGATTTCTCCTCTGTTCAAATACATTCCTGGCTTTGGCTTAAAAAAAATCTGTCAGATAATCTGTTGGTGTTAATAGGGCCCTAACCAATAAGCCTGTCCAGATACAACACCATAGTCACTTGGGAATGGTGAGGCTAATTTCTATAACCATCATAGGTGTCAAGAAACACCAATGGAGATCGGTACTGTTATGACTCTACCATTATAAACTAGTGGGAGCTAGTTCCTCATAGATAGATGCACTGCTATAATAATCTGAGAAATGTTCTTTACTCAGGATGATAGACTGTGTAAACCAGGGATGGGGAACCTTTAGGTCTCCAGCTGTTGAAAAACTACAATTCCCATCATGGCTGTCCAGGCATGATGGGAATTGTAGTTTTGCAACAGCTGGAGGCTTGAAGGTTCCCCATTCCTGCTGTGAACTATTGCATGTCTTCACTGTCTCTATTGGTCTTACCGAAGAATTACCAAACTGTGAGCCAGGACCCACAATGGCAGCATAGAGCTAAGGACTAGGGGCGGTATATTCACGTGATACATGTTCAGATATGATTTCCAGACATTGGCCAAGATGTGATGCTATATAACATTTCCACTGTAGGGTTGTCAGATAACAGAATAAGTGACATTCTCCTATGGTGAGCCACGTCCCGCGCATTATTCCATGGATGCTCATCCTGGTATCACATGAATGTAGCTCATGGTTACAGGGTAAACAGACACGCCAGCACAATTACTCAGAGCGAGGGTCACGACTTCCTGTCCACCCACAGCAACTCTCTACAATTTACACACTCCCCGTCTGTGCGAGATTGCCCTATAAAAGTCTCACCCACTGCGCCCAAAAGTCTCTAAAGTGACTAAACTTCTCGAGAGCAAAACAAATCTATAAAGCGTGCACTTGCTGATCGATTCTCCACGGTCTAAGTGGTGAAGTGACCACAAGAAACCTTTAGTCTGGGGAATGGTTGGTGAGCGGCGGCGGCTCTGGCTGCCTGCAGTGTGCTCCGGATTGCTGCTATTCTGCTGGCCTGTAATGTTTATTTACACGCTGGATGGGTTAGAGGGCAGGATGGTTGTGATTATCCTTTGAACATCACAGAGAGCAGGATTTTACATCAGTCAAATGGCGGCGTTTAAGCCGCATTAAGGTCCGTGGCTCTTCCTAATGTCATGGGAATGTAAGTCGTCTCTTGTAATTGATCTAGGGATCCAATTAGGGCAGATTTCCTGCTAATCAGCTGAAATAGCAGCTACACCAAGCCCCGGATACAGCGGGACAAATTGGGTTCTGAATATACATATGGTTAAGTTTGGATGACAGAACGGATGACGTGTCAATCAGGTCAAATAGAATTAACATGGTTGCCTAGGCCAGGACCCTTACTGATGGGCAATGCAGCTAGGACCCCAACTGACTGGTGCCACAGATGGTACCCCTACTGATCGGTATAATAGATGGGATCCCCACTAAAGGGCACCGCAGGTGAGACTCCTGTTTATGCCCATTACTAATGACCCTCTGTGGCAGGGACTCCTACTGATGTGTGCTCTAACCACTAGCCATATAAAAAGAAATAATGGCTAAGACCCCTACTAATGGCACACAGGTTTTAACAATATAAGAGAGAGGTACCTCTTGAAACCAATATTTACGTTAACTGAGGGCAGCAAATTGGATATTGGCACAGATTACCAGGCCCGGAATGACAATCTGGCGTACCGAGCAAATTCCCGGTGGGCTGTCCAGATTATCAGTTAGTGGGCTGCCAGCTTGAAAAAAAAAAAAAAACAGCAACTCCCCTCTCACCTGCTCCCCAGCAGTTCCTCGCCCAGTGTGAGCTGTCCTCTTTCAGCTTCTGACACAGAAAGCTGCCTGCACCGGAAGCTAAAACAGGACAACTTGCACCGGGAGAGGAATTGCTGGGGAGCAGGTAACAGGTGAGTTGCTGTTTTTTTGTTTTTCCGGTGGGGGCACTGCACAAAGGGGGCTTATATAAATGGTATGGGGCACAGAGGGGGGCCTATATACATTGTAGGGGACACAGAGGAGGCCTTTATACTACATGAGGGCACAGGGGAGGTATATATACACTGTATGGGGCCACAGAGGAGACATGTATACTATAACAGGGGCAAAAATAAATTATTTTTAAATTATATAGGGGCACAGAGGAGGCCTGTATACTACACAGGATCACAAAGGGGGCTATATATACCTCATATGCCTATTCTTCAGTGCGACACAGTTCATGCAGTGGGGGGAGGGAATATTTATGCGGGATGGTGGGGTTTGTCTGCCAGGGTTGCTCTTCAGTCCCAGTCTGGCCCTGAAGATGACAATATGGCCGCCTGTATCCTCCTAAGCTTTCTGATACAGATTACAAAACTCTCCTAAGAATCAAATATTCTAAAAAACAAAGTCAATAAAGACAATAAGTATGTACTTACTCGTTCTCCATCAGCTCCAGGTAACCCGAATAATCCTGGAGGACCAATATAGCCCTACAAGAAAAAGAAAAATACAATGTGAGCATGTGGTGGGAAGGCCTCACTTCCTGCCTGTTTTGGCATCAATCTCTCGATGGTGGCCACTTCTCCTCCAGCGCTGGTCCTCAGCTCTCCGTGATGAGATAAACCTTGAGGCAAGTGTATATGCCCATGGACTGCATGGTGCTGGCTTCCACGATGTAGTCCAAGGGCACATACCCTCACACCAGGGACCATGATGCAGAAGGGAGCCTGGGCGTGCGGACCTGCGGTGATAAATGCTGGTTAAGGTGTTAGTGGTGACAAAGTTCACATCATCTTCTTGTTGTTAGTCATTGCAAAGAGACATCAATGCAGAGGTAAAGATTTCACCTGTTATTAATAATACATTAACCACAACTATGACTCCAAGCACAGGACCCTGAAACAGAATAAGCTCAGTAAGTCAGATAACAGTAGAATAACCAAGAAGATATGAGAGACGTCTGGTCCCTGCTTTACACCCAGATTAACTAGGTGATTGAACCTTTAAAAGAAATTTTTATGTTCCCTTAATGTATCCACCATGGCAGAACAAGGAGGCCCATTCACGTCTGCCGCTAATCTTCAGATTCATTCATGGAAGAAAAAAAATGGGGGGGTATCAGAAGATGAGATTAGAGAGAGTCTCCGCTTAATCCATGTGTAATAAAATCCAGATCATGGCTGCCTAGTGTAACCGCTCTGTCTTCATTCCCCTATAAAAGGCTCCCGAAATGCCCAATAAATATAAACCAGGGAATGGTATGTGGAATCACAAGGATGGCTCTCCCTTCATAACTTCTATAATGTAGGAAAATGCTTTAATTCTAGGCAAAGTGTCAAAGAGGCATTCCCTGTATATACATCTGTATATATATCGGCATCCCATCTGACTGTATCAGCAAATAATAATGTGAATCCAGCCTAAGAAGCCATTTCTCAGATGCCCACCAAGTACCTGCTGGGTATGTGAGAAGATGTTATCTTTTTCCTGCTGTTAGACAAGGGTGAGTGGCTTAAACAAATGGGAATGTCTTCAGCCAATCAGGAGGAGCTTATAGTGATACTGTGTTCATCTATCCACCCCCCAAACCGCAGGTACTGTCCATCTGCTGAGCTAAAGGCGAGGCCTAGGGCATCTGTGGCCGGGTACACTTTTCCTTCCTTCTTGTCCACCCTCCTCTTCATCAGTAACACCCCTGGGGGCTACGGCACATGCGAGAGCAGATGACGATGTGGAGGAGAAATACTTGCTGGGAGCATTACAAATGACAAGGAGGGTGGAGAAGGAGGAAAGAGAGGAGTAGCAGGCATAGATGCTGTCGGCCACACCTCATTGACTATTGATGCTGCTACAGAACAAAGACCGTTTCTTCACCAAACCAAGGCACTGGGTGCATTTTATAAAGACTGGCAAGGACCTTAGCTCAGCAGACAGATAATACCTGAGGTTGGGGGTAGCCAAATACAGTATTACTTTAAAATATAACATTGTTCGCCAAAGTTTGGGCCAACCAACAGGTGGTGCAAAGAGACTAGACAGTCCAAAGATTCAGCAACTTTATGATCCACTGTGATAATTCTTGTGCATTAGACTGTCTAGTCTATGTTTGCTCTGCTCATATATTATACAGTAAGGTAAACAGGGGTATAAATATCCAGAGCTGGGCTGCTAGCCTGGAGTCTGGAATTCTCCCAAAAGTAGATGGGGCCCATCCAGTATCAATCAAGATGGTAGTTAAAAGTACTGATTGAGGAGGCGCAGTCTCCATCTTCTCAAATCTGTATTATGCAGTATAAGTAAATGCTTCACCTATCATCTGCATGTAACAGAGTGAAAAACCTATCCAGATCTTAGGCTAGGGCTACACAGTGACATAGCACAGGGTAGAGGGGGAAAAAACCAAAACAATTGCACTGGAACTTGAGCTACGAAGGTAGGTGATCAATCATACAGAGTCTAGTAGTAGTTAAATGTGGGAGATTCTTTTTTTATTGCCCCTTTAAATGAACCTTTAAGTCTGTGATACCAAATAATGGATATTGGCACTTAATGGAGAACTACTGTAATCCGGAAACATTGGTTGGCTTACAGAACAGGAACGGCATTGTTCACATTATCAAACGCCTAATAGTGTAATATAGATAATCTCATGAGCTATATATAATGGTAACTAATAAAACTGCAGCTGTGGAAAGCCATATGCTGTTATATACTGTGAACTCCTACTAAATTATGTTGCCTTCTGCACAGAAAAAAAGCTGATGAAAGAAAAGAAAGGCTTGGACTCGTCGCCATAGCAAATATAAACATATGGAAACTTTTACATTGAAATCTGTAGGCTACATCTGTTTCAACGTTGCTGGCCCTTTAAGAGGTATAGCAAGGAATGGGTAACATCTGCCAATGTTATATGGTGCATTGTGGGTGACATAGCCAGCCTAGCAGGGGCAGAAGTGCCGCAATCATGACCGGATTTTGCAATGTCTTGTAAAAGTTACTCTGCTCATTGTAAGTCTCTGTGACACGAATCGGGGTGAAGATGAAATCCTAGACGTCTCATATGCGTATGGCCTCAAGATGTGTTCTTGGTTATGAGGGCTCGCTAAATGGTTTCTCAGCTCCGAGCCATGTTCTGCTAGTACAATTATTGCTCGTAGATTAAAGAGATGACAATGGGACCGTCCCTGGGCGGAGAATGGGAAACCCTGTAGATTTCTATAATTACAGGGATAGTAGTAGATTGACTTCTAAAAGGGCTTTCTGGGCCTTCAAGAACAAGGAAAGAGCAAGATGACAGGGTAAGATGACAGAAGAGACACCATCACACTATATAATACTATGTGACTGTACTATATATAAAGGGGAGGAGTAAACCATGGTGACCAATCAGAAAAGAGGTGCTGGCAATTGACAGCTGACATTTTATTGGTTACTACGGGCAACACCACCTAACATTCATATAGGGACCCTATTTATATGAGACGTATTAGGATATTCCATGAAACAAAACAAAGGGTTTTTTTAGGCTATGTTCACACTACGTAAAAGTATGGCCGTTGTTGTCGGCGGCAACAACGGCCGTACTTTGTACGGGTGAACAATGCCTATTGTTCTATGGGATCCTGGTCGGAGCATTTACACATCATATACGCTCCAGCCGGGATCCTGCATGGGGCCGCAAAGAACTGACATGTCAGTTTTCTGAAGCTGCAATTCAATGGATTGCGGCCGTAGGAAACCCTGTCAGTTCACACAGCGGCTCCGGCCGCTCGCTTCACTGTGTGCTATGGGAGGTTCCGATGCGGGTGTGCGCTGATGCGGCCGAAAGATCATCCGGCCGGTACTGCAGTACCGGCCGAGATGATCCATGCAGAGACCGGTACAAGTTTTATTAAAAGGATAGAAAAGTAGTTCACAAAAATATAAGGCTATGTTCCCACAATGTCTTATTCTACAATGACGGCCGTCAATAATATTTATGATGAATATTTACGGCCATCATTATCAAACAATGGCCGTTACTTGGCCTGTACCCGCGGTCCAGGTACATACTTTACCGGGTCCCCACTTCGCGTTGCTTCAGGGGCTCCCGGTGTCTTCTGGCACTCAGCCAATCAGTGCGTTGTAGCGGGGCAGTACAGTGATTGGCTGAGCCGGGAGCCCATAAAGTGAGCCGCAGCGGGGACCTGGTAAAGTATGTACCTGGACCGCGAGGGGGGGTTAAGGCGCTGACTTTGACATAGTATGTCATCCCACTAAAGTGAATGGACAGGTATTCGCAGTGGATTTCGCTGCGAACTCGCAGCATAAAATCCGCTGCGGACACAGTACGTGTGAACATACCCTTTAAGAGGAAAAAAATCTACTTTTTCCCTAGGGAAAAAGTAAGAGATTGTGGGGGTTCTGATCTCCACACCCCCCACCAATCTCTGTATCGGGCCCCCATTTCTGAGTTATGAATAGAGCAGTAGGTACGGCACGTGACTCGCTTACTCTAGCCGAGTAAGCCAGAAGAGCACTGTACTTAGCTCTCTCCGGCTCCTCCATAGAAATTAATAGAGCCACGCATCACATGCTGTACCCACAGCTCTATTCATAACACGGAGGTCAGTTCCCCGTGTGACGGTTTCCCCTATCCTGAGGAAAAGTTGATTTTGCCCGGACAACCCCTTTAAGCTGGATCCAATAAAAACATTGTTCTACATGAAACTCTAAGTATGATGGACATCACTAAGTGTCCCCAGATGTACAACCTTCAGTGGACACGCAGTGTGAAATCAACGGACCCCTGAAATAAAACTCATGCCATAGTATATGCTTGAATGTTTGATGAATGGATGTTCACCTGCAGCAGAGACCATACATGTGATGTGAATGGGGCCTATAATGGAGACATCCTATACCTCAATGAAAAGTTTTATCAGGGGTATCTGTGCCCATCCAATAAAATCCTCACTATTCTCAAT
Organism: Dendropsophus ebraccatus; assembly: GCF_027789765.1. NCBI lineage: Eukaryota > Metazoa > Chordata > Amphibia > Anura > Hylidae > Dendropsophus > Dendropsophus ebraccatus. The sequence continues at coordinate 16,852,063 of NC_091463.1, read as the reverse complement.
TCAATTACATTGCAAAATCCTGGATATTTTAGCACTTTAGTTTTGGTAGCCATCAGATGGGAAATTATAAAACGGTATAATTATTTAGAAGATGATATGATACTATGGTGAATCACTATGGCACCATCATTGGTCAGTGGGGTCACATAGCTAACATGGCGGTCATGTCGTACCACTGTACACCATACAGAGGACCAGCGGCACTGAATGGGAAGGCCTCATAGTCTGTATATACCGTACTGAAGAAATCTGAGGAAATGTTACATGATATTAAACAAACCAATAAATTCCCATTTTTTTCCAGGATAACAGGCTATAAATCCAGTTCTTGACTCTCGATACCTAATGTAATTACAGTATCTGTCCGTGTTGGCAACCATTTACCAGGACTGCAATGAAAACACACAATATCAATACAGCATGAATAAAGGATTGTGACGTACTTATCTAACACACACAACGACTTATCGGGAATATGGCTCCCGGCCCAAAGCAGGAAACAATGACATAATATTCTTATTTATAGCTGGCTTATTACTTCATAATGATCCTTTCCCATGAGGAACACAACGTATAGTGCTATGTCTAACCATTACGCTGGTCCAAGATGGTGTGTTTATGTGTTATATACGGAGATCACATAGGCTACAACTAGGGTGATGGGGGCGGTGACACTAACCCGACTTCCCTTTGGTCCTGGAGCTCCTATCGGTCCTGGTAATCCCTGGAGAAAAGATATAAAAAGAAAGAGGGAGAGATATTCAGAACTGTCACAAAGTACCGTGAGCAATCCAAATAAGTACCGGAAGGAGAGTCGCAGACCGTATATATAGAAAAAGTACAAGCGATCTATTACTGGGTGTCAGGAGATAATACTACGCCGAAGAGAATACATCACTATACAATGTGTCCACCCTTTCCTTCCTTTATAGAAGTAGAATGTCCAAGCTATCCCCAACAGAGTCAATGGATTATGAGATGGATAGGACGTAGTCTGCCCATCAGAGTCTATTACATGATTTATTAGACTTTGTACTGATGAACGTTCACAACGTCACCTTCACCATAACTAGTTTTGAGCGGACTTGCCGAACTGTTTGGGTTCAGCAACATTCTCCGAACCCTAATGATGGGCATTTGACTCCTGACAGCTGGAGAAGTTGGAGGAAGCAGTAGGGCTTCCAGGGTAACATGGATACAGCCTCTATCTATATCCATGTTTTCCAGGATTCCCTATGGCGGCATTCAACTTCTCCAGCTGCCGGGAGTCAAATGCCCATCATTAGGGTTCGGAGAATGTTGCTGAACCCAAACAGTCCACTAAACATTAGCCATAACCATCTGCCAAATAAGGGTCCCACATTGTCTTTTATGTAAGTCCCACCAACTCTGATAGAAGTTGTGTCGGATAGTGAGCTATGCTGTTTACATAGCTGTAAATTGTGTTTCAAACTTCTGACACTATTTGAGACATGCGGTACCTGCCAGAACATAGAAAATGCTATTCCCTGGTGCAAAGTGTCAAAGAGGCATTCCCAAGATCCTTAAGTGCTGAGCACTGTAACATCTCCTCGATCCCCCTTAATCCATATTTCTGCTTGAGCACTGAGGACTACTCCAAAATCTTGTACCAGCGAGATGGTCCTCAGTGCAGGAACATAATGACGGAAAGGGATGGGAGGGGGAGCAAGGAGGAGTTACAGACCTCTACACTTTACAACAGATTAAAGAAAAATGCTAAGTTATGAAAGCACAGATATGTGTCTCCTTGACTTAACAGTTTTATAACAGTGTCGGCAGTTTGGATGGTGAATTGCAGATGACAGAGTCCCTTTAAATAGTCGATTTGACTGCTTTTGCCTTCTTGACCAACTCCAGCTGCAGCCAGGCCAAAGGTGGCTGGGAAGGGGGTGCAATGTCAAGATGGTAATTCCAGAGGGGCACATCCAGCATAGATATAAGCACAGTATGCCCAATGTGTCTTTCTGTATGACCAAAAGGGAAAGTCACATATGTATATGGATACGTCCTGGATCTTGCAGGTGCTCACCGACATTAATGCACTCCTGGAAATCCAGTACAGTAGTCCTAGGGCCTCCACATTATTTTATGACCAGCTGCAGAACCTGAGGAGACCCCAACCATGGGATTGTTGTCACCACTCATTAATATGGGGAAAAGAGCTACCAGGAATGGGCCCTCTCCAGGGGTTTATAATGTATATAAAGTTAATTCTTATTTACTTACTTCACTTACTGTGAAGTCATATAGCAGACACAGACTCTTCTGTGCTTAAAGGGGTAGTTCACCAAAAATATTTTTCTTTCAAATCAACTAGTGCCAGAAAGTGCCAGACATTTGTAATTTACTTCTATTAAAACATCTCAAGTTTTCCAGTACTAAGAGAGTCTAGAGAGCAGGAGAGGTTTTCTATAAGGATTTGCTACTGCTCTGGGCAGATTCTGACATGGACAGAGGTGGCAGCAGAGAGCACTGTGTCACTGTGTTTAATAGATGCAAATTACAAAAAATGGTGAACTACCCCTTTAAATTGAACCTATCTTGGGCCAGGCTCACAGAAAGCAATGTCCGCTGCACATAATAGTCAATGGGGCACTAGTACAGGACTACTACAAATATGAAGCCTACTGATCTAAAATTATATATATAATATATATATATATATATATATATATATATATATATATATATATATATATATCTCAAATGTTACAAAAACAATAGAGCAGATGACGGAATTGGCCGTATTAGGATCTATACTGTATCACAATGCACCAAACTACACAGAAGAAAATCTGAACTATTCTGCTTTGGAGCCGATCCAGCAGGAGATACAATGTAATCTGGAGAGACACATAGATATCCTGTCTGCACTCGGCCCCATACGGACATCTGTTTTTATTTGATATAGAAATACAAATTGGCCGAATCGTGACCATCAAGCTGCACTATTGTACTCAATGGTCTTCTCCGCATTACTAGATCATATTTCATCCATAAAGTATCTACAGTAATAATATTCCCCAGATATTTTACATGGCAGACAACAATGTGCAGACATTTTAACACTCCTCCAACTTCTGCCTGCATATGTGTAGTTGTGAAACTGTGTGCATCAACCAGAAAGCTCAGGATGAACAGATGTGTGAGTGTCTAGCATAAGCGCTATGCAGCCTCTTTTACAGGATCCCATCTATGGAGTGGCACTGGCTACTATACTATCATCCCAAGCTTCATTTAAAGCTATATAGTAAAATATACCAGGCTGATGGAGGCCGAGAGAACCCTCTGTAGAGCTACTGTAGTGTAACCCCATAGACACACAGGAAGCTTTCCCTACACACTGTACCTGCTAAACTAGGATAAGGATGTGATGTGCCAAAACAATTTTATAAGGGCCAAAAGCCCAGATCACATCCAGTAAACCTACCACTAAGTAAAACGTAACTTTTAATAACTTTCAAATAGAAATAATAAGTATAAAGTTGTGCTCATTAAAATCACAGAGCTTCCATAACCTTCTACAGTGAATCAACCTATATCTGTATAGTCATAGTAGCTGCAGACTACTGACTACCTCGTAGTATAATACTATCTAACTGGGCTATGAAAGCAATGAATTTAAAATCAACCGCACAGCCCCTCAACTAGTTTCACCCACACATGGGCTTCATCAGGAGGAGGGCTTATGTGAGGGCGGCGCCCACTAAAGGGCCTTATTTATAGTACTCCCCATTGACATCATCAAGAAGCGACGTATCTATTCAATATAAACACTGCTATAGGACCTTTGTGATCATGTGGTCATCAATAGCCTATCAACTAATGCCATGTCAGACGCCGACTACATTACAGAACTACATTATTAGAAGAAAATAGGGATGAAATTAACGGATCCCCCTCCAAAATGATTAGATGCATAGGTACCTATGATGCTAATGCATCTAATATAATGTCTATTCTACGGAGACATTGGAAAGTTCTGTTGGGGGATCAGGACCTAAAAGGAGTGGTTACCCCCAGACCTAGTGTGACATATAGGAGAGGCCAAAATCTCCGGGATTTACTGGTTCACAGCCATCATCAGGCTGAAAGCAAGACTACGTGGTTGAAATCAAAAGTAATTGGGTCACATCCATGTGGTAGATGCCAATTTTGTAAGTTTGTCCCTACCACAAAAGATTTTACGAATCCCAATGATGCTAGGACGTACCAGATCCGGCAGTTCATAAACTGTAGGACTAAAGGGATTATTTATGTGGCACGATGTGATTGCCCGAAGATATATGTGGGGAAAACGATCCAGGAGTTTAGGAGGCGAATATGTAAACATGTTAGTACCATCAGAAATGCTGAGGATACCCCACTATCTAGGCATGTCCGTTGCTTTCATGGAGGGAGAGTGGAAGCAATTGAATTTGTAGGCATTGCCCAACCACAATTGGGACCTCGGAAGGGCTGCTTGGATAGGCTGTTGTTGATGGAAGAGGCTAGGTGGATACACCGTCTATCTAGCATGAGCCCAGTGGGGCTCAATGAAGGTTTTTCGTTTTCAGCTTTCTTATAAAAAATTTATTTTTTTATTAAGTTGTGAATGTACCCCCAATTATATGGACATCATTGAGCTGGATGTATCTAGGGATGCTATATGTCAGTTTAATTAGGACATAATGTCGGAATCGCACATTTATCTATATATTTGGTATATACTTTATTGTTTCGTATAATATAATATGTATGCTTCTAAAATAAAATATATAGACCTTCCTCTAATAGTACGTGTTACCTATATGTACCTACCTTGGATAGAGGGACCTGAGTGTTACTTACCTGGCACTCTACATATGTTATTAGTACTGTATATTTAGATTATTTTGTAATCACTGTTTTTACATTATTTATTAGTTATTAGTTGTATATTTATATTTATTAGTACTGTATATTTACTGTTATTAGTACTGTTATTAGTACTGTATATTTAGATTATTTTGTAATCACTGTTTTTACATTATTTATTTGGATTATGGCACCTCTAATCTGTATAGATTTTATATGAATGATCTACACTTTATTGTATGGGGTTGTTGTACATTTAGTAGTTTGATTTATTACAGATATTTAATATATTGAAGCTAAGAAGACTGGGTTGTCTAGGTTACATGTAAACAAGTTTCTAGAGTGTTAGAAGGGAGCACGTCACATTTGGGGGGCGGTCTTAGATGATGTATGCGATCACGTGATCGGATTAGGTACTGGTGATGATGTAGGTATCACATGATCGGATGTGTGCGATCACATGACCGCATTATGGCTGACTGTGATGATGCTGTTGGTCAGGTGACCTAGTCATGTGATCCGAGTCTGGAGTGGACCCGGAAGTGATGTGGACTAGGTTAGGACATCATGTGAGCGCCAGAGGGGCGTGACTACTTGTATAGGAAATGGACACACGGCGTCTGACATGGCATTAGTTGATAGGCTATTGATGACCACATGATCACAAAGGTCCTATAACAGTGTTTATATTGAATAGATACGTCGCTTCTTGATGATGTCAATGGGGAGTACTATAAATAAGGCCCTTTAGTGGGCGTCGCCCTCACATAAGCCCTCCTCCTGATGAAGCCCATGTGTGGGTGAAACTAGTTGAGGGGCTGTGCGGTTGATTTTAAATTCATTGCTTTCATAGCCCAGTTAGCAGTGGCGTAGCCACCGTGGTCGCGGGGGTCGCCGCCGCGACCGGGCCCGCCACAAGGGGGGCCCGCGGGGCCCCCCGATCAATCACTCTTGTGACCGCAAGCATTGTTTTGCTTGCGGTCACAAGAGTCGGGCTCCGTCTTCCCCCGGCTGCTGCGCGGCTGCCGGGGGTGTCGCGTCTTACCCCCGGCAGCGCGCGCATCCCAGAACTCCCTGCGCGCCTTGGGCCCTGACTTCCGGTTTCCGGCGCGCAGGGAGTTCTGGGATGCGCGCGCTGCCGGGGATAAGACGCGACACCCCCGGCAGCCGCGCAGCAGCCGGGGACAGACCAGGAGGAGTGAGGATCAACGTGGGAGCGCGATGTCAGGTGAGTTAAGTTTTGTTTTTTTTATCAGCCTGTACGGGTGGGGGGAAAGGAGGGGGCCATCTATGAGGGTGGGGGGGAAAGGAGGGGGCCATCTATGAGGGTGGGGGGAAAGGAGGGGGCCATCTATGAGGGTGGGGGGAAAGGAGGGGGCCATCTATGAGGGTGGGGGGAAAGGAGGGGGCCATCTATGAGGGTGGGGGGAAAGAGGGGGGCATCTATGAGGGTGGGGGGAAAGAGGGGGGCATCTATGAGGGTGGGGGCATCTATGAGGGTGGGGGGAAAGAGGGGGCCATCTATGAGGGTGGGGGGAAAGGAGGGGGCCATCTATGAGGGTGGGGGGAAAGGAGGGGGCCATCTATGAGGGTGGGGGGAAAGGAGGGGGGCATCTATGAGGGTGGGGGGAAAGGAGGGGGGCATCTATGAGGGTGGGGGGAAAGGAGGGGGCCATCTATGAGGGTGGGGGGAAAGAGGGGGCCATCTATGAGGGTGGGGGGGGGGGAAAGAGGGGGCCATCTATGAGGGTGGGGGGGAAGGAGGGGGGCATCTATGAGGGTGGGGGGGAAGGAGGGGGGCATCTATGAGGGTGGGGGGGAAGGAGGGGGGCATCTATGAGGGTGGGGGGGAAGGAGGGGGGCATCTGAGGGTGGGGGGAAGAGGGGGCCATTTATGAGGGTGGGGGGAAAGAGGGGGGCCATCTATGAGGGTGGGGGGAAGGAGGGGGCCATCTATGAGGGTGGGGGGAAGGAGGGGGCCATCTATGAGGGTGGGGGGAAGGAGAAGCAATCTATGAGGGTGGGTGGAAAGAGTTGCCATCTATGAGGGTGGGGGGAAAGAGGGGGGCCATCTATGAGGGTGGGGGGGGGAAGGGGACCATCTATAAGGGAGGGAGGAAGGGGACATCTATAAAGGGGGGGAAAGGGGACCATCTATAAGGGAGGGAGGAAGGGGACCATCTATAAAGGGGGGGAAAGGGGACCATCTATAAGGGAGGGGGGGAAGGGGACCATCTATAAGGGAGGGGGGGGGGAAGGGGACCATCTATAAGGGAGGGGGGGGGAAGGGGACCATCTATAAGGGAGGGGGGGGGGGAGGGGACCATCTATAAGGGAGGGGGGGGGAAGGGGACCATCTATAAGGGAGGGGGGGGGGAGAGGGGGCCATCCATAAGGGAGGGTGAGGAGAGAGGGGGCCATCTATAAGGGAGGGGGTAGAGGGGGCCATCTATAAGGGAGGGGGTAGAGGGGGCCATCTATAAGGGAGGGGGACATCTATTTGGGGGGGCAACATAGGGGGAGAGGGAATACACAGAGGGGGGCATATATTATTAGGAGGTCACAGAGTCAGGGCTACCCACTAAATGAGGGTGTAAAGGGGACAGTACAGATGTGCAGTGTGTAGAGAGATGGAGATGGTGTCAGAGTGTGGAGCCTAATATGTCTGTCTGGCAGATTCTGTGGATTCGTGGCTCGGAGAAGTTCTCATAACGGCCTAGGACGGATGGAGAAGATGATGAAAAGGAAAGAACTCCGATCAGAAAAGACGTCTCCTGTGAGTCACCTGATATAACTGCACTGTAATGTATATGGTGTATAGAGCCTGTGTAGAGCTGGGGCTACCTCTATATGACTGGATGAGGTGATTTAGTATACTGGATTTGGTCAGTAACAATATGGTGGTGATGGTAGTGGTTGTGGTGTGGCGGTAATGTTTCCTCCCTATATACTGGTATTACTGGTAATATTGGTCTCAGTATACAGGATTTGGTCGGTAACAGTATGGCGGTAATAGGTAATATCTGTCTTGGTGTGTGTGTATGTGTATATATATATATATATATATATATATATATATATATATATATATACAGTGGTACCTTGGTTTAAGAGTAACTTTGTTTAAGAGCGTTTTGGTTTAAGAGCTCACAGTTTTTCAAAATTGTGACTTGGTTTAAGAACATTGCTTTGGTTTAAGAACTTCCTGTATTGGGTGGGAGCGCGAGTGGAGAAGGGGCATGGCCTGCATAGCGGGGTCTACAGCACTGTACTCTAAACACCTTCCAAATCATAGCAGATCCCCTTCAGGCTGGGGCTTACATCAGGGGACAGGACTGTGGGGGGGGGGGGGGTAATCTCTCCATAGCTGTAACCCCTCTCTCCCCGGACAGAGAGTGCTGCATGTATGTGCCCACATCTGTACTGCTCATTCCTTCATGCTCCCTGCAGTCTCTGTCAGCCCTTGTGTTTCCCATCCTCTCCATTACTGTACAGTACAGAATAATAAATATATTTGGGGTGCGGAACCAATTGTCTGCATTTACATGATTTCTTATAGGAAAATTTGCTTTGGTTTAAGAGTGGATTTGGATTACAAGCACGGTCCTGGAACGAATTATGCTCATAATCCAAGGCACCACTGTGTGTGTATATATATATATATATATATATATATATATATATATATATATACACACAACAATAGCATCACTTGGTCGTGAAAGGAGGGGGGGGGGGCCCAAGTTGGCCTCTCGCACCAGGGCCCAGGAGACATTAGCTACGCCCCTGCCAGTTAGATAGTATTATACTACGAGGTAGTCAGTAGTCTGCAGCTACTATGACTATACAGATATAGGTTGATTCACTGTAGAAGGTTATGGAAGCTCTGTGATTTTAATGAGCACAACTTTATACTTATTATTTCTATTTGAAAGTTATTAAAAGTTACGTTTTACTTAGTGGTAGGTTTACTGGATGTGATCTGGGCTTTTGGCCCTTATAAAATTGTTTTGGTATTTGAACCATCCAGATTACCTACCTTTAGGGCACTTTATTTTTGGTTTGAAGGATGTGATGTGGACACAGCCTAATACATGCAAGCACCAGATGTATGTGCTAGTAATGCTGGATGTCAATCCCATAATATGGTAGATAAATCCCGGCACTCACAAATAGGATTAAGCTTCTTTTAATAAAGTGATTCAAGCAGGTGCATGAAAGAGGACACGTTTCGGCCGATGGCCTCCAATCCCATAATATGGGTACCGATAGAAATCTGCATTGTGTTTATGTGAATGCAGCAATAGACTTCATGGGAAGAGGTATGAGACCTTGTCCAGCGGAGTCCCCACATAGCAACCAATCAGATTCCAGCTTTCATTTTTTAAAAAGGCCTTTGGAAAATGATATCTTAAATCTGATTAGTTGCCATGACTAACCTAGGCTTCACGTACATTGACACCCTACCTTTATAGCCATATTTAAAGGGGTTGTCAAGACTCAAGAAAAAATGGCAGGTTTCTTCCAAAAACAGAGCTGCACCTATCTCAGGTTGTGGTTGTGTGCTCAGTCCCTTCACTTCATCACAACAAGACCTCAATACAATACGCAACCTGTGGACGGGGGGGCCTTGTTTCAGTAAGAATGCAGCCACATTTCAACAATCCATCATAACCCACATAAAATCACACTGCACTGAAGCGGTTACACGGAGGGGACTCTCACTTTAAACTTTTACTTAAAATCAACAACAATTTTGCTATTGTGTAGGCTGGACTCACACTAGTGACTACTGGACTCACACTAGTGACTACTGGACTCACACTAGTGACTACTGGACTCACACTAATGATTGCTGGACACAGACTAATAATTGCAGGACACACACTAGTGACTACTGGACTCACACTAGTGACTACTGGACTCACACTAGTGACTACTGGACTCACACTAATGATTGCTGGACACAGACTAATAATTGCAGGACACACACTAGTGACTACTGGACTCACACTAGTGACTACTGGACTCACACTAGTGACTACTGGACACACACTAGTGACTACTGGACACACACTAGTGACTACTGGACACACACTAGTGACTACTGGACACACACTAGTGACTACTGGACTCACACTAGTGACTACTGGACTCACACTAGTGACTACTAGGCTCACACTAGTGACTACTAGGCTCACACTAGTGACTTCTTGGCTCAAATTAGTGACTAGTGGACTGACACTAGTGACTACTGGACTCTACACTAGGGATTGCTGGACACACACTAGTGACTATACTACTAGACTCACACTAGTACTATTGGACTCACAATAGTGACTACTGGACGCACACTAGTGATTGCTGGGCTCACACTAGTGACTACACTACTGGACGCACACTAGTGATTGCTGGGCTCACACTAGTGACTACACTACTGGACGCACACTAGTGATTGCTGGGCTCACATTAGTGACTACACTACTGGACTCACACTAGTGACTACTGGACTCAAGCTAGGCATTGTCCCTAAAAATGGTGATAAAAATGCCTAAATCAGCCAAGGCCATTTTTGTCTTAAAAACACTCCGTATTTGAATAAAAATACTAGAATCAAATGATAAAAGAATTTTAAAAAATTTAATAAAAAAAAAAAAAAACCCTAGGTGATAAAATGCCAGAGAAAAACGTCTATAGTAATTTACACTATAAAAAGAAAAATCTCGAGAAAAACACCAAAAAGGTTTCTGGAGAAGATAAAATAGGGATCATGGTGCCTTCATGGTGCACTGGAGTGGCAGATAACAGAGAGCAGCAGACTGCATTTGTTAATCTAATGCCCCAGATTCATAGTGTATATTAGATTCTCTCCGTAAATGGGTCCCTATCCAGAAGTGGCTGTCCAGGTAACTATGACCCAGTACCCTGCAGAGATAACCTGCTCACAGCATGGTAAGATTTACTGCACCTGCCTGCCAGGATAACCTTTGGCCCCTGGACTTCCTTCTGGTCCACGTTCTCCCTGTAAGAGAAATGAAAGGCGATTTCATGAATTCTCATTGATGATTAAAATGACCCTTTAACCCTTCGCAGGTCCTAAAATCAGCTATCCTTACCCTCTAACCAAACACTGAAATGAGATGAGTTTCTTTAAGGTGTCAGCTAAATCTTTATCTATAACACATGGAACGGTTTGGGGCCTTCGCTCTCTGCCAAGATGCTTTAAAGAGTCAATGGCCTCTCTTGAAACAACCCTACTATTCATTTCCATCCCTGCGCAGCCGAACTTATCCAAACATGAAGGAAGGGGGGGGGGGGGGGGGGAGCGTGGGGAACAAGAGGGTTACAGTGTGCGCAAGAAGCCTGTCACTGGCCAGGGGGGTAAGGGTTAATGGACGGATTAGGCATAACACTGAGCGCTGGCGATTTCCACTAACGTCAAGTTAGAAAACACACGTTTATTCTATATAATTCTGTAAAGTATTCCTGGCTGTCATTTTCAGAGCACTCCAGAGACTGGAGAGATGGATTCCTGTGAGGGAAGCAGCGGCTCTAAGACTGCGGCCCCTCATAGTAAAAGATCCTTACGAGACGGGATTAGGAAGCACACTGTACAATACAAGAAAGCCACTTCTACATGACCTGGGCGAGGTATACTAGGAAAATGACATGATCCCCGAGCCTGCAAAGTCTCTATAAAACCTCGTATCCATCCATAGTAACCTATACTATATAGCTTACTATTTGCTGCATTGTGTTATTTACTACAGGGGGCGCTCTCCTTACCGGTTCACCAGGATGTCCTTGGGGTCCGGGATAACCCTTCTGTCCCTAGAAGGAAGCAACGTCACATAAGGAGTCAATGAGGATTCATGAAAAGTTATAAAGTCTACAGGGAAAAACTTTTCTCCGTAACAAGGAAATAAATATGCAAGTTCAGCGTTCTTGACTGACATGGCACCTTGGGTGTTGTAGTGTCTGCTACCACAACCTTACATCGATATTGTGAGATTTAGACACACAAACACTAAATCATTTTCATCTGATAGCCGATATGATTCCTGACATTTCTGTAAATCACTTCATTTACCAAAAATGACTTCTCTCCACCAGAAAAACAGCTATAAGGTCCTGACCACTAGGTGTCTCCCTTTCCTGTAATCTGCTGTTCACTGCCTATTGCTAGGGGACATCTGTCTCAAGTAACAGCCTCAGATTAACAAGAGGAAGTGAGGTTGGGCATACCATGTGTCCTGTGCAGGAGAGTGAGAGAAAGTGAAAGCCTGTGGACGCCTGGGCTGTGTACCTGCAAGCTATAAACCTCCAGACAATCTGCACTCTGCATACTTTTTATATTTCTGCTCACATAGCATCATGCAAACCTAATGCATCTATAACTCCTTCTCCCACCATATACCATCTATAGCAATATACTGTATAAATCATCAAGTTTGGTGCACTTTTACCAGCACTATGTTACGGCACAGCAAAGAGGAGTATGTGATGGCTTGTGATTATCTATGTAGGTAATGGAGAAAGTCTTATGTGGGTACTACTGGCAAACAGCCCGGCTGTGGTCATGCCTCCTAAGATGGAGAGAATGAGACATAGCTCAATATTCATAGTCCCAGCACTGACATGACCCTGTGCAGCCATACAGCACCATATTCTCCTTCTTTAAGCTAGCACTATGTGGCGAAATTTTGCTTTGCATATAGTCATATAGGCATATAGTCCTGGACCCTCTGGCGATCAGCTGATCAGAGTGAACCCGACAACTGAAACCTGAGATTGTTGGGGAGGGCTGAATATATGGCAACTTGTTTTTGAGCTGCCTAGTAAGAAGTAGTTGATACAGGGATGTAGCGTCTGCTCCGGCCAAGTCGGTAAATGCTTAGAATTTTTCAAATATATATGAAGCTATGTTAGAAACTCAACATCAGTATAGGAACAATACCGCTAAAAGGGAGGACAACTGCCATACTGTGACGCATGAGAAGGATATTCCATTGCAGTAGAAAGACTGGTATAGATAAGGAGAAGCAGAAGTAGACACTGATAAGCAGAACGCCTATGTCTGACCACACAGAAGGCTTCCCAGGAACACGTACAGAGCATATACATCCATAGCAGACGTCATCCCCTCCACAAGAGCCGGCCGCTGGGCTCATCTACAGCCCATTACACCTGACCTGGACCGTCCTAGTGTACTCGCCCCTCTCTGCCAGCTCCACTTCTACCAGGATTTCCAACACATTTATTATAAGGAAATGGTTTCCCCCTACGAGCTCCTATATGAAATCTTGTATGGATTTCTTTCTTGCATGACATAAACTTCCATATAAAATACTATTAGAAGTCACCATGTGTTCACTATGTTCTGCTGCTCCGGCCAAAAACAGCATCCCCAATGAGTAAAAAATTCCCTCCCGTCTGTCAGCCAAAGAACAATCTATATGTAATAAATACACAGGATGACAGGGTCTTCTTTTACCCAAATAACACAGATATACAGGGGATTATGGGAAAACTGACACTCAATACATGTACTGGAGATGCCGGGTACAGAAACCAGCCAGTGGTGAGAGGCAACGAAAGCTGAAAGTCGTCTCGACCTTTGATTATATGAGAATTTACAGGAATGGGACTAAGTACACTGCAAGCCAGGTAGTGAAGTGCACAGCCACATGCTTCTCCTGGCTTGTTCTAATCATGAAAGGGGGTTCGGAACACTTAGGAATGCCACAGACTGGGGAACACTGTCATATACAAACCGTACCTAGCACAGAACATATCTGCAGAGAGGTTGGGTAGCTTTCTAGTCTGACACTGCAAACATCTATGGCTAAAGTTATCATCGCTGCTATATGCTAAGCAAGTTGTCATTGTAAATTGAGAGTCTTGATCGTACCAAACTAATATAATCCATCCTTACCTCCCACTAGTAATGACATGGATATGATGCTCTAATGTGAAGGCAGACTGAACTAGAATAGGTGTCTCACTGTAGGCAAGAACCTTATATAAATGTCTGTTATGTAGGGCAGAGGTGTGATCAGTAACTATAGCTTTGGTGAATTGTCTAATGTGAGTATTGGAAAGCTGGAAAAGCCTGTTCAGCTGTTATGAGACAAGCTCCTCCCCTGAGGAAATAAAGCACAGGTGGGCTAAACACTGGGGGCAGCGTATCTACAGGACCAAAACGATCAGGCAGTTGGAATTCAATATGCTCAATCCTATCTGTCAGGAAATACTCAGGATGCCCCCACCAAACACATTAGAGGGTTGGCCATCCCGACAGCTTTTCTTTAATGTGAGATGAAAGATTAAGATGTATTCAATTAGCCAATGCAACCAACACGGTCTAATTTAAAAACTGGACGATCAGACTTCAAACGCACCAGATTTATCACAGTAGCTCATACGGACTGATGAATCTGGCACATCTGTAGACTGTATAGTTTAAGTCTACATTCACACACGTCCTGTATTTGCAGATCTGCAATTATGTACAAATGTAGGGCCAAATGATTCCAATTGGGATGTTCCCACTGTCCATATATTTACAGATCCGCAATCTGCAAAAATTACTGACAAGCTCTAGTAAGTATTGTAATTGTGGCACAGACTGTCCCATAGGAGTCAATGGAAGCACACATATAGATGAAAAATCTGCAATAACCGCAAATCTGTAAAAAAAAAACATGGATGAGTAATAATTTTAAACCATTCCCATTCATTTAACTATCATCTTCCCCTGCTTTGCTGATCCACAATAATGCGGATTGCAGATACAATACGAACGCTTTATACATTCCTTTTTTTGCGGATTGCGGACAATTGCAGACATCATATATGGTCCTGAAAATGTAGCCTACTTCTGGTGTTTCTGAAGCCAAATTTTGGCCAAAACATAGTGAACCTGGGCGACCATACATACAGCACACATACAGAATCTCGAAGATCATATCATTGTCATTTACAGAGAAAAACCAACTTACTTTCCGACCCAGGGGCCCAGGAACACCCGTCAGACCGGCCAATCCAGGGTCTCCCTAAGAGAAGGAAAACAATAAGTACATAAATGAGAGGAAATGAGGCGAGTGCTGGGCAGAGCGAGTGGCTGTGATCCTGGTAAAGATATGTTAGTTATTAATGACAGCCTTCTTGTGTAATACATGATGGGACTGGGACTAATACAGAAGAGATTTACACATCCCACAGGAAGCTGGTGGCAGAACATTGCCATTGTCTAAGGCGCAAAACACATGTCTCACTCCTATTATTTATTCCGAGAAGGAATTTGGCAAATGAAATAAATGAGCCGTAACTCGGGAGAATGCAAAAGAGAATAATATGTCATTTCATAGAAATTAGGAGATATCAAGCTGAAGGAGGACGCGGGACTATACTCTGCATGGCGCTGGACCATTCCGCCTGTAAAACTGCAGAAACAATGCAGCTCGCCATACTATACTGGGGTCTACACGGAACAAAAATATACAATAAGTAATGGCAACTGGTCCGGATCCAGTCTGTGGAAAGACTACAGTCTGTATTGCAGCAGTTTGTAGTCTCCTGATAATCTGAAATGGCATTATTGGAATGGTCCAATTTCTAATATGTGTGTATATATATATATATATATATATATATATATATATATATATATATATATATATAATAAAAGGCAACGTATTCTTGGCATCAGCAGGACATGGCATCACTTCCTATGAGTGCTTGCCAAGGTTCTGATTACAGAGAAGAGAGATAACTTGATAAGAATACCTTTAATCCATTCATGGCTTTTCCTGGCGAGAGGCCAGGATCACCCTTCTGACCCTGGGGAAAAAAAGAATAAATAGACGCTGAACAAAAATAGAAAGAAAAAGGGATTTCTGTATTGGAATGACGTCACGTCATCCACTCTCTAGCTCTATGATCACACACACTCTTCAATATATTTATACTGCACCCAAGCCTTAGAGCAGGAGGGGGGCAAACTCTTGGCCCTCCAGCTGTTACAAAACTACAATTCCCATCATGCCTGGAGCCTGGATTAGCAAAACTTTTAATCATATTCTGTTTATAGGTAATACAATCGTTGACAAAGATCACAGGTATCATTTTTTTTTTTTTTACATTTTTCATGGTTAAAAGGGTCCTTTTGTATTGAAGGGGTTATCCAAGGATTAAAAAATAACACACAAAAAAACTGCTAGTTTCAGACAAAACAGCACCACCTCTGCCATAAGGTCGTGTGTAGTATTACAAATCAGCTCCATCCACTTCAATACAACTGAGCTGCAAAACCACACCAAAACTGAGGACCAGAGTGATGCTGTTTCTGGAAGAAAGTGGCCATATTTTTAAAAGCCCTGGATAACTCCTTTAAGGTCCCCATATACCTTATACTTTTGTTGACCATACCTGGGGTATAAGGTGTACGGGGCTTTCCCTAATGACCATCTATATGGCAGTGATGGAAAATATCCGCCCAATCCCTTTGTTCTGGGAAGGATAAGCCGCAGCCAGAGAGATTTTACACCCTCCCTCCCCATAAAGAACACAGGAATGCTGTGAATTGGGAGTACTGGCAAGAGATCAGTTATTTAGCCATCAGTTATTTACAGTCCACAGCTCCAGACCCCCATGACCACCATATATATTTATTAGGGCAAGGAGATAGATGGCACCTTTCATAATAACCTCATAATACTGTTCATATAGACTGGTCGGCCTGTGCAGCCATCATAGCTCTACATATACAGTTCCCCCACTAATCCACAGCTTTCTGCATACTCTTCTTGTGTGACTGCTGATGAGTAAGATATACTGGATGTACTGTGAATACTGACACAGACGCCCAGCATCACATCTGTTCACTAAATCTGACTCCAGAGATTCATGGGAACAGAAAAATTGGTCGATTTTCTCTTTATATTAGAGGGTTGACGGCCAGACCCTGGTGGTGGTTGCCCCTTCCTTGCTGGCTGCCATGCACCGGCACGGTGGTAGGTCTGTAACACATCCGAATGATAACCCAAGCTGTTGTGGGCTTGGAGGGCTCCACTTTCAGCAGGTACGTGCCTATAATCTTTCCAGCTTCCCATAAATTCTCCCGAGCTCGGTAATTAGCTTTTCTTGGATGTGTGTGAGCGGAGGGAGGCCGGCGGGTGATCTGACACAGATGCGCTCTATCTGTGAATGAATGTCAGTGGGCGCTGCCAAGCTCCGACGGGTAATCTCCTTGACGGCTGTTGATATCGTAGCACGGCTGGCTGGCACCTTCCCAATACTTTAAAACCCCAATCCTCCTGTTTGCTTACTTTTAACCCTGCTCTATTTAGTTTACAAGCACTACAGCACGCTGATTTTGGTACACTGTTCTTTCATTATTTTAGTCACTGACTTGAGGAACCCTCTTAAAGGTATATTACACATTAAGTCAGTTTTACAGTATTTTGTAGCCTTTGGTGTCTGATACCAAAGCTGATTTTATTCTGTTACTATATGCTCCCCTGCTGCCAGGATATAGGGATTTTTTTTATTTAGTTTACTATGTGCACTTTTTTTTCTGAATAGTCAGAATAGGGTGTGGCCATCACTTCGAAAAGAGGTGTGAATGCGAGGCTAAAGGGGTGTTATGAGAGCAAGAACCAGACTAGGGGTGCAAATATGGGGCTATAGGGACTCAGGACAAGCTCAGGTGTGTTAATATAAGGCTGAGGGGGAGTGAGTTAGGCTCAGGGGGTATGAATATGAGGCTGTGGGGCATGAATTAGGCTCAGGGGAGCTGTGAACATGAGGCTATGGGGATGTGAATAAGGTTCAGGGGGTGTGACTATGGCTCTGGGGTGAAGACTGAGGGGGTGTGAATCAGGCTCGCGGGTGAATATGAGACTGAGGGGGTGTGAATCAGGCTTCCGGGTTAATATGTGACTAAGGAGGTGTGAATCAGGCTCCCAGGTGAATATAAGACTGAGGGGGTGCAAATCAAGCTAAGGGAAGTGTGGATATAAGGTTAAGGAGCTTGAATATGACTCAATATGGTGTAAATATAGGGATGAGGGAGCATGAATCAGACCCGGGGATGTAAATATAAGAGGGAACGGGCATGAATAAGACTTCAAGTGTATGGATAGAACACTGAGGTGGTATGAATCAAGCTCTCCCCCCTGGGCCCAGCATTCACAGCCCCTATTGATATCAATCTATAGGACAAAAGTACAAAAAGGAAACCAAACAGTAAAAGGAATGGAGGGGCACTTTGTAACCATAACACAAACAAATGGACAAGAAGCCATCAATCCTACATATCACGTTGGCCGTTTGTGCTATAGGCCAGTTTACGATTCCTTTCATCCTTATGGACTCATTTCCTTGTGGCAATAGTGACTCGGTTATCAGTACATGAAATGACTGAGCACCTGACTCTCGGTATGGCGAGCTCCTTTCTCATAGAAGCGTATAGAGTTCCTACTGCGCATTATAGTTGGTAGATACACAGAAATCTGGCCGTCAGCCCTGCTTTATCACACTGATCCCTTCCTGAAACAGACAAGTTATGTCTGCACCAATAATTTATAACCTCAACTTGGCTGCAGGAAAAGTACATTGTGAAGACTGGGGATGAGTGGGAATACTATATGGACACTGTGAAGAGGAAAATGTTACACATAGAGCCCCAGATCTGGCACCCGCTATCTGACAGGATCATTATGCTGCCAGGCACATTCTTGATCAATGGAGTTATTGCATTGAAGCTAGAGGTTTCCACTAGATGGTGCTATACACAGGCTGGGGGCTTCCCTTGTTAGTGGGTGATGCTGTACAACTGTTACAGAGCAGCCTGAAGACTAACGGTCCCCATACACTTTCTATATCTGATCATCCGGCCATCAGTAATCTCTCCTACCTGCCGCTCGTCCTCCTCATACAAAGGAACATTTGGCATGGGTGAGGGTTCCTGTGTTTTTTATATGGGCCAGAGCCAAAGAGCTCTCTCAGCGGCTTATCTCTCCTTAAACAAAGGGGTCACCCCTCATTCTCAATCATGCCTGGCCCCTACCACCACCGACATCATCTGTTGGTGGTTGTTCAGGATCGAAAAGCCAAACCCATATGGGTTAAGTTGACAAATGTAAAAGGTGTATGGGGACCTTAAGAGCCAAAGAATCATGTACAGAAGCCTGTTATCTGTTAGATAAGGTGGTGATGCTGATATTTATACTTAGCACTTATACACAGGATAGGCTGGGGTCTGACTGCGGGGACCTCCATTGATCACATGATCACAGTGCTCCCTTGTTCCTGAATTGACAGCGTCCACCACTCCATTACCTTACTATGAAACTTTATAAGATAGAGAAGCACTGGCTATCCTGCACAGTCCCATATACAGTGAATGAAGCAGCAAATTTCTTAGCAGATTTGCTGTGAATATTGTCCCTAGTATATCAGACCAGAGTGAGAACAGCCAACCTGATGTCTATGTCCTGTCCTTGTATCTAGGATCAAAGAAGCTTGGCTCTGCAGATGTAAAACAAATGCACATTCCTGGAGTCGCCACCATTTGTCAACCAAAAAACAAACAGGGGCACACTTGTCACTTGTATTTTTAGGAGAACATTGTTGGTTATAAATAGGGGAACAAACAAGATGGGCCATAGGGGCAGCTATCTATGTGGAGCAGTGCTGCTTGGCTGTGCTATGACCATGATCCTTATACCAGTTTGTAGAATACTGGTGTCATTTGCTTTAATGTGACTGTAATAATCGATTTAAGGCCATATTACACAACACGATAATGCAGGGGAAGTGAGCGCCCACCTGTCAGCTCAGAGCTCACTTCCCCCTCGTTCTCCACTCGCTGCCTGTGCTTTTACACACGCAGCAGACCGCCACTGCACAAATCATGCTCTTTCAAGATGTTGACATACCACAAATTGGCTGATCGAGGCCTTTTAACATGTCCTATTACACAAAACGATTACTGGCCAGTAATAGGCCAGGTCCAACCGATAATCGATTAGTGCAATAGGTACTTTATGGCAATTTGCAAAAACCCGAATTATCACCATTTGAATCCCGCTGCCTGGACAAGATGGATGCAGCCTGAGGACTGCCTGGGAAACATGGATACAACCATAGGCTGTATCCATGTTTTCAAGACAGCCCTAGGGCTGTATCGATGTTCTCCAGCCATCAGGAGTCCCATGCAGAGGTAATATATGTGGCTTAAGGGTACAAACCCACTTGACGTATTTGCTGCGTGAATCAGTCTTAAAAAAAAACAGGCAAAACGCAGGTTGGCTTTATACAATTGTTCTGGGTTAAAATACGCAATTGCGTATTTTTGAAGCGTGAAGCTTGTTGTTAGCAAAGCATCAGTTGTTAACAACCTGTGCGAAAAACGCATGTAGCTTCACGCTTCAAAAATACGCAATTGCGTATTTTAACGCAGAACAATTGTATAAAGCCAACCTGCGTTTTGCCTGCTTATTTTTAAGACTGATTCACGCAGCAAATACGTCAAGTGGGTTTGTACCCTAAAGCTTGTGATACAAATACCGACCTTAGGTCCAGGATGTCCAGGTGGGCCAGGATTTCCGTGAGGGCCAGGAGGACCCTAAAAAAATAGAAAATAAGATATTTTTTCTTGTGTCATCAAAGCCAGCAACACCAGACTGATAATACTGAGGTAATAACATGCACTAAACAGTTAAAAACACTCAATGTAAATGGGGAATAAATCACTACAAAACACACAACATTACATTACTTATCCTGCACTGATCCTTAAAATCGTACTCCAGCGAAAATATATATATATATTTTCAAATCAACTGGTTTCATAAGGTTATATAGATTAGTAATTTACTTCTATTTAAAAATATTAAGTCTTCTCATACTAGAGTGTTAGGAATGTGACTTTGCACTCCTCGGTCTGTGGCGGGCGGCTAAGGAAGCGCTGAGTTTCTCTCTGTGTTTGCACTGAATGAATTGTGTCTGAATTGTGTTTTACTTTTCAGCCACACCTGCCTTGCCTGATGTCTGGCAGTGCAAGGGTTACTGCACTGCTAGGTCTGTCCTCACTTCCCTGCTGGCTATTAGTTGTTACTAGTCCCAGCTCCCCTGCTCCTTTCCCAGCGTTCCCTGTCCTAATCCCCTTGCTATTGCTCTGCCCGTGTTCTGACCTCTTGCTTGACATCTGACTATCCGCTCTCTTTCTGATTTTGTACAGCGTTGTCCGTTAGGTTTTGACTCGGCTAGCTGACTATCCTCCATTGTGTTTTGTTTGTCTCTCTACGTTTTGTGTGTTCACCTACTCAGTGTAGGGACAGTTTCCGTGGTTGTCCGCGACCGTTTAGGGTCACCCGTGGCAATTAGGCAGGGACATTGGTTGGGGCAAGTTTCAGGGTTCACTGTCTTGTCCTTGTCTCTCTAGCCTGACATGGAGATTTTTAAATACAAATACTGTACTACTTCCTATACTTATATAGTATTTGAATTTAAAAATCTCCAGTCCTCAAGTACTTATCAGCTGCTGTATGTCCTGCAGGAAGTGATGTATTCTTTCCAGTCTGACACAGTGCTCTCTTCTGCCACCTCTGTCCATGTCAGGAACCGTCCAGAGCAGCAGCAAATCGCCTTAGAAAACCTTTCCTGCTCTGGACAGTTCCTGACATGGACAGAGGGGGCAGCAGAGAGCATTGTGTCAGACTGGAAAGAATACTCTGAGCACTGTTTCTCACCAGTTGAAAGAATTTTTTTTTGCTGGAGTACCCGTTTAATTCCTTGTCTGACAGCAAAGACATATAACAACACAGGCAGTATGGGTTTATATGGATGCATAATATATACCATCCTATAGATCTCATAGCTGGCGCTATACATTTCCAATAACCCCTTAGGGTTCCAGAATCATACGGATGAATATAAATATGTTTAACTTCTTCCCTTTGTACATCTGCGCACACTATATCATCTTTCCATATAATAAAACTACAGGCACGGCATGGTTACACCCTCCACCCCCCTCTATAATATGTTTGCACTACAGTTTAGGGAATAAAACTCTGGATGTGAACAATGAGAAAACTGTCCAACCCCAAACTCATCCAAGCTGGCGAGCTGAGGGCTGAACTGTGAGCCCGGTACTGAGCGCCGGTTACCATGGACATATCACACAGCTACAAGCTGCAGGAATCCTGCACACATGTGTGAAATAGTTCTTGCACTGTGTGGCGGTGTAGTATTTTCATTTACACTACGACAGAGAAGTTTAGTCTATGACCCGGCTCAGGAGACAATGGGGGACATTTATGAAAAGGAAAAACAGTGAGATTGCCAATGGCAACCCGTCATATGGCTGATTTACTCACCAACCTGCCCGGGAAATAATGCAATGGCGGCACCCACATGTTTACCGCTTATAAATGCCCCTCATTGTGTGAATGAATTACGACATGTAGTAGGCACCATCAAGCAACCTAAAACATCACTTCAGAACTTTATCCAGACTTGCCAAACTAAACAAGACGTCCTAAATCACTGATGCTTAATACTCCTTTGTTAATCTTTGGTGTAACCTTTATAGCGGTGGATCCGTAGACCGGACCGGGAACCAAGCATGACCGCCATGTCTATTCTAGTAAATGTCTCCAGCCTGTAAAAGCTGTTATTTTTTCTATTGGAGATGAGCCAGTTATAGCATGAGCCATTGT
The DNA here is from genome assembly GCF_027789765.1 of Dendropsophus ebraccatus. Classification (NCBI taxonomy): domain Eukaryota; kingdom Metazoa; phylum Chordata; class Amphibia; order Anura; family Hylidae; genus Dendropsophus; species Dendropsophus ebraccatus. Next base: position 16,829,477 of record NC_091463.1, on the reverse strand, counting down.
GTGGCACTAGAAATGATTGTAATCCCTGCAGGAGTCAAGGGGGAGGAGCTCATTTAGTCTCAGAAGATAAAACACCCAGGCTATGAAATGGTTTAAAGGACCTTTGTGATTTATCACAACTTTAGAATATAATTAATTTATAATGTGTTTTAATCACTATCTGTGGCTTAAGTGGCAAGGAGGTGTGGCTGGAATGGCAGGGGCGTGGCTTAAATGGGAAGCTAACAAAAGGTTAGAAGACTGTTCCTGCTGTTATTATGTTCCCATAGAGCACAGGACACTGGGAATGGAGGCAATTTTTGTACCTTCATCCTCAGCCTTTGTTTTATTAAAGGGGAACTCCGGCAAAAAAATATATATTTGAAATCAACTGGTGTCAGAAAGTCATATAGATTTGTAATTTATTTCTATTTAAAAAGTCTTCCAGTAATTATCAGCTGCTGTATGTCCTGCAGGAAGTGGTGTATTCTTTCCAGTCTGACGCAGTGCTCTCTGCTGCCACCTCTGTCTGTGACAGGAACTGTCCAGAGCAGCAGCATCTCCCCATAGAAAACCTCTCCTTTAATATGCAAATCAGGTGTTTGGGTGCACAAGGGGTGGCACTACAGCCCTCATCAGTGCACCAATCCGTCCCACCCATCCATTGCCTCCTTATGAATATTCATTCAGTGATATTAATGTGTGATGTGATATCTTAAGATCGAGGGCCCCCACCATTCTGGCCTGCCGATAGGCGAGCCATTCGATTTACGCAGTACAATGGCACTTGTGTCTTGCTGTATGTAAATGTTAGATGACATCCCATTTTACACTGCCATGTCAGGATTTGCCGTATTTACTTAACCCGTTTCAGTGTATAGAATTGTTGTCGAGATCACTATGCTATGTGGCTCCCAGTATGGCTCATATGACCACATTATATAGATTCATACTGGACACTCTGTCAAGTCCTGAAACCAAATGACCATTTTAAAGTGTACCTGTCAATTAGAAAAAAATGTTGTTGACATCATAGATATCTTGGTCGGGCATCTGTGTATTCAGCGGCCACTAGAACAAGTGGGGAGAGAGTATTTCTTTCTTGACTGGATGGCCTCATACACTGACATTGGGAGTCCATCATGATCTTGTAGCAGAGCTGTGAGAGAATGTGTGCACTTTTCTAGCCTCATTCTAGCGATCGATTGAGGTCCGAACCCGCATACACGGACCGATTAAAACAAATGCACGAGTTCCCTAGGAACCAATCACAGCATTGCCGACACTTTCTTAGGCTGGGTTCACACTGTGTTTTTGCAGTCCAAAAATGATGAGAAAATGGATGCAGTTATATGCCATACATTAGAATGCATTTTTCCATTGAAGTGCATTATTTAAAAAAAATGCTTCAAAATGGATCCTTTTTTAAAATTTAATTTTAACCGAACACAAAACCGTGTTTGACTTCGTTTTTCTGCAAAAACTCAATGTGAACCCAGCCATAGATGAGCTTAGGGTCATCGGTGCGTCATTGGATTAAACTATGATCATTGCTGTACTTACTCTTGGGCCTCTTTTCCCAGGTGGTCCAGGAAGTCCCGGTGGACCAGGTGGTCCCTGCAAAGAAAATAATATCATAAATATGCGATCACTATACATGAAGAGTCAGAATACAGCAGTATAATGGGCATGCAATGCTTTTTTACGTAGGTGTAGGTGTTGTATGGTTATGCCATAGCATTATGATTAGTAGGAGACCCTGCCGATAGAGGAAACCGGGTATATGCAGTATTTTTCCCTGTAACCTCATGCAGGGAACATCAATACAACTCCACAGGGACTTAGATGGGCACCACAGTGGCTCCTCTATTTGGCAGATCATTGGTGTCCCTGTAGTCAGACTGTCACTATATACGGCGGGAAAACAGACAACTTACTACGTGTTAAAAGGGTTACCTAGAAGAATAGGCCATCAATATTAGATGAATGAGTTCCCCCACTGATCGCTGTGTGAAGGTGCCCTTATTGTCTACCAGACACAGTACTGCAGCCCATTCAAACATTATAGCAAACCTTATCCACCCACCGCACCCCTCCGTGCCACCATACTCTTCATCCTGACCTTTATGATCCCCTGACACTTGATATCTTATCTCCATCGTATCACACCTCAACTCTCACCAAGATTCAGGCCTGTTTTCCCTCAATCCCTATATCCTTACACCTCTGACAAGTCTGGAATACAGCCTCTTATCTCAGGGTTTCCTCCTCACACTATACAGCTATCCTATCACTGATGCCCTCTGACCTCTGTATATTCTCCATGGAGTCCAGGCAGAACAGGAAAGTAATTCAGGCAATATATTGTCATTTACAAAACCAGAATTTTCTCATTTTGCATCAATACGTTCTCGCTGTGTGACAAGCTGACGTTAGGCATGGCCGCTGTGAGGCTAATACCTGCCGTGTATAGATGTAGTGCCGCAGGAGAGGGGAGGCACCCGCATAGTAATGACTCCATCCATAATTAACTCTTATACTAATAGATGGCAGATAAATAAAGGGAAACTTGCCAAGAAAAAGAACTACATGAATAAATTAAGATAAGAAAACAAACATCTAGGAATAAAAGAATTGTCCTTTTAAAGGGGTACACCAGCAAGAAAAAAAATCTTTCAAATCAGCTGGTGTCAGGATGTGCCAGAGATTTGTAATTTACTTCTATTTAAAAATCTCTAGTCTTCCAGTTCTTATCAGCTGCTGTATGTCCTGCAGGAAGTGCTAGAGTCTTTCCAGTCTGACACAGTTCTCTCTGACACCTCTACTGCTCTGGACAGTTCCTGACACGGACAGAGGTGGCAGCAGAGGGCACTGTGTCAGACTGGAAAGACTACACCACTTCCTGCAGGACATACAGCAGCTGATAAGTACTAGAAGACTGGAGATTTTTACAGTAAAGTACAAATCTATATAACTTTCTGACACCAGTTAATCTGAAAGAAAAAAAGTTTTGGCCCTTTAACTCTCTCCCAGACAGCAGTAAAATTGTCCAATTTTGGAGTATTTTATTAACTACAAGACTAGAACTCGAAACCCGTTTCTAAAGAGATAATCCCAGGATTAAAAGTTCACGGCATAGGTCTGAATACAGGATGCCCCACCAATCACGAGAAGTCCCAGAGTGTGAATGAAGCAATGGCTAAGTATGGCCACTCAGCAACTATTGTTCTTAGGATTTCTGAGGGTCCCAGAGGTGAGACCCCCAGGGTGGTTGCATATTAATCACCTATCTTAGATAGATCAACCCTTTTTTTGTGGAAAAACTTCTAATACAGACTTACCAAATATTAATGCCATCTGAAATGCCCTGAGGCTCTCATTCATTTGAATGGGAGCTCCAGAGCGTTACCACATGAAGAGAAGTGAGTTGTCACTTCATGTTTATATAGTGCCCATTGTCCTATTGTAGTCAATAAGAGTGTTTTTTTTTTTTTAGAGTGACACTGCATGTTTACACAGATATTGGAGCGTTTTAAACCCAGGGTTTTGCCTGTGTGAAAACATGTTCACAGTAAGCAAAACAGCCTGCTTCAGTGTCTCTATGGGATGGCTCACGCACCTCCGATCCCACCACTCTCCACTCAAAGAATTTACCAGTCAATTCTTTGGGCAGACAGCGGAATCCGCCTGACCATAGAATGGAGTCTATGGGACATTCAGAGTGCCAAGCGGGAGCGCGCGGGGACGAGCGGCGGTTTCCGCACAAAGTTATCCGCAACATTTACTCAGTGTGCATATACCCTGGCACTGGGGCAGGCAGAATTCCGCGGCGGAGCTCTCCTCCACCTGTTTTGCTCAGTGTGAACATACGACCGCCTCTGATCTACAGGCATTCAATGGCACCAATATCTCCAATGGAAAATCGATAACAGCTCTGCATTAAAATTTATAAAGTTTGGAGTGGATTCTGTAGTATGGCTTCAGACAACCTTTTTCCGCCCAACCAGACTTGAAACAGATTTTGCAGCAGCTGTAGACTCCCGACGTGGATTCCAAGTCAAGACATGTCACGTTTATACAGTGTGAACGTCCGTCCCCTGAATATGCCCTAATGGGATCATCCTGAACGGTCATTAGAGAGGTTTAAAGGGACCCTCTAGAGCAGAGAAGTCTCAGCAACCATGAGAGATGAAAAAGATCCCATGCACAATATATTATGGAACGGAAACTTACACAACGCTCATGACTGTATGATAGTCAGAAGACCTAGATGGCCTAGATCGCCATCTTTTATACCAAACTACTGCCTATGACTCAAAATATGGACCTTGTAATATGTTAGCTTCACCTCATTTTTAATCTCATAAAGAACATTACTGGGCTGAATCGGCATGCTCTTATGGGTGAAATTTTCCCTCTTTATAGTATGAAACGCTGAGGAAAAAAGGAAAATAGAAGCCGTTCTTGTGACTTGTGCGGATATTCGACAAAATGGAAATATTTCCTATGACATATGGATTTAATACACAACATCTGCGACTGGGAGGGCACTACACTCTGTGAGAGACGGCTGCATTATACAGCTCGCTTATCCTCATATGCGGGGCGCTTATATGGCTTTAATAAGCGTGCACATGGGTATTTATATGTATAACTGCAAACACGGCTTCCACTTTTTGCACTCTTGACGTGGAGCGTGGCCTGCCGAGCACTTGGACAGGATGTCTGTGCACTTGGCTCGCTGACTGGGAATGTGACTTTGTGGTGACTTCTCGACTTGGTCCTAATAAATCGACATGTTAAAACAATATATCACAAGCTGAATATATTTGCGGGCAAAATGTCTTTCCCCTAAATAAGGGATCAGGAGCCTTCATCCCTCCAGCTGTTGCAAAACTATATTTCCCATCATGCCTGGATAGCCAAAGTTTTAGCTTTGGCTGGTCAGGCATCATGGGAAATGTGGTTTTGCAATCCCTCATCACTGCCCTGAATAAAGAATTTTTTTTCCAAAAATAGGGGCCCATGGACATGGCGTATTACAGCCCTATGTCACCTATTGTAGTCTATGTTCCTCTGGTTTTAAGCATAGAGATATGGAAGGATTTTAAGTCATAATGTTTCGGATTACGTATAGATCGGACACATTTCATCAGACGCCATATTACTAAGGTAACCTTCCCTGTCTGACAAAAAATCTATTCAGCTGGTTCTGGTACTGAGAAAGTTGGGTGACACCCTATATGGCCCTATATGACCCTATATGGCCGCCATTACAGCCCCCCCAACTCCGTAGGCCTTGTTCACATCTATATTCTGCACTACATTGCAGGTTGAGGGTATGTTCACACTGAGTAAATCAGGCAGAATTTCGCAGCGGAACTTCCTGCCTGTCTCAGTGTGCCATAGCTTGTCTATGGGAGAGCGCACTCCTCCGCTGCCGTCGCTCTCCGCTCAAAAAAGTGACATGTCTATGGCTGTATCCATGTTTTTCCGGACTGCCTAAAGCTGCATCCAACTTCTTCAGCCACCAGTGTTCAATTCCCGAATGATCGTATTCAAGCATGCTCCAGTTGCGCTAATCTCTAATGGCGCCATATTAAAAGGGCCAAGCATAGTCACAAAGGAACTATATTCAGTCTATTGAACCCTATGGTGACACTGCAGTTTGCAGTTTACCATATACATATACATCATATATACCATATTTCATATACATCAGTGTCCTAGCACAGATTATAGATGTGAACCAAGTATTACTGACAAATTTACCATGATACACTATGTTGTTCATCCTTGTCTTTCACTGATGAGTCAATCACTGCAGGTGCCATAAAGGCGGCCATATTGACCAATGACTATGTATATATCTCCTGTGAGGCCTATTGCAGCCATTTATGATTACTGCTTATAGAAACCTTCCCTATTCTGCAGTCAAAGAATAAACTTATGTCTGTATCATGGAGCCATTATGAGACTTCATTCTAATAATAATGTATATTAGTTACTTAGAAACTAGTGATGTCCCAGAGAGGGCGTCCATTTTATAACAGTGGCTGAATCAGCATGCGCAGCTGATCAGAGCAGCCAATCAGATCGCTTCATACATTTCCAAACCTGAAATAGAAAAGCTGTAATCTGATTGGTTGCCATGGGAAACACCTCAGTTCCTTGTCCACCATTTTATACATGAAGCCCAATAGGCTGTATAATTATGGCAGGATATCGTTTAATAGTTCCATAGAGACGTATTTCTCCCTTTCTTTGCCTCACAAACCATCATGCATTATACGTGTCTTCCATAAATACTATCTATCTAGGTAGAGCCACTGCGGTCTATGGTTTTGTTAAAATGGCCTTTGGTGAATGGTTTTGGCATATAAGCCAATAGGCCTACTGACACAAACCCAAAATGTAGGCACTGGGCCTCTCATTGTCCCAGGGTAGATGGTGCTGACTTTTTTACACTATATGGGATCCTATTGAGTGGTCCGTCCCTTAAAAAGCGATATCAATGGCTGACATATATGACACAGGTGTCAAACTCGCAGCCCTCCAGCTGTTGGAAAACTACAATTCCCATCATGCCTGGAAAGCAAAAGCTTGACTTTGGCTGTCCAGGCATGATGGGAATTGTAGTTTTGCAACAGCTGGAGGGCCTGAGTTTAACACCCCTGGTCTATGGCAATACTTTGGCATATGTCTGGTATATATGTCCAGGTACATTCATGCTGCATCCCCCATCATCCCCCATGGCAGTGGTGCAGGGTTGGACTTATATCTGTGTCCATATTACAACCCCTTCTCTATCCACTTCAAATGGGGCTGTATCCCAATGACATCACCTGTCCATATGCCTAATAGGGTATATTGACATTTTGGATAGCATTAGTGGAGAAGCATTAGTGATTGAACATCCATTTGAATGATGGGCTTGTAACACTATATTTCACCTGTCATGTCCCATTTTTCAACTCCCAAAAAGGTGCCCGTGTACCTTATGCTAATACAATATATGGTTTATGGGGGGTCTCCTATAAAGGGTCACCCCTATGCGATCTATGCAACACATAGGATATCATCCCTATTCCTTGGCTGGATGTTATAATAGCTGATTACAATATGGCTGCCGTATGGTATTAATTAACCAGTAGAACAGCAGAAGAGATTCCATATTGTTCAGATTATATGTAAATGGTAAAGTCAACACTGGGGATACAGTCTGCTGGTAGCAATACATTACAGATACATAGACATTAGAGATTGTAATTCTTTTGTATTGTGCAATATCTGCAGACCACCCTGAACATATCCCATATTGACTATCAGTATCCAGGCTACGATGTAAGAAACACAATAATTCACATCCATTCCCGCTATCGAGCATCTGGAGGGCATCATAATTGAGCCCTATAATGTAACAGAAGAGATAGCAGAGGTTGGTCGCGACTAGCAGCCTGTAGAGCGTCTATTAATGTTAGTAAGAGTGCGGCCGCTGTTGTTCTGGACCAAGCGAGGGAAAGTACGAGGGATTTCCCTGGAATTAATGTTCACAGCTGAACAATTGACAAAAAAAAGTGATTCCTTGGTCGAGACCAGGAGGAAATGAGCTGTGATCTCACCGGTATATGCTGCCAGCAATGTGTGTGACTCACTCCCCGGCCAGAGTGTGCACTAGTATGTTTCAGTCTGTGAACTGCAGGTCACTAGTGCTGCACCTGGGCTCTCCGTACTGCCATGGCGTCACTTTTCTGGCTCTCAGATGCATAGGTGAATGTAAGGGGGATATTCCAGACCTATGTCTTCCCTACAGACACAGTAACGTGTAAATAAAACTTATTTTGTGCAAGGGCACGGCCATGGTTACCTGCCTTGCCCCCGTAAGCCTTGCTTCCACCAATATAAAGTCGTACAATATTAAACCTTACTAGGTTGTTGGTGGCAACCCAAAAGTTAGGATTAGGCTAGGGCTACATCGTCTTTGGTCACACAGCCGTAAATCACCATGTTGCTCTGCCTGGATTGTGTTCTTTGTCCTTCTACAGCGTATTTTCTAAAGACCACTTAATTGCAAGGCTAAGGCTAGGGCCATACGGCAACTATGGCTGCAACCCAGGCCAGTGCATATACAGATAAAAGAAAGCATATTCCAGGAATCCAATAACATCCGGTAATTATTGTAGAAAATTCATGTAAAAAATCGTTACATACAAAAACGCAAGTTCCCTTGCAATGCTAAACACGTCTTTTTTACATGATTTTTTACATGAATTTTCTACAATAAATACAGAATTTTATTGGATTGCTGAAATACGCTTTCTATTATCCATACTACAACACCTAGTTGCCCACGGGTGAGGTCTTGTGCATTCCTATTCTGGTGCAGTGAACACCTATCATCATTTCAGGCAAGGATTGTTGAAGTAGCAGCGGTAAAACTTTTATATATATATATATATATATATATATATATATATATATATATATATATATGTTGAGGCCACTCAATAGCAAGGCTAGGGCCATACTGCAACTATGGCTGTCACACAGCTCACAGGATACTGCATAACCACTAATAGAAATAAATAAGGTTACATTGCGACCCACAAGAAGCCATGACCATGACCCAAGATGGATTCCTGCTTGTGACCACTTGTGGGCTGCAATTCTACCGCATTCCCTTTCCTTAGCTGTAATGCAGCTAAGGAAAGTGAATGCACATCCTATTTGTTGATCAATGTCCATCAATGACTGGAGAACAGGATGTAGCAGAGGCGACCAATACTGCACACAAAACATAGCTAATGTGGAACTGGTGGTAAGGGGAAACTCATACATTTCATACTTGATGTGTAATTTTTGCACTGAAATCCCTCTACAACAATACTATGTTAGGTACAGTACTATGTATAGCCACATCATTCCCTCTGCAATGCAATGAGTGAAAGCTGTGGCTACAGTCTGGATTTTAGATTAGTGTAATTTTCACCATCACTATAGTGTTCCCTGACTGCCTTCAGCTGTCAGGGCATGCTGGGAGTTGTAGTTTTGCGGCAGCTGTTTCACATCACGCCTCTGATGATACAATCACTAACGTCTGCTGGTAATTTACTCCGCTGCAATAATCTCCATTTCTATCCCCTCGCTCTTGAACCACGTAAATCTCTTTGCAGATCACAAATGTAACATCTGCTATTTGAGTCCATCAAAGTAAAAGCCTTCCGATTTCTTGTAACATCTATATCGGGCAGCTATCGGAAACCTCTTAGACAACACTCTCTATATGGTACTTCTAAAACGACGCAACCTGCAACACGTAATCTAACATAGTCTATCACTTGGGGCCACATACATAACACACGTAGATTTGGATGCAGATTTCAGGCCACTCTGCATAAACTCTACTATGTATGAACACTGCTTTAAAGGAGTGCTCCAGAGAATTTTTTTTTTATTTCAAAAGTTATACATATTTGTAAATTACTTCTATTTAAAAATCCAGTATTTCCAGTACTTAACAGCTGTTGTATGGAAGTGGTGTATTTTTTCCAGTCTGACACACTGCTCTCTAATGCCACCTCTGTCCATGTCAGGAACTGTCTAGAGCAGTAACAAATCCCCCAAAGCCTCACCTGCTCTGGACAGTTCCTGTCTTGGACAGAGGTGGCAGCAGAGAGCACTGTGTCAGACTGGAAAGAATACGCCACTTCCTGTAGGACATACAGCAGCTGATAAGTACTAGAAGACTGGAGATTTTTAAATAGAAGTAAATTACAAATCTGTATAACTTTCTGACACCAGTTGATTTAAAAACATCTTTTTTCTCCGGAGTACCCCTTTAACCACCGTGTAGCCTCAGCCTTAATTGTAAAAATGACATCTCAGGAAATTAGTAGGACCTATACTGTATATTTTAACTTTCAGACAAATTCCAAGCAGAGGGGGTATACCCCGTTAAACAGAAAAAAATATTACAATCCTATCAAGCATCAAGACGTAACATTGGGAGCCATGACATAATGCAAAGTAACACCAAATTCAAAGACCTCCTTAGTTTACGAAGGTGTTTTAGTATGAGGACCACCATAATTAATAGATTGTTGTCTGCACCTACCAAAATCAATGGGTTTAGCTAACACATGTCTTACGGGTATGGGGGTCTGCATTCACTACAATGAAGGTGTCTGTGCCTTACGTTATGTCAATGGCAGGAAGAATTGGAAAACCTAATAGATATTAATATCTATTGCATCATGTATCATACATAAAAAAAAAACAGCGGATCCACTTACTGAGGTACCCTGATCCCCTTTGGGCCCAGGAGGTCCCATCAAGTAAGGAAATGCAGTTGGGTCGAGCCACAGGTAATCGTGAGTGACGGGTATGCTAGTAAAGGAGGTGTGATGGAAGCCAGATCCGGGTTTAGTGTAAGGCACTGACGTGTAGACCTTGGGGATCATGGTGGTAGGCTTTGGAGTCGGAGTACTAGTCCTTTTCTCCAATACTTGCTTTGGGCTGGTGGTGTTTGTACTCCTCGGAGTCGTGGTGCTTTTTTTAACCTGCTTAGATGAGGCAGCTGTTGCCGGAGGCCTGGTGGTTGTTTTTTGGTAGGTTATTTTCTCCGGCTGTTGCTTCTTGATCCTTGTGGCGTTATGGCCGAGCGATGCGCTGAGTTTGGTTACCGAGAGTGGAGGAGAAGAAGAAGAAGAAGAAGGAACAGGCGCGGATATCCTGAGGGCCATGGTGGCAGTCCTGGTTAGGAGACTTGAAGAAAGTTGCGTGTCGGCTTTACGAAGGGTCGGCGAGGTTGAGGAGGGCACGGTTGGTGTTTTTATCGTTGGCTTCACAGAAGGAATCTTAACTTTGGCGCTGGTGGTCAAGTTTGTTTTTTGAGGAGCAACGGTGGAAAGATTATTTAGAGATTGTAAGACCTCTTGGATTGGAGACAAGATGGCTTCTTGGGGTAAGAGTGGGATGAGAGGCGGCAGGTTCGGCCGGTAGGTATCCGCTTGCCTGCACTGCTTCTTGAGATATTTACAGTAATTGTGAGCTGCCTTGGCGGAAGGATAAATATCAAACTGGCAAATAGCACCTTCAAATTGTATAGTCTGCTGGTTGAGCTTCCCCAGCATGAAGACCCCATCAGAATCCAACGTGTCGTCTTTCTTTATATGCAGACTGGCATTAACTCTTTGCTTCCCACAAGAAGTATATAGAGTCACCTTTTGGCCTTGAATATCAACGGCCATATTGTGCCACTGGCCATCATGGACATTGTAATCAAAATATACAGATTGCTTGTGACCCACGTACACTATAATTTTCCCCGGGATGAACTGCAACCCGAGCTCAAGTTTTTTCTTTTTGCTTCGGACAGCGAATAAAAAGGCATTGTTAATGCGATGCGAGCAGAGGCTCAGCACCAGGGTGAGGTTGGTTCCTAAGCTCGGCGGTATGACGGCAAAGATCGGAGCTTCCAGACGCGCTCGCTGGGTCAAAATGACTCCCGACTTAAATTGTATGACCCCTTCGGGAATTGGGCGGCTGGATGGCTTGCTTCCCATGAGGCCCAACTTCTGAAGAACGTCCACATCTGAAACAAAAAAAACCAAAAACATAGGTTACAAGGATGTGATGGGATCCGGATCGAGCGTAACAGCTACAGACTATACAACAAGCACACAGTCACACGGGCCTATGGCGCATCCTACTCAATGGCTGCCAAGCAGCTGCGGCTGCTTCTGGTTTTTAACAAGAACCAGTTCAAGGGTATGGAGAGCCCCAGGCAAACCTTCAGACTTCCGTTTCCTTCTATGTTGTGGTCAGGATGCCAATCACGTATCAGGATGTAAGAGATAAAGGAAGGAGTTCAAAATGGACATAAAGGATTTACTGTACACAGTATACAGCCAGGCCGAGCCTCCTATCATCCCTTCATCTCTATACGACTGTACAGCAGGGTTCCTCAACCTCAAAATCTACAGTTTTTGCAAAACTACAACTCCCATCATGCCCTGACAGGCTGTCCGGGCATGATGGGAGTTGTAGTTTTGGAACAGCTGGAGAGCCAATGGTTAGGGAACACTGTTACCTGAACCCAATGGACCCCGTCCAAGTAATTTTCTTAGATCCATCAGACGATGGATCTCAAGGTCATAGCTTCCATTATAGATGCTAACATTCGGTCTTGTTCACACAATGTATCCTTGACAGTATAGAACTTCTGTATTCTGCGGATGTGGGGAGTTTGATGTTCCTGCAGCTGTTCTTACTACTCATCTTTTGTTCTTACCCAAGAGCACATACAAAAGACTGTATTATAGATCCAGGTTCTGTGGATATAATACAGCGCCTATGTTGCTAAAATGTTATGCTGATATATACCATGATGTACTCCAGTTGGTGTAACGGACAGGCAGTCACCTAGGCAGTCTACTGGTGACTATGCCCGCTCCATTTACCAAACATTTCTAGGCTGGACCCTCGATGTAATATGGCTCTCATGTGTCACCCCACATGTATACAGCTTTCATGGGTTCATAGAACTGAAGGCTGTGCTTTGAGAATTTCCCAATGTATTCCTAACTAAGACACATGCTGCTATACAGCCATATAGTACGGTATGTCACCCACAGGTTGTTTTTACTACTCTATACTATGATAAAGGTATACCAGCCCAATGTATACAGCAGACAAAGGGCTGGGACATATGTTACTATATAGGCATACACTAGGATATGTCACCCATAGGCCCCCATCGTAGAATACACCACACTGTAAATGTTTTTCACTGTATACTTCTAATAGTGTAGTTTAGTACACAACTCCATACTATTATGAAAGTATACCAGCCCAATGTATACACCAGACAAAGGGCTGTGACATATGCTACTATACAGGCATACACTAGGATATTTTACCCATAGAATATATACCGCAATGTATGTGTTTTACTCATATAAAATAATGTAGTTTATTACACTACTCCATAGTACGATGAAGGTATACCTGCCTGTCGTAGGACAATCTATTGGCCTCCATCACGGATACGTTGGGCCATATAGGCCTGGAGTTTTATGGCACATACACCAAGATGTCAACTTGAGAACTATTCGCACTTAATGGAGGCAATTGTGAGAAAAAGGAAAGCTCAAAGGTCAATATAAAGGAAGCTTTTGATGAATAATTATTCACAGAAGAGGTAACTGAGGGTCCTACGGCTCAGTGGAACTCAATGGACCCCATGGGCCGTCTTGCCCCAGTTTTACAGTAATATATGAGCATACTACCCCCATGTTCTTACTTCTCCATTATGTCCGCAGTCCCCCTCCTTCATCCCGTCTGGTTCCTTTGTCCCCTTATGTAGACCCCCAGATGAGATGCATTTATGTTCCCCTCTTTGATTCACTTCCTTTAATTTCTATAGCAATTAGTGGCGGCCATTTTTTCCCCCCTAACCATGAAATCCAGTATTCAATATCCTGGGAATAACAACCCTGGCGGTGCGGGAGAGGACGTGGCGGACAAGCAGCTGTTTGCGTCCGGAGAAGAGCGGGTGTGTTCATACGGCACAAGCCCTCCCGTCTACCCCAGATCTGTACGTTCATGACATCAAAAATCGTTTACCTTCAGCTGCTCCCCGAGAAATCTCCAGGCAACAGGAAACATATAAAAGAATCCAAAGAAAGAGCGATCTCCTGAAAGAGAAGGAAAGGGACATAAGTCTGATGAAAATGGTAGAAACAAAGCTGTCATGCATTATTCCTATCAATCCCACCCCCATGCAGATGCACGCTGAGCTCAGATGAGCGTGCATGTGATCTGGATGAGGGGAGGGAAAAAGCTGCTGCCATACATCTCCGGCAGGTTATCTCACCTGAGAGAAAGAGGATGTGAGATGGTGATGCCCCCCCATACACAATAACCTTTACCAGTAATACTATATAATCTACTTACACCAAGACTATCAAGACTTTTAGTCACCTGGTGTCAGAAAGTCATACAGACTTATAATTTACTATTTAAAAATCTCAAATCTTTCAGTACTTCTCAGCTGCTGTATGTCCTGCAGGAAGTGGTGTATCCTGTCCAGTCTGACAGTGTTCTCTGCTGCCACCTCTGTCCATGTCAGAGAGCAGTAGCAAATCAACTAACAGCACTCTGTCAGACTGGAAAGAATGCACTACTTCCTACTGGGCATACAGCAGCTGATAGGTACTAGAAGACTGGACATGATTAAATAGAAGCAAATCACAAATCTGTATTATTTTCTAATAAATATTTTTTTTATATTTAGCTGGAGTATCCCTTTGAGGGTGCATTCACACCTACAGGATCCGCAGCAGATCTGCAGCAGATCCGCAGCAGATTTGATGGTGCAGATTTGATGCTGTGTTCATTTATTTAAATAAAATCAGCTGCAGATCCGGTAAGTATGAACGTACCCTTAAAGGTTATAGAGCAAAATGAGCTGAACAGATTTATATATACGTTTGTGGGGAAAGATTCAGGAGACTCATTCTGGAGTCCAGTGGGTGGAGCTACACAATGAATGACAGCTATCTGTATTTGTATACTCATCCCTGAATTGTCCCACCCACTGGACTCTGAAGAATAAGCAAACATTTAGATTAATAAGTTATTATATTTAATCTTTTCCTGTAAAACTATATATTGATCTGCTCAGCTCATCCCGCTCTACATGTTTACATGTTTTTCACGGTTCCCTTTAAGTATGCCCTTTAGCCTGTATAGGGACAGCTATGTATAGCAAGTTTACATCTTAGCTCAGTGATCATATACCATTGTGCTTCCACATACTAAGTACTGGTGGGTTGTGGGGGTCTTGGGTTCCTACACAAGGGGTCTTCAAGGGGCAAATCTGCACCATTTAATAAGATTGTTATGATATTGAGGGGATTTTGTGCTTGACCTATGGCTTACAGTGAATTTAGCATCCCCGCTTTACAGTAGCAGTGACGGTCATGAGGAATCCCACCAGACCCGCAATTTTCATAAGCGGTGACACTGAGTCACCGACACCAGCGGGAAAGGTCAGAGAGACTGAGATGTCTATTCTACTAATACAGCTGCTTACACTACATCATATAGAGCACAAAGGGCACCCTGGAAAATCACGACAATATACACCCACCCCGGGCAGAGCCGCAGAACACAACCCATTGTTATACTGGCACCATGAGACTTTACCATTCATAATGCTCAGTTCAGATTAGGGTTATACTGTTCCCAGAAGGTCACGGACGAAGCACCTCTTACCCATAATAACAAATGACTTACATTTCTGCAAGCCATATAGCAGTGGAAACAGGTAGAGTAGAAAGGTATAAGGGTCAGGGGCCCACAAGTGCTGGGAAATATGAGGTATTATGGTAAGGGGGCTATAAAGAGAGCTCAGACTCCAGCACATGGTTTTTAAAAAGGTTGTCTGGTTTTTTTCCATTAAAAAGGGTCCCTTTAAATGACGCGGATCACCAGAAGTTGATCACCTGCAATCTGTAGAGGAACCTTGCAGCAAGTGTAGCACCACCACTGGTAAAATTAAAGGGGTTATCCAGCACTACAAAAACAAGGCCACTTTCCCCCTACTGTTGTCTCCAGTTTGGGTGGGGTTTTGAAACTCAGTTCCATTGAATTAATTACCAACCACACCTGAACTGGAGACAACAGTAGGGGGAAAAGTGGCCATGTTTTTTTGTAGCACTGGATAACCCCTTTAAGCATTACACACTAAAATCAATGGGCTATGACAGGTCGGGTCCTCCAGACACTGACGGACAGAAGATCTTTGATTAATACAGAAGTGTCCTAAGGGCATCCTTATTCCCTTAAAGGGGTACTCTGGCATTTTTTCCCCTTCAAATAAACTGGTGTCATAAAGTTATACAGTTTTGTATTTTACTTCTATTTATAAATCTCCAGTCTTTCTATACGCATCCTGTGCTGTATGTCCTGCAGGAAGTGATGTATTATTTTCAGTCTCTCTGCTGCCACCTCTGTCCACGTCTGGAATTGTTCAGAGCAGAAGAGGTTTTCTATGGAGATTTGCTCCTGCTCTGGATAGTTCCTGTCACGGGCAGTGGTGGCAGCAGAGGGAAATTTGTCACACTGGAGAGAATACACCACTTCCTGCAGGACATACAGCAGCTAATAAGTACTGGAAGACCGGAGATTTTTTAAATAGAAGTAGTTTACAAATCTATATAACTTTCTGACACCAGTTAATTTCTAAAGATTTTCTTTAGCCGGAGTAACCCTTTAATTCCTTAGTATGCTGTTTCGATAAAACACAACTCCAACAAAAAATAAAGTCCAAGTCTACAATTGCTGGGAATAACCATACAGCTTGTTGGTCCTACAGATGTAACAAAAGGAAAGAGGAATTTTTCCCAGAAGCGAGGGCAGAATGGAGGATCGCACCATGGAGCATGCTCTGCACGTTCTTGGCCATACTCCAAGTGCCAAAACATTGAAACACACACTTTGGCACGGAATAACAAGAGAGTGGAAAAACTTAATCCAGCTCGAAGATGCCCGGTCAGTGACTAATGAAGGGTATTAATTGTCTGATGATAATGGATGGCTTTTTCCAACCGTCTGAGAATATGCAGAGAATTCTGTCCTTCTATACCGGCCTGTAATAAATCATATACATATACGGAACTGCTGTACTGTATATATATATATCACATCAGATCTTTATAAATATGACAGTAACAAGTGTAACAATAGGGGTGAGGCCGTCCTTAGTTCCAGCACAGTATATGTTCCATTATATATGTTCCGCAATCTAACCCTAATGTAAAGGCGAGCTCCACTTTTGATACAATATACTAAAGAAAGGTGGTTAAATAGTAATGTTCCAATGTAATCCTATTGCACTAGGACCTTCTGGAGACAAGATGGTGGTTACTATAGAGATACAGTCCATTGGCAGGCCATGGGGGCAACTTTTATTGAATTTCAGATTCTTCAAAGACAAGAACAATTTTCCATAGGCGCATAATAGGCTTATGTGGTCCAGAGATGTAAGTGGTAAAAAGTGATAAGGAAAGCCAGACTGCAAAATCCGTGCCCAGATCTGTATGTTCGGTACCCGGACCCGAACAGACTTCATTGCGGAAGTCTGTGTTCAGGCCCAGCATTCCGCTGTGAACCATCAAAATCAAGAACAGTCTGGCCCTTAGGGGGTTAAGTGGGGATGCATAGCATCCCCACTTAACCTCCTGCCAGCCAGACTATTCTCTGTTGAGGGGGCTAAGCGGACACTGCAACAGTCGACGCTGAAAACAGAAAACAGGAGCCGAGTCCAGTAGAGTAAAGTAAAATCCCGCCAAAAGAGAACAGTCTTACTGCCCCTTGAGGGCAAAACTGTATCTTGCGGTTCATTCTGAGCCAAGTACAGATACCTGAACCCTTTTTTTTTTTTTTCAAGTTTGTCCAATTCCGTCACACCCAAACATCTCTGGGTGGTCAGTCATATA
This sequence comes from Dendropsophus ebraccatus, assembly GCF_027789765.1. Lineage (NCBI taxonomy): Eukaryota > Metazoa > Chordata > Amphibia > Anura > Hylidae > Dendropsophus > Dendropsophus ebraccatus. Next base: position 16,811,994 of record NC_091463.1, on the reverse strand, counting down.
CCTAGTGCTCATTCATATACCTCTCCTACTGAGCACAGTAAGGGTGAGTTACAAGGGGCCATCCATTGCATGTAACTTATCAATGAAGAAGGAAATCTGTACATGCCAGCACTGTGGCTGGTGCCACTAACAGACAATATGGTGGGCACTGCCATATATTCTTCTAGGGCACCCAACATGGTATTTAGGAAACAACTGAATGGAAAAAAAATGAATGCAAAGGTGTCCTCTGTCTTTAAGGAGCATCATTTTAAATGGAGAAGGGCACATTATTATGTCTAGTTCGTCATATGCATTATAGAAGAATAATACTTGTGGCTACACAATAACCGGATGACGGTCACACGAGCGGGAAGGAAGTCGCACTCATTTTGACCATGAAAGGTGACAGAGACCACTGAGGTCAGCTCCATCACACCGGTTTATGAAGAAGCTCTCGGAGGATACCACGACTCACAGGAAACCAATGAGCTCCCTTCCTGGAGTCCACTCATTGCACTCCTCCGTTCCCTGCCATAGCATTGTGTCATTATAAACAGCCAAGAGGCATCCTGCGCTCGGCCTGACTTTGTTAATTCTCTCCAAGAGCCGTCTGCCAAGAAACCGGCGCAAAGTGCTCTGTGATTTACATTTTCTCCAAGTGTTGCTTTCACATTTAGGTCGAACATAAACAGTTCCTTTTTAGTCCTTTTCATCTGCGGACTCCTCCATGTGGACGTCCCGAGTTCAGAGGAACGGGAAGGCCCCGGGGTCTTGTTCTTCATTACAGAACTAAAATACCATGAAGGAAGCACCGGGCCTCAACACTCGGGGCCATGTGCAAATGAGGCCAACACTCCCGCAGGAGAGCATTTAGTCTGTGTGGGATATTCTAACAGAGAAGCCTATGGAAAATACACATCAAGTCCAATCTGTGTTAACCAAACAAGACACTGGCCGCATCCATACAATATTGGTTCCATATTTCAAATGGAAACATTGGAGCACAGTGTGGAAATAGCCGGTGATGTAATAGTCTCAATGGGAACAACAGTTTGTCTAAGCAACGCAAACATCAAGCCCTCACCCCCTCCTTCCTCTTCTAACCCCAAGAGTATTACAGGTGGTAACACAATGAGACCTGATGACAGCATGTTAATGGGGGCCAGATTTATCCTCCACGTACAAGCCGACACATGGGGCCTACTCAACAAGGTGTCCAACCTCCCCGTCTGAACAAGATTTCTTCTGAAACAATATCAGTAATAGCCTATACACCAGTATATTTTTAGGACAACCAATATGGCGGCCATTATGACTTCAGCGTTCACTGTGATGCACACAATGGCTGCCGCAGATTGGTCATTACAGGGTATGAAGGTCCCCATACACTTTATACTTATGTCACACATGGTGGGTTCAGTCGTCAGCATAAAGTGTACGGGGGTCTCCACCGACAGATAATGATGGAATTGGATGATGGAACCCATTTGTTCTTGGAAAGATAAACTGCTGCCAGAGCTGTCTGGCTGCCGCTTTTCCCTCGCTAAAAAGAATGAAGGAACGTTCTGCCACGTTGAACATTCATGTGTATGGAGACAAGGAGGGAGGACAGGAGAAATAACTGTTGGCCGAAAGACTGTTCGCCAATAGTGATGAGTGGACTTGCCGAACTATTCACATTCAACAACGTTTCTCCGAACCTGAATGCTTGGCATTTAACTCCCGACGGCTGGAGGTGTTATCTGCCACCCTAGAGAGTCCTGGAAAACACAGATACAACCATAGGACGAATTTTGCCGAGCCCGAACAGTTCAGCAAGCCGCACAACCTATACTCTAAGGCTGGGTTCACACACAGTATATTTCAGTCAGTATTGTGGTCCTCATAGCAACCAAAACCAGGAAAGGATTGAAAGCACAGAAAGGATCTGTTCACACAATGTTGTAATTGAGTGGATGGCCGTCATTTAATGGCAAATATTTGCTGTTATCTTAAAAAACGGCCGTTGTATTGAAATAATGGCAGGTACTTACCATTACATGGCGGCCATCCACTCAATTTCACCATTACGTGAACATAGCCTTTCTGTGCTTTCAATCCTCTCCTGGTTTTGGTTGCTATGAGGACATGACATGAGGACCAAATACTGCCTGAAATATACTGTGTGTGAACCCAGCCCAACAGTTATTAAAGTATTGGAGTATAGCCACCTTAAGAATACATGTTGTTTTGTAGTTTCTAATGGTGGGTCCATCAAATAAAGGGAGGGTGTAGGTACGGGCAGTGCAAAGGTTAGCTGTTTTACCCCCGTCCTGAAGTTTACAGGTGCCCATACAATTTATACTATAGAAGTGTTTTCGCTTGACAGTACAAGGTATATGTGGGCCTCACAACTCTCCACCGACAGATGTCAGTGGAGACAGTGTTCGGGCTTGATGAATTTTCACTGCTCAACCCTTTTGTTCTGTGAAGTATAAGCCAACCCCAGAGCTGTCCAATAGTGACTTACTCCTACATTCCCCATACACCACACATGCGCATTTAGCTGTGCCTAATAATCTAGGTTATGGGGAGACCAGGGGGAGATACCAGTCAATGAAGGTGTATGGACAGGCTTCTGACGCATATTCCATTGAATCTAATGCCATGTCAAAGTTCACACGTTCCGACACAGGATTTTAACCCTGCATCAAAAATGTATTTCCTTCTTCATCGAAGTCAATGGAACTTTGAAAACTTGCACAGAATTTCCAAATTTTTTGGAATGTGGAATTTAAAGGTGGATTTTCTTGCCAAAAACATCCAAAATCTTACTCATTTAGGAACATACCCATATGGGTGCCCAAAAGGTCCCTCTGCCCTGTATGAACCAGGACTACAGATGAACCTACAGATTTTGCACTTGGGAACTGGGAGCACAAGTATCACGCATATAATATATGTCAATGCGATAAGGGTATAATGTGAGCCTAAGCCAATGGTGACTAACTTGTGACTCTCCAAGGGTTGCAAAACTACAACACCCATCATGCCCTGACAGCCTTCGGCTGGGAGTTATAGTTATGTAATGCCTGGAGCGCCAGAGGCTGCTGCTGGTTTTGCACCCTGTATCCACGCCAGCGTGTTTGACTAAGAAATTGAAACAGCAAACAAGTAATAAAGTAGGATATAAAGGTCGACATGATATAAGGATGTAATGCTGTAAACTGATGTCAACTGTGGTTTCAGGGCACATTAAAAATGAAGTATATCCTCTTAAGGGCTTATAGGCACGCAAGCATCCGGCCGATGACAGACTTATATTCGCGCTTCTGAATTTTTTATTCTTGCCAGAACGAAAATCCAACATTAGACATAAATATAAGTGTAGCTGCGGTTATAATAACCCGTTTGGATTGTAGACAGACTCTGGACAGTTCCTGACATGGACAGAGGTGGCAGCAGAGAGCACTGTGTCAGATGGTAAAGAATATACCACTTCCTGCAGGACATGCAGCAGCTGATAAGTACTTGAGATTTTTACATAGAAGTACATTACAAATGTGTATATCTGACACCTATTAATTTAAAAACATTTTTTTCCCCGGAGTACCCCTTACAGTCAAATCTGCAGGCGACGTGTTATACAGCAGAAAGAACTAAAAAGATTCATATATAATACTGTGGAGAAAGATTCAGGAGAACTGTATTTTATTAATCAAAATCTCTGCTTACATTGGGCTTAGGAGTCCAGTGGGCGGTCCTAATAGGTGACTGGTTGAGCAGCAAGTCAAGTGCCTACCCTCAGGGCTGTGAGGGAGCTAGAGCAGTAAGTAGTCTCTCCCCCTTTTGTCACACAGCCAGGGTATATTTATCTAAATAAAAGTTAAACCCAACAAACCCTTTAAGCAATTGAATTCAATTTATTATGTTCCCGTTGGCAACTCTACAATCAGGAGCTGAAGGGGGCATCAATCTGGGGCAACAAAACTTGTGCTGCGCCTTTAAGACAGGCCGTCCCACAGTCACTATAAACAAAATACTTTTTTCAGGCAACATTTTCAGGATTTCCGTGACCTAAAAGTGAGAAGGGAAAGGGGCAATACAGATGAGGGGCCAAAAATAGGATTTACATCTAAGGGAGCGGGTGATGACAGCTGGCACTGACAAGTTGGTAGTCAGACTTCATCCAAAAGCCACCTTAACCACTTAAAATCCTGTGACAAGGAGCATATAAAAGACTCTTTACAATACAATATACATGACTATACCTGGTGTCCACACAGCCTGTAAGGAGCCATGGTATAGGATGGCTCAGTATCTGCAAGAATGCTAATTCTTCAGGCAGAGCAGTGCATTGTGGGAGCTCAGATATCACTCACACACAGTTAAATGGGTTTTCTCACAATTTATCATCTGTTGAATTAAGCAGCGGCCGAGCATGTGTCCGTGATGAGAACCACTGAGTGCTGTGTTTTACTGGAGACACTGAATCAATGCGGGGCCCCGCTCTGATCAGACTGGAAAGGCTGAGGACCCATTGTCTGTTGATCAATGAGGGTCTCAGGTAGTCATCATCTATCTTGTGATAAGTACCAATTATTGGAAAATCCTATTAAAGGGGTCCTGCCGGCATTTTTTGGTGACTAGAGTAAAGGGAGTGTACTATAGGGCCTCTCATAACTCATATTTCAATCCGTCGCTCCAGCACTGAGCTATAAGCTTTAAAAGTTTTATGTAAATTAGGAGGTAAAGCTCCCTGGGTGTTTCCCTGGCTGCAGAAGCCCAGCAATGTTCAGCTTCTGCAACCAGAGGAATGCCCAGGGGCTTTACCCTCTAAGGGCCCTATTACACCAAAAGATGTCTGACAGATTATCTGACTTTTCCAGCCAAAGTCAGGAACGGACTAGAAACAGAGAACAGGTCGTAAAGATAAGACTGAGATTTCTCCTCTTTTCGAATCCATTCCTGGCTTTGGCTGAAAAAATCTTAAAAATAATCTGTCAGACATCTTTTGGTGTAATAGGGCCTTGAATCTCAGCACTTCAGGAGCTTGGGAACGCCTCTTTAACATTTTGTACCAAAGGGGGTCGTTCTGGAACACAGCTGGATATATGGAAGGTTCCAAGTGTCTCCCTGACCTTACAGCTATCTTACAGTGTCCGCAGTTTGAAACTTGAACTGCAGTTGACACTGTGATAGGCCCTATGTAGGGAATCGGTGACTGCTGGATATCAATAAAAAAGTTCAGAACATATCTGTGTTGCTTGTGTCTAGGCTTTTATTTGAATAAAAACCACCTTTATTTGGGGTGTGAATGGTGTCATAGAGGCGGGGCCTATCACACTTTAAGGTATAATTATGCTTAGGCCTACTGTGCTATATGCCTGTCCATGATCAGCAGCACACACCGTGCATATAACACAGTGACATGTAATGGCAATGGGGCTGAGGGTAAGATAGGCCCCGCCTCCTTGACACTATTCTAACTCCGAATAAGGCCTTTTATTATGAAAATAAAACCACAGACACAGGCAACAAGGGTATGTTCTCAATGCTTTTATTGGTATCTATCCAGTGCTGCTGCCAGCTTGGTAAGTGGTCTGGGGGGCGACCAATTCACTTTAAAGGGTACCTGTCATCACTTTTATGCTGCCTGAACTATGGGGATGGTCCCCAGTGACTTCTCCCCACCCAAAGGGATTGATTGACAAATATCTCCCTATACCCAAACACAGAACGATCTATCAATCAAGACTGTAGGGGTGGGGAGAAGAACTGGGTCCGCCCCCATGACTTGTAGCTCAGCCAGCGACTACACATTTCTCTTAAAGGTACAAGACATGGCACAAATATTTTCTCTTTCATGTTCCCGACCCTGTAGTACACACAACATCCAATGAGATGTGTCAAAATTTTTGATCAGTCGGGACCCTCAAAATTTTTTTTAAAGTGACAGGAACACTATAAAATTCCAGCACAAATTAAGCCAACTTTATTAAGCAGCCTCAGCCACTAAACCTGAAGCAATTCTTGACTGTCTAGTCTAAGTTTACACTGTCTATGGATTAAAAAGTTTTAGTAGTTCGTGTGTCGGTATTGTCCAGTCCATGCCTGACCATATATTTCAATGCTGTAGCGTTATACGACTATAATAGTATCACAAACCAATGGGTCAGCATGGAGGAGAGAGCGTTGCTCGCACGCCTACACGCTCATTCATGAAAATATGCGGCAACAAGAACGTAGCCGGGGAATGGTGTCACATTTTACACGGTGATGGTGGAAGGGAGGGGATGACTGATGGTAAACACGGCGGCCTTTGAAGTGGGAGCCTCGCAGTTTGAACCCTGGTGTCATCTCTGTGTCACCCCATCTCCTTGTGTACCACTGGCTACCAAACATTAAGGAGTAAGCCGAGATTTGTTGTGTCTGTCAATTCGCCCATTTATAGCACACGGCCATGACAAGAAGTGTGTGAGGACACTGCTGGACGGGGTGAAAGGTAAACACCCTGCTGCTTCACACAAAGCCCCCTACACATAGCAAAGGGGGATTTCATTCCAACGCAAACACACAGCCCGGCGGAATAAGAACCAACTTAAAATGCCATCACTGCAATGGCTGAATGGAATTCCTGGGGCTTTATTGATCCGCAAACATTGATTTTCAATCAGAAAAGCGTGGATTATTTGATTTATAGGCTGCGGGTCCACTTGGCGCCATCTGTTGGCGAAATGACCACAGTGCGCAACTTATCATCGTCAAAAAGCTTCACACCTCCTGTTTGCCAAGTGGTGGTTCTGCTGCACAGACACTACAATACCCATCATGCCCGGAGGGCTAAGTTATAATTTTGTAATGACAGGAGAGTGAGGTCAGGGAACGCCGCTCAAACACTCAAGTCAATGGCGGAGATGTTCTCCTGAGCTGTGTGATAACCGCAAAATGACACGGAACACAGATTTTACGTGCATGACCTGCAGTAATTTACTCATGTAGCACTATACAACCCAGTGACCGCAACATGAGAACCCTAAGGGATATGTGAAAGATCAGAGCACCCTGGCTGGTTCATAGATTTGGGATAATGTGAGTCAATATGAGCAATACACATAATTACATTACCTATCTTGTATTATACTCCAGAGCTGCACTCACTATTCTGCTGATGGGGTCACTGTGTACATACATTACATTACTGATCCTGTACTGATTCTGAGTTACATCCTGTATTATACTTCAGAGCTGCACTCACTATTCTGCTAATGGGCTCACTGTGTACATACATTACATTACTGATCCGGAGTTAAATTCTGCATTATCCTTCAGAGCTGCCCTCACTATTCTGCTGGTGGGGTCACTGTGTACATACAATACATTACTGATCCTGTACTGATCCTGAGTTACATCCGGTATTATACTCCAGAGTTGCACTCACTATTCCGCTGGGGGGAGGGGTCATTGTGTACATACATTACATTACTGATCCTGTACTGATCCTGAGTTACATCCTGCATTATACTCCAGAGCTCCACTCACTATTCTGCTGGTGGGATCACTGTGTACATACATTACATTACTTATCCTGTACTGATCCTGAGTTACATCCTGCATTATACTCCAGAGCTGCACTCACTATTCTGCTGGTGGGGTCACTGTGTACATACATTAATGATCCTGAATTACATCCTGCATTTTACTCCAGAGCTGCACTCACTATTCTGCTGGTGGTGGTCACTGTGTACATACATTACATTACTGATCTTGTACTGATCCTTAGTTAAATCCTGTATTATACCCCAGAGCTGCACTCACTATTCTGCTGGTGGTGGTCACTGTGTATATACATTACATTACTGATCTTGTACTGATCCTTAGTTAAATCCTGTATTATACCCCAGAGCTGCACTCACTATTCTGCTGGTGGTGGTCACTGTGTATATACATTACATTACTGATCTTGTACTGATCCTTAGTTAAATCCTATATTATACTGCAGAGCTGCCCTCACTTTGCCACTTTCACATCACAAGTTTCTCATTACCCCTCACTAGCTCCAGGCCTGTAGACACTTTGGGGGAGATTTATCAAAGGGTGTAAAATTTAGACTGGTGCAAACTACCCACAGCAACCAATCACACATCTTAGCTTTCCTTTCAGCACTGCCTAAAGCTGAGCTGTGATTGGTTGCTGTGGGTAGTTTGCACCAGTCTAAATTTTACACCCTTTGATAAATCTCCCCCTTTGTTCTAGTGATTTGCATATTAGAAAGTGCAGTATTAACATCAGACACTGTACTGTCATCAAATGTAGGAAAAAGTAAGCGGTTAGGGGGTATCTGACTACGACTACAAGCTTGATGTGGTTTGCAATGACAATCAATAGATTTGCGCTTGCAGTCTTGTATTTAGCATTTTGGCCCATATATATTTTTATTGCTCTTGTAGCAGTGTTCCCCAACCAGTAGGTCGCCAGCTGTTGCAAAACTACAATTCCCAGCATGCCCTGACAGCCTTCGGCTGTCAGGGCATGCTGGGAATTGTAGTTTTGCAACAGCTGGAGAGAATGTCAGGGCATGCTGGGAATTGTAGTTTTGCTGTCAGGGCATGCTGGGAATTGTAGTTTTGCAAAAGCTGGAGAGAACAGGACTCCTGTAGACTGAGAGCCACTCTTTGCAGTGACTCTCCACTGTGGCTAGTAGAAGAGGGTCTCATGTGGGGGGCTTAAACACAGTAACATCCTTCTTTTTCTCATTAGACGTCTTTAAGAAGATTTACATGAAAGCAATGGTGTAACACATCTGTTTGTTATATGATTGTTTCTCTTCTCCGCTTCCTTTAGCCAAAAACAGTAAGAAATCTTGCATACCTAGCGGGGCAAGAGAGTAGTGGTCCTCAGGGAGGCCGTCTATCAACCTCCACAGCTTTCATCTCCTCCGGAGGAGGAAGGATCTAATAGGGACTCATCGGGATCGGATGTCCATGTGTGATCAATGGTGGCCGCACTGATCGTGGGGGATCAGACCTCACTAATCAAACACTGATGACCTGAGCATAGGCCATCCATGAATATTCCTGGGAAGCTGCTAGAAAGTCCCAGATCACAGGGAGCATGTGAGGACTGTCATGTCAGGAACATGGACAAAATGTTCCCGACATGAAGCCTATATACATAAGACAGTAATCTGGTAGTACCAAAATTGGTGGGCTCTTAGTAGGACCCACACCTATAGCAAGAATGAGTGGGGAGAAGCGCTCAACTAAGTGTCTCTCTCTATAGAAAATCTAAGTAGCCTGCAGTAAGGAGAAAGGGGGAGAGAGAAGTGCCTAGAAAAGTGCTTCTCCCCACCCAGTCTGTTGATTGGTGGGTGAGGGTCTCACCACCAAGACCCAGACTGACAATTAACTCATATATGTCATAAGTTTTGATCAGTCAGGCTGTGAGTGCTGAGACCCCCACCGAGTGGGGAGAAGAGCTCAGCTATGCACTTCTCTGTCCTAGACGCAGGAGTCTACAAAAAGTCTATGCAACCCATCTCCTGCAATGGGGAGAGGTGAGGAGCCAAGCGCTGAACTTATTCCCTTGATCGGTGGGGATCCCGACTGACATTTAACATCGACAAGTCATACGTTTTACACAGTCTGGGTGTTGACAACAACACAGTCGAGAGGCCTCCTTATACATTAGATAGTGATCTGGTCCTGCTAAAAGTGGTGGGCTCATCACTAGAACGAGTGGAGAGAAGCGTTAGGCTAAGCACTTCTCTTCCCATGTCTCTCCTTCCTGCAAGAGAAAGATTCTATAGAAAGTCTATGTTTCTCATCTCCTGCATTAAGGAGAGGGGCGAGGGGAGAAGTGCTTAGCTGAGTACTTCTCCCAACACATTCCAGTGATCTGTGGGGGGTATCACCACCAAAACCCCAAACTTTTGACATTAAGCGTCAGTCAGGATCTGAGGGCTGAGACCTCCAGCAATCACTAGAAGTGCTTGGATAAGCATTTCCCTCTCTGCTTTTCTGCTTATTGCAGGAGAGGGGCTACAGAGTCTCCTGCACCAAGGACAGAGAGAGGCACTCCGCTGAGCGCTTCTCCCTACTCATTCTAGCTATAGGTGGTGGTCTCAACAATTTATTTTACTGATCAAAACTGTCTATGTTAAATGTCAGTCAGGATCTCAATGATCACAAGAATGAGTGAGAAGAAGCGCTCAGCTAAACTCTTCTCTCTCCTTACTGCAGACAGATTGTACAAAAAGTCTATATAGCCCACCTCCTGCAGCGAGGACACAGTCAGGGAGTGAAGTGCTTAGCCAAGAGCTTCTCCCCACTCATCCAAGCAATCTCAGCACCCAGAAATCGACTCTATCAAGTCAAAAAATGTAAAGTCATCCAAACCTGCCAATATTATCATGATCAGATGATCTAACGTATCCGAACCCCTCCACCCCCATCAATGGCAGACCTTGGGTCTAAATACGCCCAAGCCTTCAGATTACATGGAGTGTAATACGCATTCCTCCAGCATGGGGGCGCCGCTCCCACCACTAACACTGGTCGGGGGCTAATGACATGCAATTAGCAGGAATGCACAAAAATACGCAAACAATGAAAAAGGCGACGTACAGCTTGGCAAGGCGCCTGGCCCTCATAAATGACGTCCATTGTGTCCCCTTAGGACGGTCAATGAGATAATGTGGGAAGGCAGATGGCCTAGGACAGCGTACGGATGGCTCTATAGGTGGATACAGCTACCCCCCATTACTGGCAATACCTTACACCTCTACAAGTTACAGCAGGAGCCCGAGACACATTCCAGGGGTCCGCAGGTCGGGAAATGGCAAAATTACATCTACGTCAAAACATGGTATGACTTCCAAAGGGCGACACGGGTCCGGGGGCTAGATACAGATCACCAGGCAGGAATCCATGCAGGTCATAGGGGTACGGCCTCTGTCTATCCGCACATGTATAGATGTAATCCAGCGGCGTCTCTACCCTACAGGCAGGCCACACCACTACTATGGGGGCCGCGGCACTTCACTGCCTCCACTACTCCCATTACACAGTCATAGCAATGCTTCCTCCCACCAGTAGGGGAGCCACTGATTATTACAGTTCCCATAGCATCATATGCAGTTAGCTCCCCTAGTGGCTGGACATGTATATGTCTGACCCACCCATATAAATATATGAACAGGGATCAGTAGCTTGAACGTGCAGAATAGTGAGTTCAGCTCTGGAATATAATACAGGATGTAACTCAGGATCAGTACAGGATCAGTAATGTAATGTATGTACACAGTGACCCCACCAGCAGAATAGTGAGTGCTGCTCTGGAGTATAATACAGGATGTTACTCAGGATCAGTAATGTAATTTATGTACACAGTGACCTCACCAGCAGAATAGTGAGTGCAGCTCTGGAGTATAACACAGGATGTAACTCAGGATCAGTAGTGTAGAGGTTACTTGGCTGGTTGAGTAAGAATTACATAGAGTATATTTTCCTATATACCTGCTCCTTTACATTTAATAGAACCGTCAGCCTGTCTGTCACCAACCATTCCTCATCATGTGCCAGTGTTTGCCGCCGGTGATAACACTGGACTACAAGTTCCAGCATGCCTCATGAGAGTCTGGCTTGAAGAACATCCTGACAGCTGAAGTGTTACAGGGAATCATGGAAGGTTTGTTTAGACTACTTCGCATTGTCCACGAATGAGTGACAGGCTGGACTGGCAGCATACCACACTGAAGGGTTAATCCGTGCCCTATAGGTGCATAGGGGTTAGGGCAGGTAGGGGCAAGGGTGTGTCTGGCACACTTCACCACTAGGATCCCCTCCAGTCTAGGTGTGCAACCCAGAGCGGCTGTATCCCTGCGGGGCATCTGCTAATAACCCGCTGTGCAGCGTCTGGAGTCTCCAGCCAGGAGGGCAGGTAACCAGAGCAGCCATAAAGCAAGGAAGTCTGAGCTTTCCTCCTATCTGTCCCTATGTGGAGGTAGCAGAGCTGAGTTTGGATAAACCTACCCCATAACATTATAACAGTAGTACACACAACACATGAACACAACTATCACAGCAGAGCACCTACTCCTTACTGCAATGTCATTAACGGGAGCTGGACTGAACAGGTTGGATGCTTTATACAATCCACTACTAGATGACTACAGGTGGAATGTGGAGGAGAAGGGGTTACTGACGCACTGGGTGTGCAAGGTGCTAAATGAGAAAAAATTAATGCACAGTAAGGAAGGGGTTACCCTAAGCAATGAATTGCTATGACAGAAAAGCCTTGATTTACCTTTCAGGGACAGTGTGGATAGAGACAGGCTCACAGAATGCAAATACGTAGCAGGAGCTAAACTCCGCCCCCACTTCCTGTGTTCTGTCCTGGTTTCTCTGTTGCTAGAGACAGACTAATATTAACAACAAGACAGCGCCATAAAAGTGGGTGGGGCTTAGCAAAAGGTAGTATGGAACCTAGTACCTAACACACTTATTAGACACTGGTGTGATGTACAGACAGTGACAGATGTTCCTGCACCCTTATACCTTGTGGGTGCACCCTGTCAATTGTTGAGCAGTACAACAAAAAGTGACCTCACTGACCATATATAATTCTAAAACAAAACTCCGATCCCATGAAGGTATCTTTAAAAACGTATATGCTCAATATCTCATGACGCGTCTTTACATGTCTTATGGACCGGTTCTCCGCTGTGACTGTCGTGGACGTGCATTGATAGTAGGGTACAACTAAGTATTCTGGGACTTGTAGTTGCATACGGATCCAGCAAAAAAAAAAAAAATCTTCAAATCAACTGCTGACAGAAATGTGTCATTTACTTGTATTAAAAAATCTCCAGTCTTTCAGTATGTATCATCTGCTGTATGTCCTGCAGGGAGTGGTGTATTCTTTCCAGTGTGACACAGTGCTCTCTGCTGCCACCTCTGTCCATGTCAGGAACTGTCCAGAGCAGTAGAGGTTTTCTATGGGGATTTGTTGCTGGTCTGGACAGTTCCTGACAATTTATATAACTTTCTGATACCAGTTGATTTAAAAGACACAAAAATCACTATAAGTAATGGATAGGGATAGGAAGCCATCCAGTTGTTGCAAAACTACAATTCCCATCATGCCTGGACAGCCAAAGCCTTCGGCTTTGGCTGTCCAGGCATGATGGGAATTGTGGTTTTGCAACAACTGGTGGGCCGCAGGTATCTGGTATACAGCATTGGAAGCCCCCTATATGCATCCACTATGTGTCCCAGCTCATAGGCTGTGCTCTCCTCCCTGTCACTTCCCGCTCCTGCCACTGACATATACTGTAGCGTAGGGATTAAAGTGTCATCTGAGGAGAGTGCTGGATGACTGATCCTTACTGGCTGCAGTCACGTCTAGGACGGCTCTCCCTGGAGCGCAGCCTATAGTGCAATCTAAGGTTTAGCTGTTCCTCCCATCACTTATCCTGACTTCACCGACTTACGGCTCGCTTCATCCCCCGCTTATTTTTATTTTTTTTCACCCGAACGTTTATAATTTGACCAAATATAGCGAATAAATCCATCCAGCTCCACAAATATATACACTGCTTCCTCCTAGCTATAGTGTTTATATACAAGGATATACTGTACATACAGGATGGGGCGTAACACAGATATTAGCACCATCGTAAAGGGGTACTCCCCTTTCTAATTGACTGGTGTCAGGAAGTGCCAGAGATTTGTCATTTACTTCTTTTAAAAAATGTCAAATCTTCCAGTACTTATCAGCTGCTGTATGTCCTGCAAGAAGTGATGTATTCTGTCCAGTCTGGAGAGTGGGAGAGGTTTTCTATGGGGGTTTTCTACTGCTCTATATGGCAGAGAGCACTATGACAGATTGAAGAGGATACACCCCTTCCAGCAGGACATACAGCAGCTGATAAGTACTGGAAGTGGTGCATTCTTTCCAGTCCAGTCTGACACAGTGCTCTCTGCTGCCACCTCTGTCCATAGTAGTAGCAGCAAATCCCCATAGAAAACCTCTCCTGCTCTCCAGACTGGAAATAATACACCACTTCCTGCAGGACATAAAGCAGCTGATACGTACTAGAAAACTGGAGATTTTTTTTTAATAGAAGTAAATTATAAATCTCTGGCACTTTCTGACACCAGTTAATTTGAAAGATTTTTGTTTGCCGGAGTGCCCCTGTAAATACTCTCACATTGTCCCTGTGACAGCCACAATGCCTGCTGTCTCCTTCTCGGACATGGCTCCACTAGACAGGACAGCGCTATGTACTGTAATAGGGATCACGGCTAGTCACATGGGATTAGAGGACTAAGAGGATCTGGGACCCCGGTGTCTAGTCTTGGGACGGGGCACTGGATCCGCAACGTTAATCTCATCCACAGGGAACTAATTGTTGGGTAAATGAGCGGACTCAATGATATCCCCTGGGAACACCGGCCGGGGGATCACTTTAACCTAAAGGGAAAAAGTTAATCCGTCTCCCTACAGAAGTGATTATGGAGTTCAAAGCTTCATGGGACAGAGATTGTAAGTGTTTACGCTGCAGAGGATTGCTGGGAGGCTCGCGGAGCACTGGCCAGCTGTGCGCTCACATTTCCAGTACAGATAGTGACCCCTCTGTATACGCCGTATCCCCGCACAGCCCTCATCCAGCAGGGTGACTCTCAGCCCAGGAACAGCCCCCCTAGTACAGACTCCTCTGAGCTCATCATAGGAATCCCCCCACCAGTGCTTAGCACGGGGTCCTATATACACTGTATACACTATACAACAAACAACGCATGGGACCCCAAGAATTCTGCAACAAAGGTCATAGCACATATGGGGGCCGAGTCAGCCAACAGGGATGGGGACTATAAGAAAGACCACTATAGGATCATATACATACTGTATACATATACTATACAAGAGACACCACTGTATACATATACTATACAAGAGACACCACTCTATACATATACTATACAAGAGACACCACTCTATACATATACTATACAAGAGACACCACTGTATACATATACTATACAAGAGACACCACTCTATACATATACTATACAAGAGACACCACTGTATACATATACTATACAAGAGACACCACTGTATACATATACTATACAAGAGACACCACTGTATACATATACTATACAAGAGACACCACTGTATACATATACTATACAAGAGACACCACTGTATACATATACTATACAAGAGACACCACTCTATACATATACTATACAAGAGACACCACTGTATACATATACTATACAAGAGACACCACTGTATACATATACTATAGAAGAGACACCACTGTATACATATACTATACAAGAGACACCACTCTATACATATACTATACAAGAGACACCACTCTATACATATACTATACAAGAGACACCACTCTATACATATACTATACAAGAGACACCACTCTATACATATACTATACAAGAGACACCACTGTATACATATACTATACAAGAGACACCACTGTATACATATACTATACAAGAGACACCACTCTATACATATACTATACAAGAGACACCACTCTATACATATACTATACAAGAGACACCACTGTATACATATACTATACAAGAGACACCACTGTATACATATATTATACAAGAGACACCACTCTATACATATACTATACAAGAGACACCACTCTATACATATACTATACAAGAGACACCACTGTATACATATACTATACAAGAGACACCACTGTATACATATACTATACAAGAGACACTACTGTATACATATACTATACAAGAGACACCACTCTATACATATACTATACAAGAGACACCACTCTATACATATACTATACAAGAGACACCACTCTATACATATACTATACAAGAGACACCACTCTATACATATACTATACAAGAGACACCACTGTATACATATACTATACAAGAGACACCACTCTATACATATACTATACAAGAGACACCACTGTATACATATACTATACAAGAGACACCACTGTATACATATACTATACAACAGACACCACTGTATACATATACTATACAAGAGACACCACTGTATACATATACTATACAAGAGACACCACTGTATACATATACTATACAAGAGACACCACTCTATACATATACATATCCTATACAAGAGACACCACTCTATACATATACTATACAAGAGACACCACTGGATACATATACTATACAAGAGACACCACTGTATACATATCCTATACAAGAGACACCACTCTATACATATCCTATACAAGAGACACCACTCTATACATATACTATACAAGAGACACCACTGGATACACATCCTATACAGGGTGAATACACAATGGGGACCAATAACATACTATAGAATTGGCCTGCAAGGAACCCTGCACACACCTCCATTATACACTATACACACCTCCATTATACACTATACACACCTCACACCTCCACTATACACTGCACACACCTCCACTATACACTGCACACACCTACACTATACACTGCACACACCTCCATTATACACTATACACACCTCACACCTCCACTAAACACTGCACACATTTCCACTATACACTGCACACACCTCTACTATACACTGCACACACCTCCACTATACACTGCACACACCTCCACTATACACACCTCACACCTCCACTATACACTGCACACACCTCCACTATACACACCTCACACCTCCACTATACACTATACACACCTCACCTCCACTATACACTGCACACACCTCCACTATACACTGCACACACCTCCACTATACACTGCACACACCTCGACTATACACACCTCACACCTCCACTATACACTGCACACACCTACACCATACACTGCACACACCTCCACTATACACTGCACACACACCTCCACTATACACTATACACACCTCACACCTCCACTATACACTGCACACACCTCGACTATACACACCTCACACCTCCACTATACACTGCACACACCTCCACTATACACTGCACACACCTCCACTATACACTGCACACACCTCCATTATACACTATACACACCTCACACCTCCACTAAACACTGCACACATCTCCACTATACACTGCACACACCTCTACTATACACTGCACACACCTCCACTATACACTGCACACACCTCCACTATACACACCTCACACCTCCACTATACACTATACACACCTCACCTCCACTATACACTGCACACACCTCTACTATACACTGCACACACCTCCACTATACACTGCACACACCTCTACTATATACTGCACACACCTCCACTATACACTGCACACACCTACACTATACACTATACACTGCACACACCTACACTATACACTGCACACACCTCCATTATACACTATACACCTCACACCTCCACTATACACTGCACACACCTCCACTATACACTGCACACACCTCCACTATACACTGCACACACCTACACTATACACTATACACTGCACACACCTACACTATACACTGCACACACCTCCATTATACACTATACACCTCACACCTCCACTATACACTGCACACACCTCCACTATACACACCTCACACCTCCACTATACACTGCACACACCTCCACTATACACACCTCACACCTCCACTATACACTGCACACACCTCCACTATACACTGCACACACCTCCACTATACACTGCACACACCTCCATTATACACTATACACTGCACACACCTCCATTATACACTATACACTGCACACACCTACACCATCCCCTGCACACACCAGCACTATACACTGCACACACCTACACTATAGACTATACACACCTGCACTATGCACTATACACTGCCAGCCAATAAGTGCAGACAGACCAGGAGCCTGTACACACTGCGTGTAGCACACAGGAGGCCCTGTCAGTGCAGTAAGGGCTATTCCATACACTGTAAACAATTTATTAGAGACCCTCCTCAGGCATTATATAGGGATCCTCTGCAGATGCCACTATATACAGGACATACAGGGGCATTCAGTAGAACCCTGAAACATGACATACACTATATATGGGGACCCTATGGGTGCAGTCAGTAGGGATCATATACATATTACACACTATATAGGGGGTCTCTATACAAAACACTATATAGGGAGGTTTTATACACATGACACTATATAGGGGGTCCTATACACATGACACTATATGGGAGGTATATACACATGACACTATATAGGGGTCCTATACACATGACACTATAAAGGGGGGTCCTATACACATGACACTATATATAGGAGGTATATACACATGGCACTATATAGGGGTCCTATGCACATGACACTATATGGGGGGTCCTATACACATGACACTATATAGGGGGTCGTATACAGATGACACTATATTTAGGGGGTATATATACATGACACTATATGGGGGGGTCCTATACACATGACACTATATATGGGGGGTCCTATACACATGACACTATATGGGTGGGTCCTATACACATGACACTATATGGGGGGTCCTATACACATGACACTATATGGGGGGGGGTCCTATACAGATGACACTATATGGGGGGTCCTATACAGATGACACTATATGGGGGGTCCTATACACATGACACTATATATGGGGGGTCCTATACACATGACACTATATATGGGGGGTCCTATACACATGACACTATATGGGGGGGTCCTATACACATGACACTATATGGGGGGTCCTATACACATGATACTATATGGGGGGTCCTATACACATGACACTATATTGGGGGTCCTATACACATGACACTATATTGGGGGTCCTATACACATGACGCTATATATAGGGGTCCTATACACATGACACTATATAGGGGGTCCTATACACATGACACTATATAGGGGGGTCCTATACACATGACACTATATGGGGGGGGGTCCTATACACATGACACTATATGGGGGGGGGTCCTATACACATGACACTTTATGGGGGGTCCTATACACATGACACTTTATGGGGGGGTCCTATACACATGACACTATATGGGGGGGTCCTATACACATGACACTATATGGGGGGGTCCTATACACATGACACTATATTGGGGGGGTCCTATACACATGACACTATATGGGGGGTCCTATACACATGACACTATATTGGGGGTCCTATACACATGACACTATATTGGGGGTCCTTTACACATGACACTATATAGGGGGTCCTATACACATGACACTATATGGGGGGTCCTATACACATGACACTATATATAGGGGGTCCTATACACATGACACTATATTGGGGGTCCTATACACATGACACTATATTGGGGGTCCTATACACATGACACTATATATAGGGGTCCTATACACATGACACTATATAGGGGGTCCTATACACATGACACTATATAGGGGGTATATATACATGACACTTTATGGGGGGGGTCCTATACACATGACACTATATGGGGGGGGTCCTATACACATGACACTATATGGGGGGGTCCTATACACATGACACTTTATGGGGGGGTCCTATACACATGACACTATATGGGGGGGGGGTCCTATACACATGACACTATATGGGGGGTCCTATACACATGACACTATATATAGGGGGTCCTATGCACATGACACTATATAGGGGGGTCCTATGCACATGACACTATATGCGGGGTCCTATACACATGACACTATATATGGTGGGGGTCCTATACACATGACACTATATGGGGGGTCCTATACACATGACACTATATAGGGGTCGTATACACATGACACTATATGGGGGTTCCTATACACATGACACTATATAGGGGTCCTGTACACATGACAATATATATAGGGGGTCCTATACACATGACACTATATTGGGGGGGTCCTATACAAATGACACTATATATACGGGGGCCCTATACACATGACACTATATGAGGGGGGCACTGTATGGGGGGGGTCCTATACACATGACACTATATATGGGGGGGTCCTATACACATGACACTATATGGGGGGGGGGTCCTATACACATGACACTATATATGGTGGGGGTCCTATACACATGACACTATATGGGGGGTCCTATACACATGACACTATATAGGGGTCGTATACACATGACACTATATGGGGGGTCCTATACACATGACACTATATAGGGGTCCTGTACACATGACAATATATATAGGGGGTCCTATACAAATGACACTATATATACGGGGGCCCTATACACATGACACTATATGAGGGGGGCACTGTATGGGGGGGGTCCTATACACATGACACTATATTGGGGGGGGTCCTATACACATGACACTATATTGGGGGGGGGGTCCTATACACATGACACTATATGAGAGGGGCACTGTATGGGGGGGTCCTATACACATGACACTATATTAGGGGGGGTGTCACTATATAGGGGGGTCCTATACACATGACATTATATATAGGGGGTCCTATACACATGACACTATATGGGGGGGGGGTCCTATACACATGACACTATATATACGGGGGTTCTATACACATGACACTATATGGGGGGGTCCTATACACATGACACTATATATAGGGGGTCCTATACACATGACACTATATGGGGGGTCCTATACACATGACACTATATATAGGGGGTCCTATGCACATGACACTATATAGGGGGGTCCTATACACATGACACTATATAGGGGGGTCCTATACACATGACACTATATGGGGGGGGGCCTATACACATGACACTATATGGGGAGTCCTATACACATGACACTTTATGGGGGGGTCCTATACACTTGACACTATATGGGGGGGGGTCCTATACACATGACACTATAGGGGGGGGTCCTATACACATGACACTATATAGGGGGGTCCTATGCACATGACACTATATGGGGGGTCCTATACACATGACACTATATAGGGTTCCTGTACACATGACAATATATATAGGGAGTCCTATACACATGACACTATATTGGGGGGGTCCTATACAAATGACACTATATATACGGGGGCCCTATACACATGACACTATATGAGGGGGGCACTGTATGGGGGGGTCCTATACACATGACACTATATTAGGGGGGGTGTCACTATATAGGGGGGTCCTATACACATGACATTATATATAGGGGGTCCTATACACATGACACTATATGGGGGGGGTCCTATACACATGACACTATATATAGGGGGTCCTATACACATGACACTATATGGGGGGGGTCCTATACACATGACACTATATATAGGGGGTCCTATACACATGACACTATATGGGGGGTCCTATACACATGACACTATATATAGGGGGTCCTATGCACATGACACTATATGGGGGGTCCTATACACATGACACTATATAGGGGGGTCCTATACACATGACACTATATGGGGGGGTCCTATACATATGACACTATATGGGGGGTCCTATACACATGACACTTTATGGGGGGGTCCTATACATATGACACTATATGGGGGGGGGTCCTATACACATGACACTATAGGGGGGGGTCCTATACACATGACACTGTATAGGGGGGTCCTATGCACATGACACTATATGGGGGGGTCCTATACACATGACACTATATAGGGGTCGTATACACATGACACTATATGGGGGGTCCTATACACATGACACTATATAGGGGTCCTATACACATGACCCTATATTGGGGGGGGTCCTATACAAATGACACTATATATACGGGGGTCCTATGCACATGACACTATATTGGGGGGGGGGGTCCTATACAAATGACACTGTATATACGGGGGTCCTATACACATGACACTATATATATGGGGGTCCTATGCACATGACACTATATTAGGGGGGTGGGTCCTATACACATGACACTATATTGGGGGGCACTATATAGGGGGGTCCTGTACACATGACACTATATAGGGGGGTTCTATACACATGACACTATATATACGGGGGTTCTATACACATGACACTATATATGGGGGGCTCCTATACACATGACACTATATATGGGGGGGTCCTATACACATGACACTATATGGGGGGGTCCTATACACATGACACTATATGGGGGGGGTCCTATACACATGACACTATATATAGGGAGTCCTATACACATGACATTATATGAGGGGGGTCCTATACACATGACACTATATATAGGGGGGTCCTATACACATGACACTATATATGGGGGGGGGTCCTATACACATGACACTTTATGGGGGGGGTCCTATACACATGACACTTTATGGGGGGGGTCCTATACACATGACACTATATGGGGGGTCCTATACACATGACACTTTATGGGGGGGTCCTATACACATGACACTATATATGGGGGGGTCCTATACACATGACACTATATGGGGGGGGGTCCTATACACATGACACTATATGGGGGGGGGGGTCCTATACACATGACACTATATAGGGGGGGGGTCCTATACACATGACACTATATATGGGGGGGTCCTATACACATGACACTATATATGGGGGGTCCTATACACATGACACTATATGGGGGGGGTCCTATACACATGACACTATATGGGGGGGGGTCCTATACACATGACACTATATGGGGGGGGTCCTATACACATGACACTATATGGGGGGGTCCTATACACATGACACTATATGGGGGGGGGGGTCCTATACACATGACACTTTATGGGGGGGGGTCCTATACACATGACACTTTATGGGGGGGTCCTATACACATGACACTATATGGGGGGGGTCCTATACACATGACACTATATGGGGGGTCCTATACACATGACACTATATGGGGGGGTCCTATACACATGACACTATATGGGGGGGGGGTCCTATACACATGACACTATATGGGGGGGGTCCTATACACATGACACTATATGGGGGGGTCCTATACACATGACACTATATATGGGGGGGGGTCCTATACACATGACACTATATGGGGGGGGGTCCTATACACATGACACTATATATGTGGGGGTCCTATACACATGACACTATATAGGGGGGTCCTATACACATGACACTATATGGGGGGGGTCCTATACACATGACACTATATGGGGGGGTCCTATACACATGACACTATATATGGGGGGGTCCTATGCACATGACACTATATGGGGGTCGTATACACATGACACTATATGGGGGGGTCCTATACACATGACACTATATATGGGGGGGGGTCCTATACACATGACACTATATAGGGGGGGTCCTATACACATGACACTATATAGGGGGGGGGGTCCTATACACATGACACTATATGGGGGGGGGGGTCCTATACACATGACACTATATGGGGGGGGGGTCCTATACACATGACACTATATATGGGGGGTCCTATACACATGACACTATATGGGGGGGGTCCTATACACATGACACTATATAGGGGGGTCCTATACACATGACACTATATATGGGGGGGGGGTCCTATACACATGACACTATATGGGGGGGGGGTCCTATACACATGACACTATATGGGGGGGGGTCCTATACACATGACACTATATATGGGGGGTCCTATACACATGACACTATATGGGGGGGTCCTATACACATGACACTATATGGGGGGGGGGTCCTATACACATGACACTATATATGGGGGGGGGGTCCTATACACATGACACTATATAGGGGGGGTCCTATACACATGACACTATATGGGGGGGGGGGTCCTATACACATGACACTATATATGGGGGGTCCTATACACATGACACTATATGGGGGGGTCCTATACACATGACACTATATATGGGGGGGTCCTATACACATGACACTATATAGGGGGGGTCCTATACACATGACACTATATAGGGGGGGGGTCCTATACACATGACACTATATATGGGGGGGGTCCTATACACATGACACTATATATGGGGGGGTCCTATACACATGACACTATATATGGGGGGTCCTATACACATGACAGTATATATGGGGGGGTCCTATACACATGACACTATATATGGGGGGGGGGGGTCCTATACACATGACACTATATATGGGGGGGTCCTATACACATGACACTATATAGGGGGGGTCCTATACACATGACACTATATGGGGGGGTCCTATACACATGACACTATATAGGGGGTCCTATACACATGACACTATATATGGGGGGGCACTATATGGGGGGGTCCTATACACATGACACTATATGGGGGGGTCCTATACACATGACACTATATATGGGGGGGGTCCTATACACATGACACTATATGGGGGGGGGGTCCTATACACATGACACTATATGGGGGGGGTCCTATACACATGACACTATATAGGGGGGGTCCTATACACATGACACTATATATGGGGGGGGGGTCCTATACACATGACACTATATGGGGGGGGGTCCTATACACATGACACTATATATGGGGGGGTCCTATACACATGACACTATATAGGGGGGGTCCTATACACATGACACTATATATGGGGGGGGGGGCCTATACACATGACACTATATATGGGGGGGGGGTCCTATACACATGACACTATATATGGGGGGGGGTCCTATACACATGACACTATATGGGGGGGGTCCTATACACATGACACTATATATGGGGGGGCACTATACACATGACACTATATATGGGGGGTCCTATACACATGACACTATATGGGGGGGGTCCTATACACATGACACTATATATGGGGGGGGGTCCTATACACATGACACTATATGGGGGGGGGTCCTATACACATGACACTATATAGGGGGGGGTCCTATACACATGACACTATATATGGGGGGGTCCTATACACATGACACTAGATATGGGGGGGGGGGTCCTATACACATGACACTATATATGGGGGGTCCTATACACATGACACTATATGGGGGGGGGGGTCCTATACACATGACACTATATATGGGGGGGGGTCCTATACACATGACACTATATATGGGGGGGGGTCCTATACACATGACACTATATATGGGGGGGGCGTCCTATACACATGACACCATATATGGGGGGGGTCCTATACACATGACACTATATATGGGGGGGGGTCCTATACACATGACACTATATATGGGGGGGGGTCCTATACACATGACACTATATATGGGGGGGGCGTCCTATACACATGACACCATATATGGGGGGGGTCCTATACACATGACACTATATAGGGGGGGGTCCTATACACATGACACTATATATGGGGGGGCACTATATAGGGGTCCCCCCGCACCCCCGGTCCCGCACTCACCCCCTGGTCGCGGCTGCTCTGATGCTGGAGCCCGGGGCAGATACCGGCTCCATCACGGTTACTTCATTCTTTCGGTCGGGATCGTTAGGTCCATCGGAGGGAGAGGATGAGTCCCGGTCCCGGCACCCTGCGATCCCACATAAGACTGGTGCACTGGGCACTCACCCCCCGGGGACGCGGCATGCACCTTGGGAGGGGGGCAGTGGGCAGGTCTGGGGTGTGCTGGGACCCATGGCAGCCTGACCCCTGGCAGAGCTCCGTGCACCCCCTCTTGTGACTTTCGGGGGGTCCCTGGCCAGCCTGCACTCGGAGATTCCTCCCTGCTGGACCCGAGGCGCAGGGAAAGGAAGGTTCAGAGCAATGCAGTGCATATAATAGAGCCGGAGCTGTGCGCTCAGCGCCCCTGCTGACCCCTAGCGGCCACACACCAATACTACGCTCTGCTCCAAAACTTTTCTTCATTTATTCCCTTTTCCTTCTGTCCCTGGTGATTTGTATAAAGGGGAACACTCCATGCTGCGTGTAGCTGCAGGTCTCCACTGTGACCAGAGCCCACCCCAGAAGAGAACCCACCACCCAGGACGTCCACTGGAAAAGCCAGAATAGTGGAGAAGAGGCTGAGCTCCCCCGGGCACATTCACCCACAGGATTACTCCTCACAGTCACTGGAGACATTCACAGCAGTGTGGTAAAGCGAGGTGGGGGAGGGGGGCTCTGGGGGGGCCATACTGTACAGGTCAGGAGCTCCTCATCCAGTGTTCATAGGAAGATCAACTGATACAGCACCGAGCACACTATACCAGCACCGTACAGCACCGAGCACATTATACCAGCACTGTACAGCACCGAGCACACTATTCCACCACCGTACAGCACCAAGCACATTATACTGGCACCATACAGCACTGAGCACATTATACCAGCACTGTACAGCACCGTACACATACCAGCACCCTACAGCACCGAGCACATTATACCAGCACCGAGTACATTATACCGACACCGTACAGCACCGAGCACATTATACCGGCAACGAGCAAATTATACCGGCACCGTACAGCACCGAGCACATTATACCAGCATCGAGCACATTATACCAGCACCGTACAGCACCGAGCACACTATTCCAGCACCATACACATTATACTGGCACCATACAGCACTGAGCACATTATACCAGCACCACACAGCACTGAGCACACTATTCCAGCACCATACACATTATACTGGCACCATACAGCACTGAGCACATTATACCAGCACTGTACAGCACCGTACACATACCAGCACCCTACAGCACCGAGCACATTATACTGGCATCGTACAGCACAAAGCACATTATAACTGCAATGTACAGCACCAAGCACATTACACCAGCACCGAGCACACTATACCAGCACTGTACAGCACCGAGCACACTATACCAGCTGTATAGCTTCTGTGTGATCTGAAAGGATACTGCTCCCTACTGCAACCTGGTACTGATCTCTATTGTAGCCTGATTCTGATCCCTACTACATGCAGCCACTGACTGGTAATTACTGTATGCATACACTGCCCCTACTGCAGCCTCCACACTGTTACATACTGTAGCATGGTATTGATCCCTACTGCATACAGCCGCGGACTGCTTCTACTGCATACAATCACCACTCATCCCTACAACTACAGATTGACATAAGGTAATAGATCTTTCTTCATGACACAGTATATACCCAGACACTGCTCCCTACTGGAAACAGCCAATACTGTTCCCTTTTTCATACAGACAGACACTGCTCCCTACTGTATACAGCCGGACACTGCTCCCTACTGTATACAGCCAGACACTGCTCCCTACTGTGTACAGCCAGACACTGTTCCCTACTGCATACAGCCGGACGCTGCTCCCTACTGTATACAGCCAGACACTGCTCCCTACTGTATACAGCCATACACTGCTCCCTACTGTATACAGCCAGACACTGCTCCTTACTGTATACAGCCAGACACTGCTCCCTACTGTATACAGCCAGACACTGCTCCTTACTGTATACAGCCAGACACTGCTCCCTACTGTATACAGCCATACACTGCTCCCTACTGTATACAGCCGGACACCGCTCTCTACTTTATACAGCCAGACACCGCTCCCTACTGTATACAGCCGGACACCGCTCCCTACTGTATATAGCCGGACACTGCTCCCTACGGTATACAGCCATACACTGCTCCTTACTGTATACAGCCAGACACTGCTCCTTACTGTATACAGCCAGACACTGCTCCTTACTGTATACAGCCAGACACTGCTCCTTACTGTATACAGCCAGACACTGCTCCCTACTGTATACAGCCAGACACTGCTCCCTACTGTATACAGCCAGACACTGCTCCCTACTGTGTACAGCCAGACACTGTTCCCTACTGCATACAGCCGGACGCTGCTCCCTACTGTATACAGCCAGACACTGCTCCCTACTGTATACAGCCATACACTGCTCCCTACTGTATACAGCCGGACACTGCTTCCTACTGTATACAGCCATACACTGCTCCCTACTGTATACAGCCGGACACTGCTCCCTACTGTATACAGCCATACACTGCTCCCTACTGTATACAGCCAGACACTGCTCCTTACTGTATACAGCCAGACACTGCTCCTTACTGTATACAGCCAGACACTGCTCCCTACTGTATACAGCCAGACACTGCTCCCTACTGTATACAGCCAGACACCGCTCCCTACTGTATACAGCCAGACACTGCTCCCTACTGTATACAGCCAGACACCGCTCCCTACTGTATACAGCCAGACACTGCTCCCTAGCATATCCAGCCACTTCTGTTCCTCACTATATTCAGGCTTAGCACTGCACTCTATTACACACCGCTTGACTGCTCCCTATTGCATACAGATCCCTATACTATCTTACTATACACTGGAGCATCTGGAATTGGTAAAACCTGATGGACTCGTCATACACAGAGGTGTCAGCTGTATATTGGAGAGGAAGATCCCCCTGGCCATTATCTACTCCCCTTACCTGTGGGACAGACACTGCATATACAGCAAGACATCCATCTCCACTGCACCTGCTGTAGTATATTCCTCTGCACCTGCTGTAGTATATTCCTTTGCACTGCACCCGCCGTAGTATATTCCTCTGCACTGCACCCACTGTAGTATATTCCTCTGCACTGCACCTGCTGTAGTAGATTCCTCTGCACCCACTGTAGTATATTCCTCTGCACCTGCTGTAGTATATTCCTCTGCACTGCACCCGCTGTAGTATATTCCTCTGCACCTGCTGTAGTATATTCCTCTGCACTGCACCCACTGTACTATATTCCTCTGCACCTGCTGTAGTATATTCCTCTGCACTGCACCCACTGTAGTATATTCCTCTGCACCTGCTGTAGTATATTCCTCTGCACTGCACCCACTGTAGTATATTCCTCTGCACCTGCTGTAGTATATTCCTCTGCACCTGCTGTAGTATATTCCTCTGCACTGCACCCGCTGTAGTATATTCCTCTGTACCCGCTGTAGTATATTCCTCTACACCCGCTGTAGTATATTCCTCTACACCCGCTGTAGTATATTCCTCTGCACTGCACCTGCTGTAGTATATTCCTTTGCACTGCACCCGCTGTAGTATATTTCTCTGCACTGCACCCGCTGTAGTATATTCCTCTGCACCCGTTGTAGTATATTCCTCTGCACTGCACCCACTGTAGTATATTCCTCTGCACCTGCTGTAGTATATTCCTCTGCACTGCACCCACTGTAGTATATTCCTCTGCACCTGCTGTAGTATATTCCTCTGCACTGCACCTGCTGTAGTATATTCCTCTGCAATGCATCCGCTGTAGTATATTCCTCTGCATCCGCTGTAGTATATTCCTCTGTATCCGCTGTAGTATATCCCTCTGCAACCGCTGTAGTATATTCGTCTGTACCCACTGTACTATATTCCTCTGCACCTGCTGTAGTATATTCCTCTGCACCCGCTGTAGTATATTCCTCTACACCTGCTGTAGTATATTCCTCTACACCTGCTGTAGTATATTCCTCTGCACCCGCTGTAGTATATTCCTCTGCACTGCACCTGCTGTAGTATATTCCTCTGCACTGCACCCGCTGTAGTATATTCCTCTGCACCCGCTGTAGTATTTTCCTCTGCACTGCACCCCCTGTAGTATATTCCTCTGCACTGCATCTGCTGTAGTATATTCCTGTTCACCCTCTGTAGTATTTTCCTCTGCACCTGTTGTAGTATATTCCTCTGCACTGCACCTGCTGTAGTATATTCCTCTGCACCCGCTGTAGTATATTCCTCTGCACCCGCTGTAGTATATTCCTCTGCACCTGCTGTAGTATAATCCTCTGCACTGCACCCGCTGTAGTATATTCCTCTGCACCTGCTGTAGTATAATCCTCTGCACTGCACCCGCTGTAGTATATTCCTCTGTACCTGCTGTAGTATAATCCTCTGCACTGCACCCGCTGTAGTATATTCCTCAGCACTGCACCCGCTGTAGTATATTCCTCAGCACTGCACCCGCTGTAGTATATTCCTCTGTACCCGCTGTAGTATATTCCTCTGCACTGCACCCACTGTAGTATATTCCTCTGTACCCGCTGTAGTATATTCCTCTGCAGTGCACCTGCTGTAGTATATTCCTCAGCACTGCACCCGCTGTAGTATATTCCTCTGTACCCGCTGTAGTATATTCCTCTGCAGTGCACCTGCTGTAGTATATTCCTCTGCACTGTACCCGCTGTAGTATATTCCTCTGCACTGCACCCGCTGTAGTATATTCCTCTGCACTGCACCCGCTGTAGTATATTCCTCAGCACTGCACCCGCTGTAGTATATTCCTCTGTACCCGCTGTAGTATATTCCTCTGCAGTGTACCCGCTGTTGTATATTCCTCTGCACTGCACCCGCTGTAGTATATTCCTCTGTACCCGCTGTAGTATATTCCTCTGCACCTGCTGTAGTATAATCCTCTGCACTGCACCCGCTGTAGTATATTCCTCTGCACCTGCTGTAGTATAATCCTCTGCACTGCACCCGCTGTAGTATATTCCTCTGTACCTGCTGTAGTATAATCCTCTGCACTGCACCCGCTGTAGTATATTCCTCAGCACTGCACCCGCTGTAGTATATTCCTCAGCACTGCACCCGCTGTAGTATATTCCTCTGTACCCGCTGTAGTATATTCCTCTGCACTGCACCCACTGTAGTATATTCCTCTGTACCCGCTGTAGTATATTCCTCTGCAGTGCACCTGCTGTAGTATATTCCTCAGCACTGCACCCGCTGTAGTATATTCCTCTGTACCCGCTGTAGTATATTCCTCTGCAGTGCACCTGCTGTAGTATATTCCTCTGCACTGTACCCGCTGTAGTATATTCCTCTGCACTGCACCCGCTGTAGTATATTCCTCTGCACTGCACCCGCTGTAGTATATTCCTCAGCACTGCACCCGCTGTAGTATATTCCTCTGTACCCGCTGTAGTATATTCCTCTGCAGTGTACCCGCTGTTGTATATTCCTCTGCACTGCACCCGCTGTAGTATATTCCTCTGTACCCGCTGTAGTATATTCCTCTGCACCCGCTGTAGTATATTCCTCTGCAGTGTACCCGCTGTTGTATATTCCTCTGCACTGCACCCGCTGTAGTATATTCCTCTGTACCCGCTGTAGTATATTCCTCTGCACTACATCCACTGTGGTATATTCCTCTGCACCTGCTGTAGTATATTCCTCTGCACTGCACCCACTGTTGTATATTCCTTTGCACTGCACCCGCTGTTGTATATTCCTCTGCACTGCACCCACTGTGGTATATTCCTCTGCACTGCGACCGCTGTGGTCACAGAATCTGTGAACCAGTAGGATTTCTGCTTTCTTCTTTCCTATCACCTCTTCTCTCTATTCTTCTATTGCACTCTTTTCACCCAATCACAGCGCACCCTACACACAACAGAGGAAGTGAGTCACGCGGGAAGGAGGAAGTGTAATTCAGTCTTAGCCAGTGCCCCGCATGGGTAGGATGCAAGACAGCACACTGTTACCAACTTTCTCTCAAGTCCCCACACAAAGCACTATGCAGTGTTAAACCTCTTAGGAGGAGACTAGCCAAAACATAATCTCAACCCACGCCGTGGACAAGGAGAAGTCCCTGTGCAGGACAGTATCCACTATAGAGCCACAGAGCCAGGAACTGATCCAAGTGGAGCAAAGTTGTAGTTAGCCTATGAACTCCATCTTGCAGCACGGGTGTCAGCAAGGAACCCTCAGCATTCTGCTCAGCCCAGGTAAACAAGGTCTGGGGCCTGTGTCACCCATTAGTACGGTTCAGCCAACGCTAGTGTGCATAAGGTGGTGTGAAGACTAAGGGTGTGGTTACACAGAAAGATTTATCTGACAGATTTTGGAAGCCAAAGCCAAGGATGGATTTGAAAAGAGGATAGATCCCAGTCTTTTCTTTATGACCTGATCCCTGTTTATAGTCTGTTCCTGGTTTTGGCTTCAAAGATCTGTCAGATAAATCTGTCTGTGTAAACGCACCATAAGGCAAAGGTCAATACACAGACACAGGAGTTCTTCTTCTTCTCCTTCTTCTTCTACAAGTATTCTTCTTTATCCTCCAACATCCCAGCAGAGCACATTACTACATGGGTTGAGACTCTCACGGCATCCTCCTCTCTGCTACTCTACCTCAACACAACTCCACCAACACAACAATCTCCTACTCAGCACTTATTTCACAGATCTGGTTGTCTTATGTGCAAGTGTTTATTGGAACTTTGTCAAGTGTATATCGAAGATCTTCTGTATTACCTGCTGCACGTTAAACCAACTCAACGTTATCTCAAGAGTCTACGATTATTTATCACCACCAACACAGCATATACACTGCGACATTGTGACAATTCCCCTTTCTGTGTGTGGCGGGTCCTACTATCCGGAAGGGTCAGTACACCGCTCTGGCCACCTGTGACTATATCATCTGTGTACACCCGGCCTTATCAACTCAAAGAAGGCGTGCCATCACAACTGTGTGCCCACCTAGCACTAGCGTCACGTGACAACATAATAAGGTCCGGCTGTATCTTGGTCATCTACCACTGGAGTGGTGTCACACCACAACACTTAGCAAGTGACCGACGGCCTTCCAATATAAGATCTCCGGGGGCACACCACACACCCGCTGTAGTAGATTCCTCTGCACTGCACCCGCTGTAGTATATTCCTCTGCACTGCACCCGCTGTGGTATATTCCTCTGCACTGCACCCGCTGTAGTATATTCCTCTACACCCGCTGTAGTATATTCCTCTGCACTGCACCTGCTGTAGTATATTCCTCTGCACCCGCTGTAGTATATTCCTCTACACCCGCTGTAGTATATTCCTCTGCACTGCACCCGCTGTAGTATATTCCTCTGCACTGCACCCGCTGTGGTATATTCCTCTGCACTGCACCCACTGTAGTATATTCCTCTGCACCCGCTGTAGTATATTCCTCTGCACTGCACCCGCTGTAGTATATTCCTCTGCGCTGCACCCGCTGTGGTATATTCCTCTGCACTGCACCCGCTGTGGTATATTCC
This sequence comes from Dendropsophus ebraccatus, assembly GCF_027789765.1. Taxonomy (NCBI): domain Eukaryota; kingdom Metazoa; phylum Chordata; class Amphibia; order Anura; family Hylidae; genus Dendropsophus; species Dendropsophus ebraccatus. The sequence continues at coordinate 16,779,175 of NC_091463.1, read as the reverse complement.
TCTGCACTGCACCCGCTGTAGTATATTCCTCTGCACTGCACCCGCTGTAGTATATTCCTCTGCACTGCACCCGCTGTAGTATATTCCTCTGCACTGCACCTGCTGTAGTATATTCCTCTGCACCCGCTGTAGTATATTCCTCTACACCCGCTGTAGTATATTCCTCTGCACTGCACCCGCTGTAGTATATTCCTCTGCACCCGCTGTAGTATATTTCTCTGCACTGCACCTGCTGTAGTATATTCCTATGCACTGCACCCGCTGTAGTATATTCCTCTGCACCTGCTGTAGTATATTCCTCTGCACCCACTGTAGTATATTCCTCTGCACCCACTGTAGTATATTCCTCTGCACCCACTGTAGTATATTCCTATGCACTGCACCTGCTGTAGTATATTCCTCTGCACTGCACCCGCTGTAGTATATTCCTCTGCACCTGCTGTAGTATATTCCTCTGCACCCACTGTAGTATATTCCTCTGCACCCGCTGTAGTATATTCCTCTGCACCCGCTGTAGTATATTCCTCTGCACCCGCTGTAGTATATTTCTCTGCACCTGCTGTAGTATATTTCTCTGCACTGCACCTGCTGTAGTATATTCCTCTGCACTGCACCCGCTGTAGTATATTCCTCTGCACCCGCTGTAGTATATTCCTCTGCACCTGCTGTAGTATATTCCTGTGCACTGCACCCGCTGTAGTATATTCCTCTGCACCCGCTGTCGTATATTCCTCTGCACCTGCTGTAGTATATTCCTCTGCACCTGCTGTAGTATATTCCTCTGCACCCGCTGTAGTATATTCCTCTGCACCTGCTGTAGTATATTCCTCTGCACCCGCTGTAGTATATTCCTCTGCACCCGTTGTAGTATATTCCTCTGCACTGCACCCGCTGTAGTATATTCCTCTGCACCTGCTGTAGTATATTTCTCTGCACCTGCTGTAGTATATTCCTCTGCACTGCACCTGCTGTAGTATATTCCTCTGCACCCGCTGTAGTATATTCCTCTGCACCCGCTGTAGTATATTCCTCTGCACCCGCTGTAGTATATTCCTCTGCACCTGCTGTAGTATTTTCCTCTGCACTGCACCCGCTGTAGTATATTCCTCTGCACCCCCTGTGGTATATTCCTCTGTACCCGCTGTAGTATATTCCTCTGCACTGCACCCGCTGTAGTATATTCCTCTGCACCCGCTGTAGTATATTCATCTGCACCTGCTGTAGTATATTCCTCTGCACCCGCTGTAGTATATTCCTCTGTACCCGCTGTAGTATATTCCTCTGCACCCGCTGTAGTATACTCCTCTGCACCCGCTGTAGTATATTCCTCTGCACCCGCTGTAGTATTTTCCTCTGCACTGCACCCGCTGTTGTATATTCCTCTGCACCCCCTGTAGTATATTCCTCTGTACCTGCTGTAGTATATTCCTCTGCACCCACTGTAGTATATTCATCTGCACCTGCTGTAGTATATTCCTCTGCACCCGCTGTAGTATATTCCTCTGCACCCGTTGTAGTATATTCCTCTGCACTGCACCCGCTGTAGTATATTCCTCTGCACCTGCTGTAGTATATTTCTCTGCACCTGCTGTAGTATATTCCTCTGCACTGCACCTGCTGTAGTATATTCCTCTGCACATGCTGTAGTATATTCCTCTGCACCCGCTGTAGTATATTCCTCTGCACCCACTGTAGTATATTCATCTGCACCTGCTGTAGTATATTCCTCTGCACTGCACCCGCTGTAGTATATTCCTCTGCACCCGCTGTAGTATATTTCTATGAACCCACTGTGGTATATTCCTCTGCACATGCTGTAGTATATTCCTCTGCACTGCACCTGCTGTAGTATATTCCTCTGCACTGCACCCGCTGTTGTATATTCCTCTGCACTGCACCTGCTGTAGTATATTCCTCTGCACTGCACCCGCTGTAGTATATTCCTCTGCACTGCACCCGCTGTAGTATATTCCTCTGCACCCGCTGTAGTATTTTCCTCTGCACCCGCTGTAGTATATTCCTCTGCACCCGCTGTAGTATATTCCTCTGCACTGCACCCGCTGTAGTATATTCCTCTGCACTGCACCCGCTGTAGTATATTCCTCTGCACCCGCTGTAGTATATTCCTCTGCACCCGCTGTAGTATATTCCTCTGCACCCGCTGTAGTATATTCCTCTGCACTGCACCCGCTGTAGTATATTCCTCTGCACTGCACCCGCTGTAGTATATTCCTCTGCACTGCACCTGTTGTAGTATAATCCTCTGCACTGCACCCGCTGTAGTATATTCCTCTGCACCTGCTGTAGTATATTCCTCTGCACTGCACCCGCTGTAGTATATTCCTCTGCACCCACTGTAGTATATTCCTCTGCACCCGCTGTAGTATATTCCTCTGCACCCGCTGTAGTATATTCCTCTGCACCCGCTGTAGTATATTCCTCTGCACTGCACCCGCTGTAGTATATTCCTCTGCACTGCACCTGTTGTAGTATATTCCTCTGCACTGCACCTGTTGTAGTATATTCCTCTGCACCCACTGTAGTATATTCCTCTGTACCCGCTGTAGTATTTTCCTCTGCACCTGCTGTAGTATATTCCTCTGCACCTGCTGTAGTATATTCCTCTGCACCCGCTGTAATATATTCCTCTGCACCCGCTGTAGTATATTCCTCTGCACCTGCTGTAGTATATTCCTCTGCACCTGCTGTAGTATATTCCTCTGCATCTGCTGTAGCTTATTCCTCTGCACCTGCTGTAGTATATTCCTCTGTACCCGCTGTAGTATATTCCTCTGCACCTGCTGTAGTATATTCCTCTGCACTGCATCTGCTGTAGTATATTCCTCTGCACCCGCTGTAGTATATTCCTCTGTACCCGCTGTAGTATATTCCTCTGCACTGCATCTGCTGTAGTATATTCCTCTGCACCCCCTGTAGTATATTCCTCTGCACCCGTTGTAGTATATTCCTCTGCACTGCACCCGCTGTAGTATATTCCTCTGCACCCGCTGTAGTATATTCCTCTGTACCCACTGTAGTATATTCCTCTGCACCTGCTGTAGTATATTCCTCTGCACTGCACCCGCTGTAGTATATTCCTCTGCACCCGCTGTAGTATTTTCCTCTGCACCCGCTGTAGTATATTCCTCTGCACCCGTTGTAGTATATACCTCTGCACTGCACCCGCTGTAGTATATTTCTCTGCACTGCACCCGCTGTAGTATATTCCTCTGCACCTGCTGTAGTATATTCCTCTGCACCTGCTGTAGTATATTCCTCTGCACCCGCTGTAGTATATTCCTCGGCACTGCACCTGCTGTATTGTATTCCTCTGCACCCGCTGTAGTATATTCCTTTGCACTGTACCCGCTGTAGTATATTCCTCTGCACCTGCTGTATTATATTCCTCTGCACCTGCTGTAGTATATTCCTCTGCACCCGCTGTAGTATATTCCTCTGCACTGCACCCACTGTAGTATATTCCTCTGCACTGCACCTGCTGTAGTATATTCCTCTGCACTGCACCTGCTGTAGTATATTCCTCTGCACCTGCTGTAGTATATTCCTCTGCATCCACTGTAGTATATTCCTCTGCACCTGCTGTAGTATATTCCTCTGCACTGCATCTGCTGTAGTATATTCCTCTGCACCTGCTGTAGTATATTCCTCTGCACCCGCTGTAGTATATTCCTCTGCACCTGCTGTAGTATATTCCTCTGCACTGCACCCGCTGTAGTATATTCCTCTGCACTGCACCCGCTGTAGTATATTCCTCTGCACCCGCTGTAGTATATTCCTCTGCACCCGCTGTAGTATATTCCTCTGCACCCGCTGTAGTATATTCCTCTGCACTGCACCCGCTGTAGTATATTCCTCTGCACTGCACCTGTTGTAGTATAATCCTCTGCACTGCACCCGCTGTAGTATATTCCTCTGCACCTGCTGTAGTATATTCCTCTGCACCTGCTGTAGTATATTCCTCTGCACTGTACCCGCTGTTGTATATTCCTCTGCACTGCACCTGCTGTAGTATATTCCTCTGCACCCACTGTAGTATATTCCTCTGCACCCGCTGTAGTATATTCCTCTGCACCCGCTGTAGTATATTCCTCTGCACCCGCTGTAGTATATTCCTCTGCACTGCACCCGCTGTAGTATATTCCTCTGCACTGCACCTGTTGTAGTATAATCCTCTGCACTGCACCCGCTGTAGTATATTCCTCTGCACCTGCTGTAGTATATTCCTCTGCACTGCACCCACTGTGGTATATTCCTCTGCACTGCACCCACTGTGGTATATTCCTCTGCACTGCACCCGCTGTAGTATTTTCCTCTGCACTGCACCCGCTGTAGTATATTCCTCTGCACTGCACCTGCTGTAGTATATTCCTCTGCACCCGCTGTAGTATATTCCTCTGCACCCGCTGTAGTATTTTCCTCTGCACCTGCTGTAGTATATTCCTCTGCACCTGCTGTAGTATATTCCTCTGCACCCGCTGTAATATATTCCTCTGCACCCGCTGTAGTATATTCCTCTGCACCTGCTGTAGTATATTCCTCTGCACCTGCTGTAGTATATTCCTCTGCATCTGCTGTAGCTTATTCCTCTGCACCTGCTGTAGTATATTCCTCTGTACCCGCTGTAGTATATTCCTCTGCACCTGCTGTAGTATATTCCTCTGTACCCGCTGTAGTATATTCCTCTGCACTGCATCTGCTGTAGTATATTCCTCTGCACCCGCTGTAGTATATTCCTCTGTACCCGCTGTAGTATATTCCTCTGCACTGCATCTGCTGTAGTATATTCCTCTGCACCCCCTGTAGTATATTCCTCTGCACCCGTTGTAGTATATTCCTCTGCACTGCACCCGCTGTAGTATATTCCCCTGCACCCGCTGTAGTATATTCCTCTGCACTGCATCTGCTGTAGTATATTCCTCTGCACTGCACCCGCTGTAGTATATTCCTTTGCACCTGCTGTAGTATATTCCTCTGTACCCGCTGTAGTATATTCCTCTGCACCCCCTGTAGTATATTCCTCTGTACCCGCTGTAGTATATTCCTCTGCACTGCATCTGCTGTAGTATATTCCCCTGCACCCGCTGTAGTATATTCCTCTGCACTGCATCTGCTGTAGTATATTCCTCTGCACTGCACCCGCTGTAGTATATTCCTTTGCACCTGCTGTAGTATATTCCTCTGTACCCGCTGTAGTATATTCCTCTGCACCCGCTGTAGTATATTCCTCTGCACCTGCTGTAGTATATTCATCTGCACTCGCTGTAATATATTCCTCAGCACTGCATATACCACAGGGCTATTCCTCTGTAATATTATACGCCTGCACATACACCGCTGCTTTACTCCGTATACCCGCGAACCCTCCTCCGCCCTGTGCATCTCTTAGATTACTGTGCAGGAAATCCCTGGCAGTGTGTATAGAAGCTGCCATCATTCTCCAGCACAGAACGATGCTTCTTAATGCACATAACACCGGAGATTCCCCTGCATACTGTGCACCTGTGCCGTCCATACTGCAGTGTATACCCCCTCCCCCCAGCACTGCACATAACACCGGAGATTCCCCTGCATACTGTGCACCTGTGCCGTCCATACTGCAGTGTATACCCCCTCCCCCCAGCACTGCACATAACACCGGAGATTCCCCTGCATACTGTGCACCTGTGCCGTCCATACTGCAGTGTATACCCCCTCCCCCCAGCACTGCACATAACACCGGAGATTTCCCTGCATACTGTGCACCTGTGCTGTCCATACTGCAGTGTATACCCCCTCCCCCCAGCACTGCACATAACACCGGAGATTCCCCTGCATACTGTGCACCTGTGCTGTCCATACTGCAGTGTATACCCCCTCCCCCCAGCACTGCACATAACACTGGAGATTCCCCTGCATACTGTGCACCTGTGCTGTCCATACTGCAGTGTATACCCCCTCCCCCCAGCACTGCACATAACACCGGAGATTCCCCTGCATACTGTGCACCTGTGCCGTCCATACTGCAGTGTATACCCCCTCCCCCCAGCACTGCACATAACACTGGAGATTCCCCTGCATACTGTGCACCTGTGCTGTCCATACTGCAGTGTATACCCCCTCCCCCCAGCACTGCACATAACACCGGAGATTTCCCTGCATACTGTGCACCTGTGCCGTCCATACTGCAGTGTATACCCCCTCCCCCCAGCACTGCACATACAGCTGGATATTCTCTCTCCATGCCACAGGTCCCTCCTTGCTGCACTGCACATGTAGCAGGACGTCATACAGACGGATATTACGTACAATGACGCAGCTGTATGCTGTACAGAACATAGGGGATCCCTCATCACTGCACCTATAACATGACACTGCGCATAGCACAGGTTGTCACTGCTGAGACAGCGGAGATAGCCCTCGGCACTAGGTTGTAAGACACTGCTGCACATAGATCCTATCCATCCACATAGTCTGCACATAACTATATATATATATATATATATATATATATATATATATATATATACAGGTAAAGTATATGGCTAATGTATAGTAAGATATGGTATTGCACTACACAACACATACTGCAATATAAATGTCACACTATAGGATATAACACTGTACACGGCATTGCAGCACTCATCCATTCCTCTGTTGCCCACGTCGGATAGTTTTGACCTGCTTTTGAACCTTAGTCCTTGTTCTTTTTTTTTCTTTCTGGACAGGGTGCCTAGATTTAAATCAACTGGTGTCAGAAACTTATAAAGATTTGTAAATTACTTCTATTATAAAAATCTAAAGTCTTCCCATACTTATCAGCTGCTGCATGTCCTGCAGGAAGTGGTGGATTCTTTAGTCTGACACAGGGCTCTCTGCTGCCACCTCTGTCCATGTCAGGAACTGACCAGAGCAGGAGAGGTTTTCTATGGGGATTTGCTACCGCTCTGGACAGTTCCTGACATGGACAGAGGTGGCAGCAGAGAGAACTGTGTAAGACTGGAAAGAATACACCACTTCCTGCAAGACATACAGTAGCTGATAAGTATGGAAAGACTGGAGATTTTTAAATAGAAGTAAACTACAAATCCATTTAACTTTCTGACATCAATTGATTTGAAAACAATTTAATAAATTTATTATTTAGCCCCAGAAAGCATTAGACCCCCCCCCCCGACACACACACATACACATACACATATACACACATAATGATATAGCTAGATGTGAGGGGAGTGTAGTGTATATACATATAGCTAGATGTCAGGTGAGTGTAGTGTGTATATACATATAGCTAGATGTCAGGTGAGTGTAGTGTATATACATATAGCTAGATGTCAGGTGAGTGTAGTGTATATACATATAGCTAGATGTCAGGTGAGTGTAGTGTGTATATACATATAGCTAGATGTCAGGTGAGTGTAGTGTATATACATATAGCTAGATGTCAGGTGAGTGTAGTGTATATATATATAGTTAGATGTCAGGTGAGTGTAGTGTATATACATATAGCTAGATGTCAGGGGAGTGTAGTGTATATACATATAGCTAGATGTGAGGTGAGTGTAGTGTATGTATACATATATATATATATATATATATATATATATATATAAATATATATATATATATATATATATATATATATATATATATATATAGATAGCTAGATGTCAGGTGAGTGTAGTGTATATACATATAGCTAGATGTCAGGTGAGTGTAGTGTGTGTATATACATATAGCTAGATGTAAGGTGAGTGTAGTGTATATACATATAGCTAGATATCAGGTTAGTGTAGTGTATATACATATAGCTAGATGTCAGGTGAGTGTAGTATATACATATATACATATAGCTAGATGTCAGGTGAGTGTAGTGTATATACATATAGCTAGATATCAGGTGAGTGTAGTGTATATAAATATACATATAGCTAGATGTCAGGTGAGTGTAGTGTATATACATATAGCTAGATGTCAGGTGAGTGTAGTGTATATATATATATATATATATATATATATATACATATAGCTAGATGTCAGGTGAGTGTAGTGTATATACATATAGCTAGATATCAGGTGAGTGTAGTGTATATACATATAGCTAGATGTCAGGTGAGTGTAGTGTATATACATATAGCTAGATGTCAGGGGAGTGTAGTGTATATACATATAGCTAGATGTCAGGTGAGTGTAGTGTATATACATATAGCTAGATGTCAGGGGAGTGTAGTGTATATACATATAGCTAGATGTCAGGTGAGTGTAGTATATACATATAGGTAGATGTCAGGTGAGTGTAGTGTATATACATATAGCTAGATGTCAGGTGAGTGTAGTGTATATACATATAGCTAGATGTCAGGTGAGTGTAGTGTATATACATATAGCTAGATGTCAGGTGAGTGTAGTGTATATACATATAGCTAGATGTCAGGTGAGTGTAGTGTATATACATATAGCTAGATGTCAGGGGAGTGTAGTGTATATACATATAGCTAGATGTCAGGTGAGTGTAGTATATACATATATACATATAGCTAGATGTCAGGTGAGTGTAGTGTGTATATATATATATAGCTAGATGTCAGGTGAGTGTAGTGTATATACATATAGCTAGATGTCAGGTGAGTGTAGTGTGTATATACATATAGCTAGATGTTAGGTGAGTGTAGTGTATATACATATAGCTAGATGTCAGGTGAGTGTAGTGTATATACATATAGCTAGATGTCAGGTGAGTGTAGTGTATATACATATAGCTAGATGTCAGGGGAGTGTAGTGTATATACATATAGCTAGATGTCAGGTGAGTGTAGTATATACATATATACATATAGCTAGATGTCAGGTGAGTGTAGTGTGTATATATATATATAGCTAGATGTCAGGTGAGTGTAGTGTATATACATATAGCTAGATGTCAGGTGAGTGTAGTGTGTATATACATATAGCTAGATGTCAGGTGAGTGTAGTGTATATACATATAGCTAGATGTCAGGGGAGTGTAGTGTATATACATATAGCTAGATGTCAGGTGAGTGTAGTATATACATATAGCTAGATGTCAGGTGAGTGTAGTGTATATACATATAGCTAGATATCAGGTGAGTGTAGTGTATATACATATAGCTAGATGTCAGGTGAGTGTAGTGTATATACATATAGCTAGATGTCAGGGGAGTGTAGTGTATATACATATAGCTAGATGTCAGGTGAGTGTAGTATATACATATAGGTAGATGTCAGGTGAGTGTAGTGTATATACATATAGCTAGATGTCAGGTGAGTGTAGTGTATATACATATAGCTAGATGTCAGGTGAGTGTAGTGTATATACATATAGCTAGATGTCAGGTGAGTGTAGTGTATATACATATAGCTAGATGTCAGGTGAGTGTAGTGTATATACATATAGCTAGATGTCAGGGGAGTGTAGTGTATATACATATAGCTAGATGTCAGGTGAGTGTAGTATATACATATATACATATAGCTAGATGTCAGGTGAGTGTAGTGTGTATATATATATATAGCTAGATGTCAGGTGAGTGTAGTGTATATACATATAGCTAGATGTCAGGTGAGTGTAGTGTGTATATACATATAGCTAGATGTCAGGTGAGTGTAGTGTATATACATATAGCTAGATGTCAGGTGAGTGTAGTGTATATACATATAGCTAGATGTCAGGTGAGTGTAGTGTATATACATATAGCTAGATGTCAGGGGAGTGTAGTGTATATACATATAGCTAGATGTCAGGTGAGTGTAGTAGATACATATATACATATAGCTAGATGTCAGGTGAGTGTAGTGGTATATATATATATAGCTAGATGTCAGGTGAGTGTAGTGTATATACATATAGCTAGATGTCAGGTGAGTGTAGTGTGTATATACATATAGCTAGATGTCAGGTGAGTGTAGTGTATATACATATAGCTAGATGTCAGGTGAGTGTAGTGTATATACATATAGCTAGATGTCAGGTGAGTGTAGTGTATATACATATAGCTAGATGTCAGGTGAGTGTAGTGTATATATATATATATATATAGCTAGATGTCAGGTGAGTGTAGTGTATATATATATATATATATATATATAGCTAGATGTCAGGTGAGTGTAGTGTATATATATATATATAGCTAGATGTCAGGTGAGTGTAGTGTATATATATATATATATAGCTAGATGTCAGGTGAGTGTAGTGTATATACATATAGCTAGATGTCAGGTGAGTGTAGTGTATATACATATAGCTAGATGTCAGGTGAGTGTAGTGTATATACATATAGCTAGATGTCAGGTGAGTGTAGTGTATATACATATAGCTAGATGTCAGGTGAGTGTAGTGTATATACATATAGCTAGATGTCAGGTGAGTGTAGTGTATATACATATAGCTAGATGTCAGGTGAGTGTAGTGTATATACATATAGCTAGATGTCAGGTGAGTGTAGTGTGTATATACATATAGCTAGATGTCAGGTGAGTGTAGTGTGTATATACATATAGCTAGATGTCAGGTGAGTGTAGTGTATATACATATAGCTAGATGTCAGGTGAGTGTAGTGTATATACATATAGCTAGATGTCAGGTGAGTGTAGTGTATATACATATAGCTAGATGTCAGGTGAGTGTAGTGTATATACATATAGCTAGATGTCAGGTGAGTGTAGTGTATATACATATAGCTAGATGTCAGGTGAGTGTAGTGTATATACATATAGCTAGATGTCAGGTGAGTGTAGTGTGTATATACATATAGCTAGATGTCAGGTGAGTGTAGTGTATATACATATAGCTAGATGTCAGGTGAGTGTAGTGTATATACATATAGCTAGATGTCAGGTGAGTGTAGTGTATATACATATAGCTAGATGTCAGGTGAGTGTAGTGTATATACATATAGCTAGATGTCAGGTGAGTGTAGTGTATATACATATAGCTAGATGTCAGGTGAGTGTAGTGTATATACATATAGCTAGATGTCAGGTGAGTGTAGTGTATATACATATAGCTAGATGTCAGGTGAGTGTAGTGTATATACATATAGCTAGATGTCAGGGGAGTGTAGTGTATATACATATAGCTAGATGTCAGGTGAGTGTAGTATATACATATAGGTAGATGTCAGGTGAGTGTAGTGTATATACATATAGCTAGATGTCAGGTGAGTGTAGTGTATATACATATAGCTAGATGTCAGGGGAGTGTAGTGTATATACATATAGCTAGATGTCAGGTGAGTGTAGTATATACATATATACATATAGCTAGATGTCAGGTGAGTGTAGTGTGTATATATATATATAGCTAGATGTCAGGTGAGTGTAGTGTATATACATATAGCTAGATGTCAGGTGAGTGTAGTGTGTATATACATATAGCTAGATGTCAGGTGAGTGTAGTGCAGGCATGTCCAAAGTCCGGCCGGAGGGCCATTTGCGGCCCGCGTTCCGAACTTTTACGGCCCCTCAGGTATCCAGCTTGCTATTATCTGCCTGTGTTATAAAGCATATAGCATGTAGCATGTAAAATGGTCGGCCCTCGCACATGTTCACTTCATGAAATTTGGCACTCTTCGAAAAAAGTTTGGACATGCCTGGTGTAGTGTATATACATATAGCTAGATGTCAGGTGAATATATATATATATATATATATATATATATATATATACTCTGCCTCCCTATTGCCGAGTCTGGCATTCTTCTTCTCACCACCACTCAGCCCTGTACACACTAGTCCCGGCTCCTGCAGGGTGAGTGTGCTCGGCGCTCCCTATACAGGCTCACATTGTTCTGCACATTCCCTTACGCTGCCCCTGATATCCTGACCTCTCTCTCCTCACCGCTCTCCCTATCCGATTCTCTACAAATATGCCTGGAAATACTAAAATTCCACTGCAGGTATGTGGCGTCCATGGAGCGTGTGCAGCGGATTACTGACACATGTCACCTACACTGCCCAGGAGAACGGACAGGCGAGCACCACTACACCCAGCGCTCTCCTGTGTGATTTATGGACGTCCAATATTCCCGATTAGCCATGAAATATAAGGGATGTGTCCAGGATCTGGTTGCATAATAATTCATGCTAAGGATTATAGGAAAATTCTGCGCGGTTACGCAGCGTGCTGGACGTCATACATGGGAATCCCAGATATGGGAAAGGAGATCCGGGGACAGCGACCAATGCGACATGATGCATTCTGCTGCCATAATAACTTATAATGATGACAGCCACACAAGCTGCCGGTGACAGCTACTTCCTATGGGTCATTCATTCTAATATCCATTCACCAGTGCTGAGTTACAATGGCACAAAGTCTTTCATTCTCCGTCAATTTTTTGTTGGCCAATAAAGGTATCACTCCTAAAATACTTTGATCACAAGTATCTACCACGATATGGATTCTCCGTCTACAAAATCCTTTTTTTTTTAAAGATTTGCAAAATTAGCTTTTTTTCTTACAATTCTTCCTTCTGGAAGTCAAAGAACAAAAAACTATATAAAAAGCAAACATCACACGGCATAGCACATAGCAATCTAAAGCTTCCAATACAACACAAATAGACAACAACATCAGGTGCAGCCGAGCAGAGCTGAGTTTGCCATCTGGCATCCTATGACAACGTCAGCTCTGCTACATCCATATAGCGGTAGCATAACGGACACTTACTTGGTGGCTTGGTGAGAAGTACAATCTCTCCTTCCAGCCCCTAAATTCATTTGTATTCATTTGTCCCAGCAGCTAAGATCTTGCTTCTTTTCCTTGTTTGTTTGCTTTTTTATTGTTGTTTTTTTCAGTTTTTTTTATTGTTGTTGAAGTTTTTGTTGTTGTTTTTTTTAGATTGACTCCTGGTTAGAGAGTCGTAAAGCACCGTGTGTCTCCTGGGTCATTGGAGAGGCAGGTTGATCCGCTGGCTGGAAGGGAAGGTTGTGAGCCGGGCAGATAGACGCCTGCACTGGTCTTAAGCTGGTGCGCTCTACCTGAGTGCTATGCCTGCTGGACGCTCATTTGACACAGCAAGGCACGAGGGGGGGAAAAAAAAGTATAAAAAAAAAAGAAAACCCAGTCTTTGAAGCGTCTGTCATAGGGGCAGATGAAGACGCGGGGTCTTATAAACCTCGCCTTGTCCTTTTAAATAGATGCAGTCAGTATGAGAGGGGCCTTTTTTAAAAAGCAGGTATCTGGTTTCAGTGCAAACATTTAACTAATAAGCCAAAATCCTGCCTCCGAGAGGGAGGGTCCGTGTGGCATGGAGGAGGACAAGGAGGACCAGTGTCTGTGGACAGAGGCAGCAAACATCAAGGCCCAGGGGTTAGGGGATATACAAAGACAAAACCGTATCATAACAACGGAATGGAAAGCAAACAGGTTCCAGGGGCAGCGGCGGAGGGGGGCACCGGCTCATTCCAGGGGTGCCAGCAGCAGGAGGCATGTGTACAAACAAGACATTCATTCAGCTCATTCTGCTTCCTGACCGCACCAAGGCTTGGAAGAGGATGAGAGTCGTAGTGCCGCCAAGCAGAATAATATTGTGCGTTATATACAGGAGGGGTATCTAATCCTGTCAGATACCCAATTATTAAAGGACCCCCCCCCCCATTCAGGACCCGCATCTATCAGAGGGATTACTCCAGCAGAATAACATCATCATATATACAGGAGGAGTATCTAATCCTGTCAAATACCCCATTATTAAAGGGGAGCCCCCCATTTAGGACCCTTATCTATCAGAGTGATTACTCCAGCAGAATCAATTTACAGAGAATTTACGGGAATGTGCTGTCGCCTCCGTCTGTTGATAATGACATATAATGATCATCTTTATCAATAGATAAGTTACGGCACCTTTTTAAAGTGGGAACATAGCCAAAATGTGTAATGCTTCATTTCCCCTGTGGGGGCGCTGTGGGGAAAACTAGTTGTGTTATATCCAGAGGGGTTTCAGCAGTGCGACCCCCAGTGATTATTTTATTATAATGGTGACAAGGTGTTAGAGCTTTCCTCATGGTGAATTGTAAAGATGAGCAAAACTCGAAAAGCTTATAGCTGTAGCTATGTTTTCCAGGACTCCCTAGGGCAGCATCCAACATCTTCAGTCACCGGTTTTCAAAAGCTGATCCTTCCAGGTGCGGACGAACCTAAGCGTGCTCATGCTGCACTCATCTCTAATGAATAGCTTCTCATTCTCTTCATTACTGGTTGTTGCCAGCAGTGCACACACAGGGCTTCCTTCCCTTACTCCTCTGGCCTGTGACAACACATACTCCTTTCTGATATGACATAGTGCTGGTGAAAGTGCACTGGACTGGACAAGCTAAAGCTGCACCGTGGACATACAGCAGCAAGTACACTGGTATTTATACAAGGGACAGCTGCCCAGAGCTTTACAGGCAGAGGTGAGTGGGAAGCCTTGATTTACCTTTAGGAGCAGTGTGGATCATTATTAGCAGGCACATTGGATCATAGTTTGCTTATTTTCCTTACAGGGCCACCACAGGAGAAATAAGGAATTACACAATGTCAAGGACAAGACGGGTCCTCCAGAGCCAGAAACGCTCTTTCTAGCCCTTTCCACAGATGAACAGGGGAAACCTCCTTTTATTAACTTCAATGTCCTTAAGGCCGGGTTCACACATCGTAAGAGACCAGCCGTGTCACAGAACGGCCAGTGTCAGTGAGGGTTATCCCATACTGCAGTACCAGATAAACTTCTTTTCTGGTGAAATGGGATGCAGGCGCATTCGTGTGCGCCAGCATCCCAATTCACCATAACACACAATGGATAGTGCAGCCGGAGCCACACACTCCATTGTGTGAACAGTCAGTCTTCGCTGCAACCGCCAGGGATCCTGAACTGAGTATATACTATGGGGGAGATTTATCAAACATGGTGTCAAGTGAAACTGGCTCAGTTGCCCCTAGCAACCAATCAGATTCCACCTTTCATTTTCCAAAGAGTCTGTGAGGAATGAAAGGTGGAATCTGATTGGTTGCTAGGGGCAACTGAGCCAGTCTCACTTTACACTCCGGCCAGAATCCCATTCATTTTCAATTGAAAGTATTTTTTGAATTAATCACGGCCGTTGTTGCAAATTGCAACAACGTTCGTGATTAATTTTAAAAAAATACGTCGTGTGAACATAGCCTAAAGGAATACAGTGGAATATTCTCCCTCCAATTGCCATTTTCCATTGCACATAATACATGTTTCCCTATGAAGCGTGATGTTCTAGGAACCACATAGCAGGACCTTGCGGCAGGAATGGGCCTCACCATTACTTCTATCAGTGTTGTTACCTAACACAACCTGTAATCATGGGATTTTAGTAATTGCCATCTGTTCGGCAACAAAGGCTCATGGATGGGGTTTACTATTGCAGACAGACATGTCCATGGGCATACCCGTCTTCTGCTGCATTCATGGACTTCAAAGTCCAGTGCTATTAGTACACGGATGCGTCTGTACATCACAGCAGTCATTACAGGAGACCTGTCATTAGTCGGACTTGTCGGAGCACCTTCAGGGTGCTGTCAGGCTGCAGAGCGTCACTCCTGTCCGCTTGTGTCTGATGTCACTCTCACCTCGCTGTGAATTACATAGCAGCCAGGGATTGGCTAACAGGCCGCAGACACAATAATGCCACTGTGTAGCTATTCCACACACCACAGAGTATTTATAGAGGCATGCAGCCACACCTACACATCTAGCCCTATACTTGTCTTTGCAGAATTTTGCTTCATTTAAAGGGATTCTCCAGGATTTGATATAACATAGTTTTCTTACAAAACAGCGCCACCCCTGTCCTTAGGTTGTGTGTGGCATTACAACTTGGCTCCATTTACTTCAATGGAACTGAGCTGAAATACCAAGCATAAACTGAGAATACTAGTGGCGCTAGATGGAATTGTAGATAACCCCTTTAAATTTTCTGTCTGATGGCTCGGGTAAATCCAATGATTTATTGCATACCAGGAAAATCCTTATAATACTAACCTTTTTTGTTAGAAGGGTCCTCCAACAATATGGAGAACACAGAGCGCTATGTTTATTTATGGCTGCAAAGCCATCACAGGGAACGCCATCTTCTGTGGAATGCAAAGACGTTATAGGTCCTCCAGTGTGACTCTGTTGTGGCTCCTAGATGAAGGTCCTGAATATGGGACCCCCCTTTAAAGACTCATAATTCTATAATAAAGTATCTAAAATCCCATACTGGGAATAAGAAGAGAGTCATGTTGGGGGTGAGAGGGGAACCACGATGGGGAACAGACAAGAGCCTTAGTGGGGATGAAAGGGGAGTCATGCTGGGATTGAGAGGGGAAGCATACTGGGGATGAAAGAAGAGCCATGCTGGGGTTGGTAGGGAAGCCATACAAGTGATGAGAGGGGAATCGTGTTGGAAATGAGAAGGGAACCATACTAGGAATGAGAGGGGAATCCTACTGGGGGTAAGAGGGAAGACATACTGCGAATAAGAGGGAATCCATACTGAAAATGAGAGGGAATCCATACTGGGAATAAGAGGGAAGCCATACTGGGAATAAGAGGGAAGCCATACTGGAAATAAGAGGGGAGCCATGCTGGGGATGATAGGGAAATCCTATGGGGAATGAGAGGGGAGCCCTGCTGGCAATAAGAGGGGAGACATGCTGGGGGTTATAGGGAAATCCTATGGGGAATGAGAGGGGAGCCCTGCTGGCAATAAGAGGGGAGCCATGCTGGGGGTTATAGGGGAATCCTATGGGGAATGAGAGGGGAGCCCTGCTGGCAATAAGAGGGGAGACATGCTGGGGGTGATAGGGAAATCCTATGGGGAATGAGAGGGGAGCCCTGCTGGCAATAAGAGGGACCAAGAATGGTGGGGCCATCTTGAACTGGAACAGAGTCTCCATGGTAAGTGAGACATGAGGGGGACATCTTTTGGTTGTGTGTAGCCTTAGTTCATTATAATCTCTTCCATCGTTCCTTGTAGTTATTTGTGCTCCATACATGTTCGCTGGCCGTACTAACCTGGACTCCATATACTTTCCACCCTGATAAAAGACTTATCTCTAGAGGTTTCCATTATATCTATCATCTTTATGTAAATGTCCCCATGACCAGCAGTATCAGGGCATCTAGCCGCCAGCATGGTGGCTTCTGGTTTGCTTTAAGGCGATCTCAGGATTCCGTAGCTATGTCCATAAGTGTGGACATAAGTGTCCATAAGACGTGTGACAAGTGCAGTATTCCTGTATCTACCCCCCACCACATCAATCCATGTCGTGTAGAGTAAACCCTGGTCGGTCCTTCCTAGCGGTACAGAAGCACGGGACATGTCTATAGCAATCTTACCTGACATCTTTCTAAACATATTTGGCTAACTAGTAAAGATGGGAACCCACCGCGGGTGACGCACATGTGAATTACAGGCTGTATATGGGCTGAGACCAGAGAACGCTGAACTAACCACAATCGGGGTCTTGGTCCACCGCGAAATGTCAGCAAAGTAGTGTGGGCCGGGGAAACATGTCTTTAATGTCCTGAACAAACTTCAGGAGTTCTTGACGGAGGGCTGGTTGGTAGTTTGTACATGGACGCTAATAAAGGCATCCTATACTCAATGGACGGGGCCATCTCTGATGTTTCGCAGCCGTTCCCAAGATCTTGAGATGTCTTTGATTTTTACAGCCTGGAATCTCGGAGTTAACCTTCCTCTTCCCGGCACAGCCATGGTGTTTTCCTGCTCGCTGTGCACACACTGCCCCGTCTGTCCCATCCAACAGGTTTCCTTTGATGGGGCTATTTCTGCAACCTGATGATTAGTTTCCTGCGGGTGTCGTTCCTAATATCTGTAATTTTGTGGCCGTTTGATTTTTTTTTTTGCTGTCATTAACTCTATGATGTTCAATACAGTCCTGTCTTGTGTTCCCGGACATTGAAGGTGGTCTTCTCGCTCATGAGGGTGTAGACGTATATGCTGTCTTCAGGGGAGGGAAGGGGGGACTGGAAATGGCAGCTGGCAGAAGTCTTCAGGTCCTTGAGGCTTTGGAGAGAAGTACACCTGGATACTGGTGGGCAATAGGGAGCCAAGACAAACAATGGGTGAATTTATCTCATAACCAGTAAAAAGAACTCTGATGGCCTATATGGGACTCACTCACTCTGTATTCTCTACTATATTAATTAAAAAAAATCCAGCCACTAAATTACCCCTACACAGTTAAATAAAAAAATACTGCCCACCATTAGCCACCACTAGAGGGAGCTCAGTAGCTTACTGCATACTGTTTTATTAAATCAATATAGATTATTGGAAATATTTTTGCACATATACAACACATCCCCACTCAGATACCCATAATACATTTTGAGCCCTTTTTATAATGGCGGCTGAGCCACATGATCACAGTGTGACCACTAGAATGTACTCTCTCTTGTGTAGCTGACATCCTCCTGGCAGCTCTTAGACCCTCTCTCCTCCCACCAAGCTCCAACCTTCTTGTCCCCTCCATGTGTTGCTAATAAATAATTTCTACCTAATTTGTGGAAGCAGGATTGGAGTGATATAGTAGGTGAGTCCATACAGTGGTTAGCTGCAGTTATAAACCTCCACTGACGCACACTGCCTGTTTATGCTATGTGAGTGCTATGTGCAGAGTCTCCAGTTTATCCTATAAGATGCAGCTTCACACATCTCTCCCTGTCCCCTGCTTATGTATAAGTTATTCTTATTAGCAGCTATCACAAACAGGAGGCAGAGGGGAAAACATAAAGAGGAAAGTTCAAAAAGTTTGCCTCATTATTCTCTCTCCTCTGCCTCCAGTTTGCGAGAGCTGCTAATAAGAAACCTTTACGGCAGGGGCAGGGAGAGCTGTGTGAAGCTGCATCTTATAGGGTAAACTGAAGAATCTGCACAGATAGTATACCCAGGCACCATGCCCATAAAGTTGCCCAAGAAACAGTATATGTAGTGATGTCCCGTCTTAGTAACTGGCTGGCTTAAAGGACCTTTTAATAGACTAGCCCTTTAAGAAAATTCCTCAGCATGATTCTTTTTGCTTTATTATAGTCTTTAAGAGTGGCGACCAATCTTGCAAATTATTTTCAAAAGTCATAAAAGTTGGAATTTTCTTTCTATGTGAATGTCTAGAATACAGTATTAGTCACCATAGGATTAGATCCTTAGCGGCACAGTGTCCCTGGCAGAGTGAGTGGTTAAGAACAGCTGGTGCCAGCTGGGTACACCCCCACCATTGTGTGCCATCTAATTTTCTCAAGTGGCACTCCCCTCAAGTCTTTCTACTAAACTCTGGCTACTGTTTTACATCTTACGATAGTAACAGAAATCCCAGGACTGCTAGAGAACAAAGATTCATAACAATACGTCACATAACGCTCAAGCCTTACCAGCAAGAATCTCTAAGTGTCATGGCAAGAGTTCATATGGCATATATGGCCGAGCTACCATCCCAGTTCTCAATTTGTTTAAAGTCTCAGAACGTGTCCTTCTATAGCTATAATCTGTGGGAAACCTGCTAGTAATTGTTCAGTTTCCCTGCAGCGCCACCACAGGGAGAACGAAGCATTGCATGGTTCCCATTCAAACCATTGGATAATACAGGACAGGACAGGTCCTCCAGAGCAAGAGACGCTCTTTATAGCCACAGATCATCACATACAACTAAGGCCACTCTTTTCTTTAGTATTAGACTGGTGAAGAGGCATCATTCCAATCTACATTAAGATGAAGCAATAAAGAGATTTACAGCTCTGACGCTCAGTGATAATATTCAGGGGTATCACTTACCCGACGTCATTCAACAGATGGAAGAAATTATTCTGCTTCGCTGGTGCCAATATAGTTGAATCATGTAATACAAATGCTTGACTGGTTACACTGGGCCTTGTGGTTCCACACAATGCATAGCTACAGATTCAGCTTCCAAGGCGAGTGTATATGGTGCAGCATGGCCAATTTTTCAGCTACATAATAACCCTTACAGTTAATATACCATCAGGTACATCACTTTGGGTTTTTTTATTTTAACGGATCAGTACCGGCACGGGATCCCGCTCGCCTGGTCCTTTTTTTGAACCGCCGCCCAGTTCCCGTGCACAGTGCCGGTCTATTCCCGAGCACCGCCCCATCAAGGAGCAGTGGGGGCGGGCCCGCTTGCCCCCGATGTAACAAAACCCCCTCCCCTCTGTGACGCGGCTCCATTGATTCTAATGGAAGCACGTCACCTAGGGGAGGGGATGTCGTTACACTCGGGGCGCCAAGCTCACCTTTAGTGCATAGAGTGGGCCAGTGCACAAGATCACGGGTGTATTGACAAAGGACCGCGCCACCAGGATTTTCTGTTCAATTGTTTCCCATTACAACATTAGGCAACTTTCGAAGTAGTCTTTGTTAAAAAAAAAAAAAAAAAAAGTTTTGGGGGGAGATTTTTCAAAGAGTCTGTGAGGAATGAAAGGTGGAATCTGATTGGTTGCTAGGGGCAACTGAGCCAGTTTCACTTTACACCATGTTTGATAAATCTCACCCATTGATATCAGCAGAGTTGTATACAGCAGTAATGAGTGTGGAGAGTCGGGAGAGCATACATGGAGGGTAACTCAAAGAGGCTGTAGATAGGGAGGAAAGCACGTTATAGGCAGCTGGCATGGGAGAGTACTGTGTACAAATGTAGAATTCCCTCACATCCAGTCTACATTACTAGGACCCGCCATCCTCAGGACCCTCAGGGTTAGGGCGGGTTCAGACTGAGGAATTCTCGTGGAAAATATCCGCGGAATTTCGTCAGCTGTCCGTCCGCACGGGCACGCGCTTTTCCGCCGGCTCCATAGACACCATTCTATGGGCAGGCGTATTCCGCGATCCGCTGAAAGAAGTGACATGACACCTCTTTCAGTGTTTAGTGGAATACGCCGGCCCATAGAATGGTGTCTATGGGGCCGGCGGAAAGGCGCCCAGATGTGCGGGCGGACAGCTGACGGAAATCCGCGGACGTTTTCCGCAAGAATTCCTCAGTCTGAATCCGCCCTTAGGGGTTAACTGGGGGTCAGGGGTCCCTACAGGATTACATACTGCCATTATGCCCCATATTTCTAGGTGACAGGAGTCCTGGCATCTCTCTAGGATATAAGTCGCCCTGAACGCTGGAACGCTTTTCTTGTTCCACAACGTTTCACTCCTTTTTAGAGCTGAGCGTCTGTAGGAAACATTGGAAGACATTTACAGTGACAAGCAGCGCGCTAATTTCCACAGATACTTTGTAGTGATGTCACAGGCATGGTGGTGAAGGGCTGAACCCTGGCACAGGTGTCTATGGCCAAGTACTGATGGGTGACAGGGATGGCAGCCGTGCTCAGTCTCCTGCCAGCAGTTGTCACTTGATGGAAATATTTATTAGTAACGGAGTGAGATCTGGTCCCTCTGCCAGGATGACTAGGACTTGGTGTGTACAATGCTTAGGTAGGTGGTACGTCCACATGATGCCAGGACACATGGTCTCCAGCAGAACATTGCCCATCACACTGCCCCCGCTATCTTGTCTTTTTCCCATAGTGCCTCCTGGTGCCATCTTTACCCAGGTAAATGACACCCACCCACCTGGCTGTGCTCCTGGCCTTCTTCCATTGCTCCATAATCCAGATGTGATGCCCATCGTGGATGCAGTGGTGGACAGTGTTATCGCCTCTCACTGATTATGTTGTTATAGCTGATCTGTGGATGTATACCCGTACTCTTGTCTATACACTCTAGCATACATAGTATACAGTAGACTCCAGGGCTTTTCTACCTCCTCTTAGCAAACTGGTCCATTTAACATATACTATAATGAATACCTCCCGGGATACAGCTACAAACCCATTCTATCCGGAGCGCCATCACATTTCAGCATCACTAATATTCCCAAACTCTTGTACAGTACAAGGTGGTGGTGATGTCACTACTCAGCTCAGGAACATTGATTTCTGGTGTGCTGGAGCCATCTACTGGACTCCTGATAGAACTGCATGTGTCTGTATGCTCTTCTCTATTACATGTACTGCAATCCCCACATCCACTTATACTGAAGCAGTGGCGCCCCCTGACAGCCAGGATGGTTAGGGAACTGCAGATCTGGTTGTGAAATAGCTATCTACCTTTAAGGCCTAGCCTTCATCCCTCCTCCTCCTCCAGCCCATGATGCTGTGCTTCATCATGTCCTTTCCTCAGTTACTTCCTCGCCTGTTCTTCCTTCCTCCTGCGGATCTTCTTGCTTTCCTCCACCTTGAAGGCGTTTTATAACACTTAGTTATTCCAACTATGGAAATTCCTGGTGTATTTTCCATGACTCCTTTCATCCTGTAGAGGAGAGATGCCCCCCTGCTCCGCCACTTGTTTGGTTATGAGGGGGTTCAGCCCACATGGAAGCAAGATGGTGCCTCCACCCTCCATAGACCCTTTATAGCAGTGATCCTACAACTACACTACAACTCCCAGCACTTCCCGACAGACCCCGTGTATGTTAGATAATTGGTCCCCTAGCTGTACCACTTCAGCTGTTGCCAAAACTACAACTCCCAGCATGGTCTTACAGACCCCCTAAACATTGGGGCATTGGTGGCCTACTTGTGGAACGTTAGCTGTAGCAAAACTACAACTCCCAGCATGCCCTGCCAGACCCCAACACATTGGAGAATTGGTACCCTACCTGTTGCAATAAGTACAACTCCCAGCATGCCCTGACAGACTCCTTTACACATTGGAACAGTGCACACCAATCACTGGCCCTCCAGCTGCTGCACAACTACAACTCCCAGCATGCCCTGATAGACTCGAACCGAGCCCCCCCCCCCACACACACACACACACTGCAACTCAGAGCATGCTGGGAGTTGTACTTTAGCAACAGCTGGAGAGTTACATGCACTGTTGGGATGCAGTGAAGGCTGACGGGGCACGCTGGGAGTTGTAGTGATTGTTATGTATTGGCTCCTTCTGCCTTCCCCTATATATAGGGCACATGGAGCACCATACATGGGGGCTGGGGGCAATATACACTGTATCCTCCCATCATTGCCCCCGGGGCTGGGGGTGATAGTGGCCGCAGGCGGGCACACACAGGGCACCGTACTGTATCCCCGGTAGCCGCAGGCGGGCACACACAGGGCACCGTACTGTATCCCCGGTAGCCGCAGGCGGGGACACACACACACAGGGCACCGTACACCGTATCCCCGGTAGCCGCAGGCGGGCACCATACACCGTATGCCTGGTAGCCGCAGGCGGGCACACACACACAGGGCACCGTACTGTATCCCCGGTAGCCGCAGGCGGGCACACACACACAGGGCACCGTACTGTATCCCCGGTAGCCGCAGGCGGGCACACACAGGGCACCGTACTGTTTCCCCGTTAGCCGCAGGCGGGCACACACAGGGCACCGTACTGTACCCCCGGTAGCCGCAGGCGGGCACACACAGGGCACCGTACACTGTATCCCCGGTAGCCGCAGGCGGGCACACACAGGGCACCGTACAGTATCCCCGGTAGCCGCAGGCGGGCACACACAGGGCACCGTACACTGTATCCCCGGTAGCCGCAGGCGGGCACACACAGGGCACCGTACACTGTATCCCCGGTAGCCGCAGGCGGGCACACATACACAGGGCACCGTACACTGTATCCCCGGTAGCGGCAGGCGGGCACACACAGGGCACCGTACACTGTATCCCCGGTAGCCGCAGGCGGGCACACACAGGGCACCGTACACTGTATCCCCGGTAGCCGCAGGCGGGCACACACAGGGCACCGTACACTGTATCCCCGGTAGCCGCAGGCGGGCACACATACACAGGGCACCGTACAGTATCCCCGGTAGCCGCAGTCGGGCACCGTACACTGTATCCCCGGTAGCCGCAGGCGGCACACATACACAGGGCACCGTACAGTATCCCCGGTAGCCACAGTCGGGCACCGTACAGTATCCCCGGTAGCCGCAGGCGGGCACACACAGGGCACCGTACAGTATCCCCGGTAGCCGCAGTCGGGCACCGTACAGTATCCCAGGTAGCCGCAGTCGGGCACCGTACACTGTATCCCCGGTAGCCGCAGGCGGCACACATACACAGGGCACCGTACAGTATCCCCGGTAGCCGCAGTCGGGCACCGTACAGTATCCCCGGTAGCCGCAGGCGGGCACACACAGGGCACCGTACAGTATCCCCGGTAGCCGCAGGCGGCACACATACACAGGGCACCGTACACTGTATCCCCGGTAGCCGCAGGCGGGCACACATACACAGGGCACCGTACAGTATCCCCGGTAGCCGCAGTCGGGCACCGTACAGTATCCCCGGTAGCCGCAGGCGGGCACACACAGGGCACCGTACAGTATCCCCGGTAGCCGCAGGCGGCACACATACACAGGGCACCGTACTGTATCCCCGGTAGCCGCAGGCGGGCACACACAGGGCACCGTACAGTATCCCCGGTAGCCGCAGTCGGGCACCGTACAGTATCCCCGGTAGCCGCAGGCGGGCACACACAGGACAGGCCGGGAGGAGCACGGATCCCCCCGCAGTGTGCACGGGGCGGGACTGATGCTTCCTTATCCGGGGGAGGAGGCCTCCCCTTCAGGCCTCGGACTGTGGTATCAGCTCATCCCGTGCCAGGGATACCCACACCGGGCTGACCCATGCGGCGGGCACCGGGGAGGTGAGTGTACCGGGTACCGCATAAGAGCGGGGATGGTGCGGTACCGCACGCAGGCTCTTATGTACAGACTGGGCAGTGCCAGAGATTCATGGCACCGACACTATAGACATTTGGGGTACCGGCACCCTCTATACCAGGCATAAAGAACCTGCAGGCCTCCAGCTGTTACCGAACTACAATTCCCATCATGCCTGGACGGTCATTGGCTCTCGATGCATGATGGGAGTTGTAGTTTAACAACTGGAGGGCCGAACGTTCCCCATCCCTGAGCTTTACCCTATACCGTATATATGGTAATATGAGGGCCGTCAGCCAGCAGTGAGATGTGTATGGGGCAGACAGGGCATGTCCAAGGGGCAGGAGAATGTGACTGCCAGCCTTTACCCCCTTCTCCCCATGACAGTAAGGGTATATTCACACACTGCAGATATATTGTGTATTTTCCAAATTAAGTTCCCCAAATCTTCACCATATCTGCAGCCTGTGCCCAGAGCCTTGAGGGCAGAATCTGTATGGAATGCGGCAGCTGTTCTCCAGATGGGGAAGGATCAGGCATGTTGGATATCACAGTGCCCGATCTCTTTGTTCTCTGGGTGTCTGGCAGCGGCTTTCTTTCTTTTTTTGAATGCATGCATGCTCAGCCATGCTAAATGTGCATGCATGTTCATGTGCATGGTAAACACATGCACACAGCCAAGTTGAGCGTGCATGTATATAGATAGCTGGAGGCTGGATAAGTGTATGGCAGCTATAAGGTGTGTAGCCACCTGAAATCTAATATGTATGTGACCTCTAGATGTATAATCCGTGCACAGATCCTCCAGGGATTGGCTATGTCTTGCAGCGGCTCGCTGGCCAGTACAGGACAGAGTATCTGGGAGAGCAGGGACCACCCTCCATGTGCTGGACCCCCTATGTGACCTTATACAGACAGGAAGGGGCAGCGATGAGACAGGAGGGCACAAGAGGGCTAGAAATACTCGATGTATATGTGCCCTAGTAGTAATATATATATATATATATATGTATATACATATATATATATATATATGTATATATATATATATATATTTTACGTGTATTTTACCTGTTTTCTCTTTCTTTCAGGCCCTCGGAGTCTCCATTACTGATGAAACATGAAGATCTTAGTAAGTGCCGATCCCGCTATCAGCTTGTTGACTACTAAAGCTAGCCCTGCAGGGGGCGGTATATCACCTAGGCTAGTCACCTATTGAGGGACTTATGTGGTCCCCCCTCTTTTTCAAAGTCAGGGGACAGAAGCCGTATGCTATGGATACGGCTATATACATTCATCATATAGTGAGATAGCACTGTCTAATTATGCTTTATGCCCCAGCTGTGGCAAAACAACAATTCCCAAAGGCTGCCCGGGCATGATGGGAGTTGTAGTTTTGCCACAGCTGGAGGTATTTAGGTTCCCCATCTGGGGCATAAAGCATGGGCCGGGGGTTAAACAGAGATAGGGGAGGGGCAGCACTGGGGAGAGCTTTGTGTCTGGTAAGATAAGTGAGTCCTTTATATATACACGGGTGGCTGTCCTCATTGGTTGTGGTAATTTTTTTCCTTTTAGACTTTTTTATTTTTACCTTTCTCACATGTGGTTGTTTCCTTAGGGTCGGGTGTGTGTGGCGAGTCTGCTGCTCTGTGTCATCCTCTGGTTATCTTGGATTAAAACGAACGTCAAGGAACCAGAAGAGCGTCGGCCATCTTCCCTACCTCATATACTGCAGCTCTGGGGGTACAGCCGCCTTCCAGATGGTGAGGTGAGGAAACAATAATGTCTCTATTACAGATTACAGCAGTGCTACCCTCTCAAGCATCAGTCTGTTAGAATTGCCTTGAAGAGTGGTCTCTTATGGGGGTGGTCTTCTCCCTATTTATCTGGTCTTTATAAGGGTATTACTGTAGTTGTTACTGTAGAGTTGCCCCATCCTGGTCTTCCAGAAACGGCACCTCTCTTGTCCTCAGGTTGGGTGTGGCATTGCAGCTCCGCACAATTTAAGTGAATGGAGGTGAATTGTAATACCGCACACAACCTGAGGACAGGGGGTGGCGCTTTTTTTGCAAGGAAGTAGCTGTAATTTTTAATGTTTGCTGTCTTCTTTTCTATAGCCTCTGGTTAGGAATCCCTGTAAGACGTGTGCGGTGGTCTCCAGCTCGGGGCAGATGCTTGGTTCTGGTCTGGGGCCACAGATTGACCAAGCCGAGTGCGTCCTGCGCATGAACACGGCTCCTACTCTGGGCTACGAGTCAGATGTCGGCAGCCGCAGCACCCTGAGGGTTGTGTCCCATACCAGTGTACCGCTACTGCTCCGCAACCAGTCCTACTTCTTCCAGCACTCCCAGGACACGGTGTATGTGGTGTGGGGACCCCCCAGGCAGATGGACATTGACCAGGGGATCACATATCGCGCCTTGCTGCAAGCTAAGAGCAAGTTTCCTGGCGTTAATATCTACACGCTCACACAGAGCATGATGGCGCACTGCGACCAGGTCTTCCAGAACGAGACGGGAAAGAACAGGTAGGAGCCCACCGCATTGTCTGTGACAGATATTACTATACAGGACACCTTAAAGGGATAGTTCACCCAAAAAATATTTTCTTTCAAATCAACTGGTGCCAGAGATTTTTAATTTACTTCTATTAATAAATCTGAACTCTTCTATTTTTTAGCTGCTGCATGTCCTGCAGGAAGTGGTGTATTCTCTCCAGTCTGACACAGTGCTCTCTGCTACCACCTCTGTCCATGTCAGAAACTGTCCAGAGCAGGAGAGATTTTCTATGGGGATTTGCTGCTGCTCTGGACATTTCCTGACATAGACAGAGGTGGCAGCAGAGAGCACTGTGTCAGACTGGAAAGAATATACCACTTCCTGCAGGACATACAGCAGCTGATAAGTACAGGAAGACTTGAGATCTTAGAAGGAAAATAAGTAAATTACAAAACTCTGGCACCTTCTGGTACCAGTTGATTTGAGAGATTTTTTTTTTCTGGCAAACTACCCCTCCCTTTAGGGCTTAAAAAAAGTGACCACTTTTCTTCTCGAAACAGCGCCTCTCCTGTCCTTAGTTTGAATATGGGTTTTGAAATTCACTGCCGTTCAAATGAATGGAGTTGGGTTGTAATACAACACACAACCTTAGGACAGCGGTGGCGCTGTTTTTGTCATTGGAAGGGAAATAATTTCAAATTTATTTTTCTGTTGTGTTTCCTCACGTCTGCCTGTCGCCATTCCCTTCGTATCGTGCCCACAGAGCCATGTCGGGTACATTTCTGAGCACCGGCTGGTTCACTATGATTCTGGCCATGGAGGTGTGTGAGGAGGTGTCGGTGTTCGGGATGGTCAGCGAGAACTACTGCAGGTAAGGAGATGATGTGGTGCGATACGTCCATCACTACAATCCTATAGAGATGTATTGATGTAAGCCTAGGTTCACACTACATCTATGGTGTACATCACAGTTATCCATCGGGAAGAACAGGTGCCATTGTATACTGTGACATACAGCAGTGGGCGCAATATATTTCAATGGTTCAAAAATGAAACATATTGGGTAAACCATAAACTGGGGGGATGTGCGCCCCAATTAGTATGTGCTTTAGTTTCTTCTCTACATTGCCCGAGGGCATGCATTCTGTAAATGCTTTAATAAATGTGTCCTACTGTGTTCTGTATAGTGCAGGGCCTGTGGGTGCTGAGCACCTGACACAGTAAAAATGGAAAATGCCATAGGTAAAAATTGGTGCAGAGAGAAGGGATTTAAAGGGGTTGTCTGGGGATTAAAACATTTTTGATGGGCTGTACTCACCTACCCCCAGCTACCCCGCTGAGGCTCTCAGTCACTGCTCATCATTGCTACTTCCTGGTGACGCATCATTCCTGCTCAGCCAGTCACCAGCCACAACAGTGTCCTATCCCAGATTGTGATTGGCTTACCAGGAAGTAGCAGACATTGGCAGCATCAGCACAACGACTGTGGGGGCTCGGGGGAGGTGAGTACATCTTTTTTATTCTTACACATATAAAAATGTTTTTAATCTCTGGACAAACCAGAGGGGTATTCCCATCTCGTGAAACTACCCCTATTCACAGGATGTGGAATATTGGTGGGGATCTGACTGCTGGGACCTGCACCAATTCTGTGAATGGGGATAAAATAGTTTCTGGTATGAGTGATGTGCTGGACGGGCATGGTCGGACCCCCACACTGAGCTTGTTATCCTCTGTCCTGTGGACGGGACAAGTTGAGATAGGAATACCTCCTTTGTGCCTCACTAGTAACAGTATGTATATACCAGTATGTACCTGTGTAGGCACAGCTCTTGCTCCCTTGTGTAGGACCCCTGCCCTGGGGGGGTTATGTTCCCTACAGACATGTGTCTGCCTGAATGACTCACACAGCGTTCCTGCTGTTCACACAGAAGGTTTCGGCCCTCGGATGACGTCTGCACCTTCTGGAGATCTGTCGTATAGAAGCTGTTTTAGTACTGACTGTGTAGGAAGAAACCTCAAAGTGATGGGGACAGGTCATCCATGGGGGCAAGGGTCACATATTGGCTACTATCTTGTAATTCAGGACTATATGTGTATCTATATACTGTATTTATACATAACCCTTATAATCCCATCTTCCCATAGGGATCGCCCACACCCACCGGTGCCTTACCACTATTATGAAAAGGGCCGCCTGGATGAATGTACCACATACATGATGCACGAGAAAGCAATGCGGGGGGCCCACCGCTTCATTACCGAGAAAGCCGTCTTCTCCCGCTGGGCCCGCAGAAAACGGATCTATTTTAAGCACCCATCCTGGGAGGCATGACACTGAACGCAACCTCCCTTTTAGCCATTTTTTAATGAAAGCAGGTGACGTGGATGGGGAATTGCTGTGCCCGCGGCTACTGTACGGAGTATTGTGACAATCTCAAAAAAGAGACACAGCCTGCTCACCGTTTTATATGACTCTTTTAGGACGTTTGCTGCTGCTTGGAGGAGGCACACCTACCATAAGCAGCAGAATGTAATGTTCCTGGATGCTAAAGGATACTAACGTGCCCCGGGCAGCACTACAGGGACTATGAGCAGTATTATTTATTTATGTTGTTACGGTATTATTCCAGTGAATTGCGGCGCTCCTGCAGTTCACAGTCATACCACCAGGTGGAGTGCCACAAGTTACGCAGCCCAGTGTTAAAATGACCGGATTTTGGTGCCAGAATTAGTTTTATTACTTCCATAATGGCATGGCAGGGTCCATGACATGCAATGCAGACTGAAGATCGCAGAAGACAATGCATCTTAAGGGGTCTTACAGTTTTAATATCGTCCCTTGTGTTTTTGGGAGGTTATCCAGGCTGTAAAATGGATGATCTACAGCATTTGAAAAGGCTACAGCACCTGTGTGAGTGCTGCAGCCTCTTAATGTGTATAGATGTGCTTATCCTTGCATCACTGGTATACATTGAAGATGCTGGGGCACCTTCAAATGGATGACCCCTGTCCTTTATTTACAAGCTGTATGCTCCTTTAAGTAGAGAGTCAGACTGGGATCCCCCTCCCCCATGCAACTTATCACCCCATGACTAAACATTTATGCTACTGTATACGGGGTGGGTGGGGGCAGCAGACTCCTTGTGCTGCCCATACTTGCCATAGTGGACAAGCATGGGGTTGGTAATGGCAGCAGATCAGCCAGCCATTGCCATGAAGCTAGGGGTTTCCTAGAGATGAGCAGGCTGCATACAGTCTGTATAAGAGTCCGGTTACATAATAAAGCCTGTGCAATTTGTGGAACTCCCATTGACTTTAATGGTTGTTACACAAACAACATGGCTCCTTGATCTGGGGTCCCAAGGTTCTCTTCATACTATGCACCATGTGCAGTATAGATGGCGGCCAGGCTCCAGGGGGGGGCAGAAATGGCTGATTCATCATATTATGGAGCTAGCACAGTTATGTACACCGGTACGGAGCCCATGGCTTATAATATCTCTAATGCAGATATAACATGAAGCACGCCTGATTCTGCCGCCTCGGCAGTAGAATTAAAAGTAAATTATTTTTTTAAAAAAATATTTTTATTTTTTTCATAAACGGCGTCCACTCTGCTATCAGTATCTATTGTAGAAGATCTCGGATACATCAGAAGTAACGCTGAGGAGTTCGCAGCTTCCCTGTCTCCCGTCTAGACCATTACCCAGGCAGTTGCTATGGTTACAGTATCTTTCTTCAAGCTTTTCCCTGCACTGATTAGTAAGGAGATGAAGGTAACGCGGTGACACGTCCTGACATTAGGTGTTGGAACGGTTATTATAGCGGGTGACAGATTTGTCAATTGTTTTTTATTGTCAGGGAAGATTTATGGCGCTGCTTTATAATGAGATTCACATTGTTGCCCATAGCAACCAATTAGCTCAGCTTTTATCTCATTAGCAACCAATCAGCTCAACGTTCATCTCTCATTAGCAACCAATCTACTCAGCTTTCATCTCTCATTAGCAACCAATCACAGCTCAGCTTTCATGTATCACGTTGCTCTAGTAAAATGAAAGCTGAGCTGTGATTGGTTGCTATGGGCAACATGCAGAATCTGACTATAAAATGGTGGCATAAATGGCCCCCATTTTGCTTCCAGTTTTTGCCATTAGCAGCCTCAGGGTCTCCCCGAGCACCCCTGTCTGATGCTCTATCTACTACTGATATAGTTTGTCAAGGAACAAACTAAAATTGGAGATCCCTGTTGGCCAAATGGTGGGTCAGCCAATAGCCGTCTCTTCTCAATCTCCTGGCATATATATGAACACTTAGCTCAGCTAAGTATTCGTATGTTTGGAATGGGGTTGGGGGTGTAATTTCCCAAAGAACAGAAGGATCAGGCAGTTAACATCGAACATGCCCAATCCTTCTTTCCACTAACATCTGCCATCGAGGAAGATGGTTCCCCATGGTTGCCCCGTCCCACTGAAGTCGGACTTTAGTGTTAAGCTTTACCTTTGAGGGGTAAGTAAAGCATAACATAAAAGACAGGTCAAAGGGGGTTCGATGCCAAGAACGGAACAATTTAGAGAGATTTTTACACTCCATTGTAATACAGAAAGGAATGGAAAGCACAATAAGCTCATTGGCCATAGGGTTAGCATATTTTTCATAAACCTGTTTCACTTATACTTCTAGGTGACTACTTGGAAGTTGTCACCAATAGAGCTAACTGTTCTAGTGTGTTTCTACCAAGTACTGTGAGTGACCAAGGGTGTACTGTTCTGCAGTGGTTATTAGGGTGCTAAGGAGTGATTCAGGCTCCGCCTACTCAGCACAGTACACTTCTATACCATCAAAGTAGTTAGTAGAGACACATAGTTCCATAACTAATCAGTGACCTGCTTGATGGTGGGATCAAATTATTTAAATAATGTAAAATTGGTGAAAATGAAAAATAATGAAAATGTGTCACAAAATTTTTAGATTTGACATTTTCAATAATAACATTGGATTTGATTCATTTTTCTGCAGTCAGCCAATGGGCTTAAGCCTGTGCCAGGACATGAAGCCATGACAGTTGCATGATGACGTCTTGCATGGTGCCTTTTGATATTGCATCTAGTTGTTGTGTTTCACTCTATTTAGATATGGTGCCAACTTTATAATGGTGCCCAGAAGTTTGAGACTGGCGCCCCTTGAGGCATTTTATTGCTTTAGTAGGTAAGCAAATACAGACTCCGTACTTGCTGCGTCTTTGGCGCGGATCTGCGCAGTCATGCGAAAAGTGATCTCTCATGTTTATCAGTATTTGCCAGTCCCTTGTGAGGGTCCATGTCTGGCATAAATAGCTACAATAATCTGAATTCCCTCTGTTTACACTGTTTTCTGTGTGTAAATGTACATGTTTAAAAATTTTGTTTTCTATGTTCTTTTAATAAGTTTCAGTATTCAGCCATGTTGACATTTTATGTGCCTTTTACCTGTGGATGATGCTCAAATATTTTTCTTTGGTTTCTGTTACTTTGCAGTAAAATGACTGACTTTTTATTATTCGTGTGTGAAGTTTGGTTTTTATTGGGGCAGTAATGTATTATATTTACCATACCGATACAGGCTGCAGGGAACAGAACAAGGCGGTATACTTAAGGTTCTTCTACGGTGAAAGATTTGTTGGTTGAGGGCGGCTTCAAACGGGTGGCGATCAGCCAGAACAGCACTCATTTGCAGTGCCTTTACATGGCATGACAAATCGAGCGGCTAGGCTGCACAAGTGATACTTGTATCGTTCATGCAGCCGTGGAAACCGACAGCACAGATATGTATGTAAGATATGTATATATCCGTGCTATCCATTTCCAAATCACAAGCAGTGTATACTTACCATCAGTGCTGCTTGTGATCCGGCATCCGGCTGTCCAGACCTCCGCTGGACAGGCTTCTGCTGTATCTGCAGGCTCCTCCTGTCTATCGTTCTGGAGAAGGCGGTGTCCTAAAGATACAGCAGTGGCCAGAGGATGGGAGAAGCAGTGCAGATGGTAAGTACACACGTGATTTGGAATTGGATATATACATATTCATGCTGTCAGTTTCCCTTTATCATTATCGGCCGCACATCCCTGTTTACACATTTTGAAACCTGCTCTAAAGACACAATGAGCCGAGGATGATCACTGTCCCTTTTACATGGGCCGATTATTGGGCAAATGAGTGTTTCTAGCAACACTTCCACTGACATTTTCGTTTTTGAGTTTTCGTTTTTTCCTCCTTGTGTATATAAGGCCATAGCACTTGCATTTTTCCACCTAGAAACCCACATGAGCCCTTATTTGTTGCGTCTTTAATTGTACTTTGCAATGACAGACTGAATTTTTGCATAAAGTACACTGCAAAACCAGAAAAAATTCAATGTGTGGTGAAATTGAACAAAAAAACGCATTTCTTTTATTTGGGGGGTATTTTTTTTTTACACCATTCACCCTGGGGTAAAACTGACTTGTTATGCATGTTCCTCAAGTCGATTACAACGATATATAACATGTATAACTTTTCTTTTATCTGATGGCCTGTAAAAAATTCAAACCATTGTTACCAAATATATGTTCCTTAAAATTGCTCCATTCCCAGGCTTATAGCGCTTTTATCCTTTGGTCTATGGGGCTGTGCGAGGTGTCATTTTTTGTGCCACGATGTGTTCTTTCTATTGGTACCTTGATTGCGCATATACGACTTTTTGATCGCTTTTTATTAAATTTTTTCTGGATTTGATGCGACCAAAAATGCGCAATTTTGCACTTTGGGATTTTTTGGCGCTTACGCCGTTTACCGTGCGAGATCAGGAATGTGATTAATTAATAGTTCGGGCGATTACGCACGGGGCGATAGCAAATATGTTTATTTATTTATTTAAAACATGGGGAAAGGGGGGTGATTCAAGCTTTTATTAGGGGAGGGGGCTTTTTCTAATAATAACACTTTTTTTTTTTTTTTTTTTTTTTTACACTTATACTAGAAGCCCCCCTGGGGTTAGGG
The DNA here is from genome assembly GCF_027789765.1 of Dendropsophus ebraccatus. NCBI lineage: Eukaryota > Metazoa > Chordata > Amphibia > Anura > Hylidae > Dendropsophus > Dendropsophus ebraccatus. The sequence continues at coordinate 16,744,933 of NC_091463.1, read as the reverse complement.
TTATTCCTCCTGGGGTTAGGGTTATTCCCCCTGGGTTTAGGGTTATTCCCCCCTGGGTTTAAGGTTATTCCCCCCTGGGGTTAGGGTTATTCCCCCCTGGGTTTAGGGTTATTCCCCCCTGGGTTTAGGGTTATTCCCCGCTGGGGTTAGGGTTATTCCCCCCTGGGGTTAGGGTTATTTCCCCTGGGGGACTTAGTATAAGTGCCCTGATCTCTCATTGAGATCTTTGCTGTATACTTATACAGCAAATATCAATGAGATCGGCACTCGGATGCTTTCGGCTGCTGCAGCCGAAAGCATCCAAGTTCCGAGCCAGGATCAGCGCCATTTTGGCGAAGACCCTGGCAGGTGAAGGATGTGTGGATCGCTCCTCCCCACTAGACACCAGGGAAGTGCTGCATACAGTATTCGGATGCAGCTGCATCCGATTACTGAATTAGCGGGCACGGCGATTAGAACCCCGCTCTGAACACCTCTTGCGGACGCATGACGTACCGGTACGTCATGCGTCCTTAAGAGGTTAATGGAAGGAATATACCACTTCCTGCAGGACATACAGCAGCTGATAAGTACTGGAAGACTGGATATTTTTTAATAGAAGTAACACTCTGTTTGATCAAATAGTTTGCTAAGATCCTTACTTTTCTAAAAAAAATTAATATTTTAATTTTTAATATCTACAGAGTAGGTGTTTACCGTGTGTACACTGGGAGGAGTATATACGGTAAGCCCTTGCACCTGTTGGTTGCTGTTGCACCTTTTGTTTTTTGATTTTAATAGAAGTACAGATGATCACATCATATTTATAATAATAAAATGTAACAAATTCACCCGAAAATTTCGACCTAAAACTGTCCACAGATGTTTATATCGTTCCGGTTTATTGAGATTTTATACCTCTAAAGAAAAATCACAGCTCCTGTACACGAAGAATAGAGTTTAGTATGAAGCGGCAGATGTATTGTGGCTCAGTAAAAGTATGACAATTTTCCTAACATGCCTGAGGATTAAAAGATTAATATTCCTAAAATAGAGTTCTTGTGAAGAGGATGACTTTGTGCACGTTCTGCGGTTGCTGTATTCTCACCAATACTGGAACGGAATTAATCAGACAGCGAATTCATATAACATCAAGGGCTTTGTATATGCTCAAGGGTAAAAACCCGAAACCAAAATTCCCGTGTGAATGAAGCGATCCTGCAGGATCCGGTGACATCATCAGGGTCCTGCTGACCTCATATTCCCCACTATCCTGCTATGATGATGCAGCATTACAGTGTGCCCATTAAAAGAGTTATCCAGGCTTAGAAAAATATGGCCGCTTTCTACCAGAAACAGTACCACTCTTTAGTGAAGTGAAGTGAATAGAGGTGTATTGTAATACCACACACAACCAGGAGGACAGGGGTGGCGCTGTTTTTGCAAGAAAGTGGCTGTGCCTTTTCTAGTCTTTGATAACCCCTCTCCCAAGAGTCTCCTGGACTCTTCTCCCAACAGATGATGTCAGTGGAGAGAAGGATCAGGCATGTTGGATATGAATGCGATGTTTAAAGGGGTTGTCCGGCGATAAAAAATTATTCACAGAATAACACACATTACAAAGTTATACAACTTTGTAATGTATGTTATGTCTGTGAATGGCCCCCTTCCCCGTGTCCCACCACCCCCACCCGTGTACCCGGAAGTGTGGTGCGCTATACATACCTGTCACGTACCGACCACGTTCTCCGATCCTCAGCAGTGACGTCTTCTTCGGGAGGCCGGCGGATCTTCCCGAGTGCCGGCCGCCCTCTGCAGCGTCATCCGAAGCTCAGCCGCGATTGGCTGAGCATAACTGTGCTCAGCCAATCGCGGCTGAGCTTCGGATGACGCTGCAGAGGGCGGCCGGCACTCGGGAAGATCCGCCGGCCTCCCGAAGAAGACGTCACTGCTGAGGATCGGAGACCGTGGTCGGCACGTGATGCGGTGAGTATAATGCACCACACTTCCGGGTCTAGCGTGGGTGGGGGGAAACACGGGGAAGGGGGCCATTCACAGACATAACATACATTACAAAGTTGTATAACTTTGTAATGTGTGTTATTCTGCGAATAATTTTTTATCGCCGGACAACCCCTTTAAGAGGGACCCGATCCCTTTACTAAATATATTACACACTATGGGGGACATTTAGGCAGGGGTGTACGCCAGGGAGAAGACGCAGATTCGCGCCTTCTCCCTGGCACTGGGGCGGGCAGGGGGACGTGGGAAGATGGGGAGGAGGCATGGCCTGCTCGCAGGCATAAATCATGATCCAAATCTACACCTGCTGGGCACAGGATTGACGTTCTTGTGCATCTGTCTTTAATTAGGCCCCGCCCCTTTTTTCCAGGCTGGATTCACTAAGAGGCGCATGCTTCTTAGTAAATCCAACCAGTAAAAAAGGGGTGGGGCCTAATTAAAGACCGGCGCATGAGAACATCGATCTTGACAAATCCTCCCTACTTTATTTCTGGTGATAAGATATTGATCCAAGGATTTATTCTGATTGCAATATGGGGCAATTGCCATCTTCCTTGTAAGGGTTTTTGCCTTCTTCTGGACCAACACAGTAGGGTTATAGGTCGTATTTGGTGAACTATTGTCTTTTTTCAACCTTATTGACTATGTAACCTCCTGATCCCTTTTTTTCTTAGGGAAATAAGCTGCCACCACAGGAGTCTGACAACAACTCTCTCCATTTAGAACACATGAAAACTCAGCAGAGATTGATGCATATAGCTTTGTGGCGAAAGAGCCGGTAAAACTTGTAATTTATTGATATGAACATTTGCTGATTTGGGGCTTAGGAGTCCAGTGGGCGGTCCTAATCAGAGACTTCATACAGATATAGCCGCCGGTCACTGATTAGGACCGCCCACAGGACTCCTAAGCCCAGAAAGAGGCAAGGTTTATATAAACAAATTACAACTGAGGCTATGTTCAGACGCTGTAAGAGACCAGCCGTTCCGTGACCCGGCCGGATGATCTTTAGCGTCGCTGAGTTCTGATGCGGGCGCATCCATACGCGCCTGCATCAGAACTCCCCACTGCACACAATGGAGCATGCGGCCGGAGCCGCATGCTCCATTGTGTGTACCGACAGGGTTTTCAATGAATAGCGGCCACAGAAAACTATCAGTTTCTCGCAGCGCCACTAGGGATCCCGGCCGGAGTGTATACCCCATGTGTATACACTCCGGCCGGGTTTCCTTCAGGCTGCAGCACAACGTAAGTTCCATATTAATCACTGCCGTTGCAACAACGCCCGTGATTACTGCAGAACTTACTTTGTGTGAACATGGCCTGATATTGAAAACTTTATTGCAATCTGCTCGGCTTATCTGCTTCTGCTCTATAACATGATGCCTGTAGATTGGACTAGATTTTAAATTTGACGGGTTCTCTTTAATAGGGAACATGAAAAGTGACGGTAAAACCACCATAGAAACATAAAAGATTGTCGGCAGAAAAAGACCACTGGGTCCATCTAGTCTGCCCTTTTAGTATTTTCTTTCTTATTATCTTAGGATAGATGTATGTTTATCCCAGACGTGTTTAAATTCTGTTATTGTAGATTTACCTACCCCCTCTGCTGGAAGTTTGTTCCAGGTATCTACTACTCTTTCAGTAAAGTCATATTTTCTCACATTGCTTCTGATCTTTCCCCCAACTAACCTCTCACTGTGTCCTCTTGTTCTTGAGCTCAGTTTTTTACTAAAAACACTCCCCTCTTGAACCTTATTTAGTCCTTTAACATACTTAAAGGTTTCAATCATGTCCCCCCTTTCCCTTCTTTCCTCCAGACTATACAGATTCAAATCCTCAAGTCTTTCCTGATATGGTTTATGCCTCACACCCTCCACCATTTTTGTAGCTCGTCTTTGGACCCGTTCTATTTTATTAATGTCCTTTTTTAGGTGAGGTCTCCAGAACTGGACACAGTATTCCAGATGTGGCCTCACCAGAGCTCTATACAGCGGGATCACAATCTCCCTCCTCCTACTGGTTATACCTCTAGCTATACAGCCCAGCATAACATTATATATATATATATATATATATATATATATATATATAGCCCAGCATACGATTTGCTTTCCCCACCACCTGGCTGCACTGGTGACTCATTTTAAGGCTGTCAGAAATTACTACCCCTAAATCCTTCTCTTCTGAAGTCTTTTCCAACACAGTACTGCCGATGTGATACTCGGATAGAGGATTCCTCCTCCCCAAGTGCATTATTTTACATTTGGAAACGTTGAACTTCAATTTCCACTGTTTGGACACTTGTCTAGCAAAGCTAAATCATTTTCCATATTACTGACACCTCCAGGAATATCCACCCTATTGCACACTTTTGTCGTCAGCAAACAGACAAACTTTACCTACCAACCCTTCTCCTATGTCACTTACAAACATATTAAAAAGAATAGGACCCAGAACAGACCCTTGTGTGAATATACACCATTAACAACAACCCTCTGATATCTATCCTTCAGCCAACCACAAATCCACTGAACTATCCATGGATTAAGTCTAATTTTCTCCACCTTCTCTATCAGCTCTTTATGGGGAACTGTATCAAAGGCTTTGCTGAAGTCCAGATAGGCGATATCCACAGCACCACCTTCATCCAGCACTTTTGTGGCATAATCGAAGAAATCAATGAGATTAGTCTGACATGATCGGCCCTCAGTAAAGCCATGCTGGTTTGGATCCATCAAATTGTTGATTCTTAGGTGATCCATTATCTTCTTTTTTAGAAGAGTTTCCATCATTTTCACAACTACAGATGTCAGGCTCACTGGCCTGTAGTTACTGGGCTCTTCTCTACTCCCCTTCTTGTGGATTGGTATAACATTGGCCGTTCTCCAATCATCGGGGACATCTCCTGTTAGCAGGGACTGGTTATACAGATCTGTCAGGGGGGCAACAGTCACAGATCCGAGTTCTTTAAGAACCCTGGGATGGACGGCATCTGGACCCATCGCCTTATTCAGCTTTAAACGGGCAAGTTCCTCTGCAACTTCAGCCTCTGAAAATACTGGAGCTGAACCCATATAGCTGGAGGCAATGTTGTGTCCAACCATCCTGTGATTGTGAAGGCCGCCTTCTGAAAACACTGAGCAGAAGTAACTATTCAAATAGTCAGCGACCGCCTTATCTCCATCAATAAACGTATTCTCCCCATTACTTATTTTAGTAATGCTGCAGCCATTCTGCTTCTTCTTCCTGTCACTTATATATCTGAAGAAGGTTTTATTCCCCGCAGTAATAAATTTTGACATTTCTTCTTCTTTTAAAGCTTTAGCAGCATTTCTAATCTACTTTGCCTCCTTCTGTATACTTTTATACGTCTCTCTGTCAGCTTCATTCCCAATCTCCTTATACTTCCTTATACGCTTCCTTTTTTCCTTTTACAATGGCCTTGACCTCTCTAGTAAACCATGATGGACTCTTCTTCCTTTTACTTTTGCTAACTTCTTGCACATATAGTCTAGTTGCCTTTAATATGGTATTTTTTAATTCTGCCCACTGAGTGCTCGCCCCCGATGTTTTATCCCACCCTCTTAATTCTTAATCTAAATACTCCCCCATTTTATTAAAATCTGTTATCTTAAAATCCAATACTCTTGTTGTAGTATGGGATTGGACGCAGTTAGTTTGTATGTCAAACCATAAACACTGGTGGTCACTGGAACCTAAATTTTCTTCCACGCTAACTTCAGACACCCGATCCCCATTAGTAAATACTAAATCTAGAATGTTCTCTCCTCTGGTTGGTGACTTCACAAGCTGTTTTAGAGATGCCCCTTTGAGGGTCTCCATTATATTCTTGCTTTTACATGTAAGTGCAGAAGGGATATTCCAATCCACATCTGGCATGTTGAAGTCACCCATAACTACAATCATGTGCATAGCTACCATAGAGGCAGGGTAGGCAGTTGCTATGGGGCCCGTGCAGGAGAGGGGCCCAGAGGAGAAGGTAAGAGTGTGTGTCCTTCTGCTTAACCACTTATGTATTGCAGAGTGTAAGTGACCCAATGTTTACTTACATGCTGCAACACAAAAAAATGGTTAACAAGCAGAAGACAGAGATCTCTGTTTCACTGCTCTGATAACCCCTGACCTCTGTTCTCCAGCTGGCAATCAAGTAGGAAAGGAAAATGTGCAGAGCTCATTGCAGAGGTCAGGGGTTATCAGTGCACCAGCAGTAAAGCATATATATATATATATACATATATATATATATATATATATATATATATATATATATATACAGTGGTACCTTGGTTTAAGACTAACTTGGTTTAAGAGTGATTTGGTTTAAGAGCTCACAGTTTTTTAAAATTGTGACTTGGTATAAGAGCATTGCTTTGGTTTAAGAGCTCCCTGTACTGGGTGGGAGGGGGAGTGATGGAGGGGCATGGCCTGCATAGCGGGGTCTACAGCCCTGTACTCTGACCCAGAAAGACTCCCTAACCTTCCAAATCATAGCAGATCCACTTCAGGCTGGGGCTTACATCAGGGGACAGGACTGTGGAGGTAATCTCTCCATAGCTGTAACCCCTCTCTCCCCGGACAGAGAGTGCTGCTATACTGTGCCCACATCTGCCCTGCTCATTCCTTCATGCTCCCTGCAGTCTCTGTCAGCCCTTGTGTTTCCCATCCTCTCCATTACTGTACAGTAACTTATAATATCACAGATTCTGCTGTTTCTGAATGTTTGTTTCATCTGTTTTCCATGTTATTCAGAATAATAAATCATTATTTTTGGGGTGTGGAACCAATTGTCTGCATTTCTATGATTTCTTCAGGGAAAATTTGCTTTGGTTTAAGAGTTGATTTGGATTACAAGCGCGGACCCGGAACCAATTATGCTCGTAATCCAAGGCACCACTGTATATATATATATATATATATATATATATATGCTTTGTGTTGTGCTTAGGGGAGGGGGGGTTCCTTACATTTTTTTGCTATGGGGCCCCATGAATCCTAGCTACGCCCCTGACTACAATGTCCCCCTTTAATGACATTTTAGTAATTTCATCCGTCGGCATGCTATCATAGTCCTCACTGTGCCCCGGAGGCCTATAGATAACACCTATTCTAATAACAGATCCCTCTTTGGACTGCATGCAAACCCAGAGAGTCTCCAGCTCTTTATATGTATTTTGGATGACTGTCCCTGACATAAATGGCTACCCCGCCTCCCCTTCTCTCTGCTCTGTCTTTCCTGTCCAATGAGGCAATTTCCTGTGTACAGTGTGCAGAGCTTTTCTTGTTGGAGAAAAGTCTTCCTCCTTTTAAATGTGGAAGTGAAGACATTGTGAAATCTAGGTTTCCGTATTACAGATAGCTAAAAAGGAATTCAAGGCGTATAGACCGTAGATGTGTTACAGCCATATAATGAAGAGAATATATATATATATATATATATATATATATATATATATATATATATATATATTATAAAGGCTGATCTTTGATACAGGGGGATATGATCAATGGAGTGAACAGGTAAAAATACAGGTATAAAACGTAACATTTATTTGTCCATATTAAAGACGCTATATAAGAATGGTGCAAATAAATGAATGATCAGAAAAAAATATGAAAGATGAAATATATGGAATATATTCTCCATTAAGCACATGACATATGTGTATAAAGTGCAAGGGATAGGGCACTAGGAAATAGGATCTTCTGAATCAGAGGTGTTAAGCTTACAGCCCTTCAGCTGTTGCAAAACTACAACTCCCATCATGCCTGGACGGCCAAAGCTACAGAGTTGTCTATCTAGGCATGATGGGAGTTATAGTTTTGCAACAGCTGGAGGACTGCAAACTTGACACCCCTGATCTATATGACCCACCCTAAGTAAAGAAAAAATATGGTATAGTAATAGGTAGCCCCAAAGGACGTAAGATGTGAGGGACCTATTACACACACAGATTATCTGACAGATTCTTGAAGCCAAAGCCAGGAATTGATTTGAAAAGAGGAGAAATCTCAATCTTTCCTTTATGACCTGTTCTCTGTTTATAGTCTGTTCCTGGCTTTGGCTTCAATAATCTGTCAGATAAATCTGTGTGTGTAATAGAGTCCTGAGTCTCCATATGTAGATGAGTTCTTAGATGTTGATGGGGGCTGGGGGCTGGCTGGGTAGGACTTGTATTGTAAAGTCTGTGATCCCTTTAGATGGCTCAGTAGGGTATTAATACAGTATTTACAGGCAAAGACTATTATGGAGATTTTCCTTATTTCTGGCCTAAATTTGGTGGCTCATTTAAGCTGACATGGAGCATGAAGCTAATCGTGCCCTATAATTAGTAAAATCAGTCTCTATAATAAATTATTTATATTTAACCCTTATTGGTGAACAGCATAGGCAGATACCAAATTAGTAACATAGAAGATTGTCGGCAGAAAAGACCACTGGGTCCATCTAATCTGCCCTTTTAGTATTTCCCTTCTTATTATCTTAGGATGGATATATGTTTATCCTAAACAGGTTTACATTCCTGGTTGGTAGATTTACCAACCACATCTGCTGGAAGTTTGTTCCAAGCATCTACTACTCTTTCAGTAAAGTCATATTTTCTCACGTTGCTTCTGATCTTTCCCCCCAACTAACCTCTCACTGTGTCCTCTTCTTCTTTAACATATGTAAAGGTTTCGATCATGTTCCCCCAGATTGTAAAGATTTCAATCCTTAAATCTTTCCTGATATGTTATATGCCTGGCACCCTCCTCCATTTTGTAGGACCGATTCTACAGCATACAATTATATATATATATATATATATATATATATATATATATATATATATATATATATATATAAACAGCCCAGCATACCATTATATATACAGCCCAGAATACCGCTATTTATATACAGCCCATCATACCATTATATATATATACAGCCCAGCACACCATTATATATACAGCCCAGCATACCTATATATATATATATATACAGCCCAGCATACCATTATATATACAGCCCAGCATACCATTATATATACAGCCCAGCATACCATTATATATACAGCCCAGCATACCATTTCATATACAGCCCAGCATACCGCTATGTATATACAGCCCAGCATACCGCTATGTATATACAGCCCAGCATACCTATATATATATATATATATATATATATATACAGCCCAGCACATTACAGCAGCAGTGTGTATAGTTGAATGTGAGTGCAGGCACATTATAGCAGGAATGAAGAGGATGGGAAACACAAGGGCTGACAGAGACTGCAGCGAGCATGAAGGAATGAGCAGGGCAGATTTGGGCACATACATGCAGCACTCTCTGTCCGGGGAGAGAGGGGTTACAGCTATGAAGCTATTACCTCCACAGTCCTGTCCTCTGTGATCTGCTATGATTTGGAAGGTTAGGGAGTCTTTCTGGGTCAGAGTACAGGGCTGTATGCAGACCATGCCATTCAATGAGCTCTCAAACCAAGTTACGATTTTGAAAAACTGTGAGCTCTTTTTGCAAAGCACTCTCAATCCAGGTTACTCTTAAACCAAGGTACCACTGTATATACAGCCCTGGATACCATTATATATATATATATATATATATATATATATATATATATATATATATATATATAAAGCCCCGAATACCATTATATATATATATATATATATATATATATATATATATACAGCCCAGCATACCATTATATACATAAATATATACAGCCCAGCATACTATATATATAAATACACAGCCCAGCATATAATTTGCTTTCCCTACCACCTAGGGTACTGGTGACTCATTTTAAGGCTGTCAGAAATCACTACCCCTAAATCCTTCTATTCTGAAGTCTTTGCCAACTGAGAACTGTTGAAACTAAGAAGGGATTAGCACACAGTTCTTATTTCCTCTGCTCCTGTGAATGCAGTCTCTTGTTTTATGACTTTACTCTTCTGACCTCTAATCTGTGTGACACTCTGCTCCTGTCACTGCTGCCGCACAGACCACCATATACTGAATTTTACCAGGTCAGGAATAAGCCGTCAACGTTAAAAGTGAGTGCCTTCCTGATTTGTAGGCCCAGTTACAGCTGCACCCCATGTGACCCCCTATCACTACGCCACATGATGCATCATATCTTTATCTACTGTACAACAGTCACTGTGGTATATAATGTACTGTGCTTCATATTGTGCTGCGCACTGTTCCTTCTTAGATTACTCAGTATTAGATTGTATTTTGGCGCTGGCTGTGGCTCCCAGGGGTGTACGTTATGCTGGGGGGAGAGATTGAGGCAATTTTTTTATTTCTGCACAGGAGAACATTTCCCGAGCTTCTCACTGTTCTTCGCCCTGACTTATTTAGGATACATGAGGAGTCAGCATCTCGTCTTTGTGCCTTATTAATTTCTTACAAGAACGTTGCAGAACGCAGCGTTAACATATCTCTGCTGTCCCTCCTCTCCTTACCATCTGCATCTACTTTGCTTTGAAGTGGATGGAAACAGAACGTCCCACAGCCGAGAATGATCACAGTGGCAGGAGATGAGAGCGCTGCTCTGGTGGGCGCGGATATAATGAAGTGTCCCCTTCATTTTGGAGACCAGTGGGGGTCCCAGAGGTTAGACCCTCACCCGTTCACATGATAAAGTGATGGCATAGCCTAGCAATATGTATGATAGGCCACACTGCTGAGCTTCTATTTCCGATGCTGGCAGCAGATACAATACTGAGTGGGCTGGCGAGAATTCTGGGAATTGTTTGGAGAGCTGTTACAGTACATTACTGCAATTGTCTTTCATTTTCACCATTATCTCTGCAAATAAACATATTTCTATAAAGAAGGAAGCGCGTGAATGAAATTGGATGAGAGTGTTTGTGGCCTGATGGGTACAGGATATTGGAGGCAGGTGTACACCAATAGGAATCAACAGCAACCTAATCTGCAACTAAGAATAAAGCAAAAGCTATAAAGGGAAAACGATGACCGGTTGGGTATTGTGATATGGATATAAGCACTGATCATCCATAACAATGCAATATATTATACAGTGTAACTCCCCCCTGTCGTGACCCATCAAGGCCTAGACTCCATAGCCCTGTAATATCCCCTTTACCCGATCCTATAAAGTGTGAGGTACGGTCTCCATGGATAGCACTTTTTCCTCCAGCACATGCCACAGATGATCGAATTGATTCAGATCTGGGGTCACCACTTTGATCTCTTTGTCCTGAACAATGTCTGCAGTGTGACCCCCGGCGCAATATCAGCTGCCATTAAGGGGTCCCGCTGCCAGGATGGAGGGGACTTGGTGTGTACAATGGTTAAGTAGGTGGTACGTCCACATGATGCCTGTACATAAGGTATCCAGCCAAATATTGCCAATCACACTGCCCCCACCATATTGTCTCTTCTCCAGGTAAGTGACGCACACACACCTGGCCTTCCAAAGCATTACACCACACCATTGTTGTCAATGCATATATATTTACAGATCATATGCCAAAAGCAGGACCTGTAAGATTCAGCAGTGAACACCCCATCCACTAACAATGCAATTTTAAAAAAATGAGGTTGCCTACAGGGGTCTAACTACTATTTGGGAGGCACAGAGAGGGTCTAAGTACTATATTGGGGCACAAAAGGGTGCTGTCTTCTATATGGTGCCACAGAGGGGACTTATCCACTATATGAGGGTACAGATGGGGGAGGCTTATTACTATGTGAGGGTACAGAGGAGGCCTAAGTACTATTTAAGGGCCCAGCTTGGGCCTAAATACTTCATGGGAGCACCAAATATATGGGAGCATAACACAGGCACTGTTACAGTGTGGAATAATACAGATGATGAGTTTATATAGAACACCCTATTGACCAACAATGTCATTTTAAAAATGTATTTTTGTTGTGTTCCTCAGGGGTTAACCCCACATCATTTGATTTGGTGGACTCAGTCCAACACTTCCAACCTCTCAATGTAAACCCCCCCCCCCCCCCCCCATCCCTGAATCTACCTCCCCTCTATGTGCCAGCACTTCCAGCTCTGATACATGATGTAACCGCTATAATGCTTCTTTAGAATTTTAATAAGTAAATCTGTGTATCTGCATCACATCAAGATTTCCCAGCCGATCGCTAACATGCCATGATGCCTTGTGAATGCCAGATTGATGCCACAATTATGGCATTATGCTCCTGTTAGTTCTGTCACTCTACATAGGAGATAGATGGAGAAAATAGGAGACAGATGGCATCCATTAGCATAGTACATAGCACAAATCCCCCTAAAACCATAAAATCCCCACTAAATATCAATCACTGAGTTGTTGTCTTCTATCAAGTTATATTCAGCCATTTCTTAGGTGCTGTCTCCACGCCTTCCCGGACTTCTGATCTGCTTAGTTGTGCATAGATATATACAAGATGGGGGTATCACTGCACTAGGTAGACATGCCGTTCAGTCTCGGAAAGCTGGGTAACAGCTGTGGGAGCCGCCCAGATTATCTAAAAAATAAAAAAGAATTAAAGGGATATTTCCTACTGAAAAAGTTATCTTTTATCCACATGATAGGCGATAAAAAGCTCATCAGTGGGGGTCTAATCTCCGAGACCCCAGAAAAACTGTCCCTGGAATGAACGGAGAACTAAGCTTGGCAATGCTCATAAGCCCTATAGAGAATGAAGGGCATGCTGGCTGTGTATACATGGTATTGCAGCTCAGTTTCATTGAAGTGAATAGAGCCAAATTGTAATACCACACATAACCTGAAGACATGAGTGGTGCTATTTCTGGGGGGGGGGGGGGGGGGGGGGGGGGGAGAATTTGTTTCCAATCCTGGCTAACGTCTGATATGTGATTGATAGATAGATAGGTACAGTGCATGATCTTTAACAAGAATTTCAGGAAATTAAGGGATCTGAACCATGCAAGAATTTTACCCATATGCAATGACCTGTAATATCAATCATCCATTCTTTTTGGCTTTCTGTACTTTCTAAAGCTCTTAATATAATTGATATTATATAATATCTCCCCAAACCAGTCCAAACATAGTGACGATCCGAACACTTCCAGACATCCAGACTCCATACTTGGATCCAGGGGTAGGATTCATAAATCAGGTTCCCTACTTGGCATGATGGATGTTATGATGTTATAATGTGTGTTATGATGTTATAATGTTATAATGATGATGGTGATGACATGATGGATCCGCAGGGTAGAGCGCAGTGAAAATCTATCCCTACTTTAATAATCAGATCTGCATATTGCCAAGTCAGGTTAAATGCACTTTCTTCTACAGCTCCCTATATAACCCAAGTGATGGTGAGGATATGTAGCGAGTTGTTTCACAAACTAGAGAGGTGCCAGACATCATCTCACTGCAGACCTTACTAGTGACTATAGCGCTGACAGAGGCGCTAACACGTGATGTCTTCTCTGTTTGCAATCTTTCTCTTTCCTTTTCTTCTCCTGGATATAATCCTGAGACACTCTGTGCCCTTGGATATAATACTGCCACACACTGTTCATTTGGATATAATACTGCCACACTCTGTGCATCTGGATATAATACTGCCACACACTGTGACCATGGATATAATACTGCCACACACTGTGACCATGGATATAATACTGCCACACACTGTGCATTTGGATATAATACTGCCACACTCTGTGCCTCTGGATATAATACTGCCACACACTGTGACCATGGATATAATACTGCCACACACTGTGACCATGGATATAATACTGCCACACACTGTGCCTCTGGATATAATACTGCCACACACTGTGACCATGGATATAATACTGCCACACACTGTGCCTCTGGATATAATACTGCCACACACTGTGACCATGGATATAATACTGCCACACACTGTGACCATGGATATAATACTGCCACACACTGTGACCACGGATATAATACTGCCACACACTGTGCCTCTGGATATAATACTGCCACACACTGTGACCATGGATATAATACTGCCACACACTGTGACAATGGATATAATACTGCCACACACTGTGCCTCTGGATATAATACTGCCACACACTGTGACCATGGATATAATACTGCCACACACTGTGACCACGGATATAATACTGCCACACACTGTGCCTCTGGATATAATACTGCCACACACTGTGACCATGGATATAAAACTGCCACACACTGTGCCTCTGGATATAATACTGCCACACACTGTGACCATGGATATAATACTGCCACACACTGTGACCATGGATATAATACTGCCACACACTGTGCATTTGGATATAATACTGCCACACTCTGTGCCTCTGGATATAATACTGCCACACACTGTGACCATGGATATAATACTGCCACACACTGTGCATTTGGATATAATACTGCCACACTCTGTGCCTCTGGATATAATACTGCCACACACTGTGACCATGGATATAATACTGCCACACACTGTGACCATGGATATAATACTGCCACACACTGTGCCTCTGGATATAATACTGCCACACACTGTGACCATGGATATAATACTGCCACACACTGTGACCATGGATATAATACTGCCACACACTGTGCCTATGGATATAATACTGCCACACACTGTGACCATGGATATAATACTGCCACACACTGTGACCATGGATATAATACTGCCACACACTGTGACCACGGATATAATACTGCCACACACTGTGCCTCTGGATATAATACTGCCACACACTGTGACCATGGATATAATACTGCCACACACTGTAACCATGGATATAATACTGCCACACACTGTGCCTCTGGATATAATACTGCCACACACTGTGACCATGGATATAATACTGCCACACACTGTGACCATGGATATAATACTGCCACACACTGTGACCACGGATATAATACTGCCACACACTGTGCCTCTGGATATAATACTGCCACACACTGTGACCATGGATATAAAACTGCCACACACTGTGCCTCTGGATATAATACTGCCACACACTGTGACCATGGATATAATACTGCCACACACTGTGACCATGGATATAATACTGCCACACACTGTGACCATGGATATAATACTGCCACACACTGTGCATTTGGATATAATACTGCCACACTCTGTGCCTCTGGATATAATACTGCCACACACTGTGACCATGGATATAATACTGCCACACACTGTGCCTCTGGATATAATACTGCCACACACTGTGACCATGGATATAATACTGCCACACACTGTGACCATGGATATAATACTGCCACACACTGTGCCTCTGGATATAATACTGCCACACACTGTGACCATGGATATAATACTGCCACACACTGTGACCACGGATATAATACTGCCACACACTGTGCCTCTGGATATAATACTGCCACACACTGTGACCATGGATATAATACTGCCACACACTGTGACCATGGATATAATACTGCCACACACTGTGCCTCTGGATATAATACTGCCACACACTGTGACCATGGATATAATACTGCCACACACTGTGACCATGGATATAATACTGCCACACACTGTGACCATGGATATAATACTGCCACACACTGTGACCACGGATATAATACTGCCACACACTGTGCCTCTGGATATAATACTGCCACACACTGTGCCTCTGGATATAATACTGCCACACACTGTGACCATGGATATAATACTGCCACACACTGTGCCTCTGGATATAATACTGCCACACACTGTGACCATGGATATAATACTGCCACACACTGTGACCATGGATATAATACTGCCACACACTGTGCCCTCTGGATATAATACTGCCACACACTGTGACCATGGATATAATACTGCCACACACTGTGACCACGGATATAATACTGCCACACACTGTGCCTCTGGATATAATACTGCCACACACTGTGACCATGGATATAATACTGCCACACACTGTGACCATGGATATAATACTGCCACACACTGTGCCTCTGGATATAATACTGCCACACACTGTGACCATGGATATAATACTGCCACACACTGTGACCATGGATATAATACTGCCACACACTGTGACCACGGATATAATACTGCCACACACTGTGCCTCTGGATATAATACTGCCACACACTGTGACCATGGATATAATACTGCCACACACTGTGACCATGGATATAATAGTACCACACACTGTGCCTCTGGATATAATACTGCCACACACTGTTCCCTCTGGATATAATACTGCCACACAGTGTGCCTCTGGATATAATACTGCCACACACTGTGCCCTCTGGATATAATACTGCGAGACACTGTGCCCTCTTGATATAATACTGTCACACACTGTGCCTCTGGATATAATACTGTTACACACTGTGCCCTCTAGATATAATACTGCCATACACTGTGCCTTTGGATATAATACTGCCACACACTGTGCCTCTGGATATAATACTGCCACATACTGTGCCCTCTGGATATAAAATTGTTACACACTTAGCCCTCTACATATAATACTCTCACGCACTGTGTCTCTGAATATAATATATAATACTGCCAAACATTGCACCCTCTGAATATAATACTGCCACACTCTGTGTTTATAATACTGTCACATACTGTGCCCCTGAATATAATACTGCCACATACTGTGCCCCTGAATATAACACTGCCACATACTGTGTATTGAATATACTACTGCCACATACTGTGCACCCTAAATATAATACTGCCACATACTGTGCACCCTAAATATAATACTGCCACATACTGTGCCTTCTGAATATAATACTGCAAAACATTGGGGGAGATTTATCAAAGGGTGTAAAATTTAAACTGGTGCAAACTGGCCACAGCAACCAATCAAAGCTCCTCTGTGCCCCCTGAATGAAATACTTATGGCCAATGTGCCACTGTGCCCCCTGTAGGAAATAATAGCCACCACTGTACCCTCTGAGGTAAATAATAGCGGCCACTGTACCCCCTGAGGTAAATAATAGCGGCCACTGTACCTCCTGCATACCTCCCAACTGTCCCGGATTCCGCGGGACAGTCCCGTTTTCTGTACCGGAAGTGACCTGCAGCCTCTGTCATGACTCACTTCCGGCACAGTCAGTGTCTCTGTACCCCGCTGCCCGCCCCGGAGGATGACGGGAGTGCGCGCTCTGCCGGGAGAGAAGCTGCTGGGACCGGCGGACAGGTGAGTTACTGGTTTATTGTTTTTTTAGCTGGGGCCACACAAATGGGGGGATTGGCTACTCTGTGGAGCACTATATGGGGGGATTGGCTACTATATGGGGGGATTGGCTACTCTGTGGGGCGCTATATATGGGGTATTGGCTACTATATGGGGGGATTGGCTACTATGTGGGGCGCTATATGGGGGCATTGGCTACTATGTGGGGCATATATGGGGGCATTGGCTACAATGTGAGGCACTATATGGGGGATTGGCTACTATGGAGGGCACTATATGGGGATTGGATAATATGTGGGGCACTATATGGGGGATTGGCTACTATGGGGGGCACTATATGGGGGATTGGCTACTATGTGGGGCACTATATGTGGGCATAGGCTACTATGTGGGGTACTATATGGGGATTGGATAATATGTGGGGCACTATATGGGGGCATTGGATACTATGTGGGGCACTATATGGGGGATTGGCTACTATGAGGGGCATTGGCTACTATGTGGGGCATATTTGGGGGCATTGGCTACTATGTGGGGCACTATATGGGGGGCATTGGCTACTATGTGGGGCACTATATGGGGGCATTGGCTACTATGTGGGCACTATATGGGGCATTGGCTACTATGTGGGGCATATATGGGGGCATTGGCTACTATGTGGGCACTATATGGGTCATTGGCTACTATGTGGGGCATATTTGGGGGCATTGGCTACTATGTGGGCACTATATGGGGCATTGGCTACTATGTGGGGCATATATGGGGGCATTGGCTACTATGTGGGCACTATATGGGTCATTGGCTACTATGTGGGCACTATATGGGGGCATTGGCTACTATGTGGGGCACTATATGGAGGGATTGGCTACTATGTGGGGCACTATATGGGGATTGGCTACTCTGTGGGGCACTATATGGGGGGATTGGCTACTATGTGGGGTACTATATGGGGATTGGCTACTATGTGGGGCACTATATGGGGATTGGCTACTATGTGGGGCACTATGTAGGGGGATTGGCTACTATGTGGGGCACTATATGGGGGCATAGGCTACTGTGGGGCACTATATGGGGGCATTGGCTACTATGTGGGGCACTATATGGGGCATTGGATACTATGTGGGGCACTATGTGGGGGATTGGATACTATGTGGGGCACTATGTTGGGGATTGGATACTATGTGGGGCACTATATGGGGATTGGATACTATGTGGGGCACTATAATGGGGGATTGGATACTATATAGGGCATTTTGGGGGGGATTGGATACTGTATAGGGCACTATTCAGTCAGCAGCATGTGGTGACTGTAGGGGAGTGGCTATGGAGGGTTACTATGGGGGCGTGGCTATGGAGGGTTGCTATGGGGGCGTGGCTATAGGGACCACGGCGCACATGTCCCTCTTTGCTCTTTGCAAAAGTTGGGAGGTATGCCTCCTGAAGTAAATGATAGCCGCCACTGTACCCCCTGAAGTAAATGATAGCCGCCACTGTACCCCCTGAAGTAAATGATAGCCGCCACTGTACCCCCTGAAGTAAATGATAGCCGCCACTGTACCCCCTGAAGTAAATGATAGCCGCCACTGTACCCCCTGAAGTAAATGATAGCCGCCACTGTACCCCCTGTAGGAAATAATAGCCGCAACTGTACCCCCTGAGGTAAATAATATCCACCCCGTATGAATAAATAACTACCATACTAATATATATTTATATACATATTGCACAAAAATCCAAAATGAAGGTGGCAGATTTGCGTATTTTCTCCTCAAAAAGTTAAAGGATCCGTGTGATGGTACTTCTCTGCCCGTTCTATAGGGAGATGGCCGGGTTGCCTGGGCAACTGAACAGTGCCCAGTGAGTCCTATTAATTAAAATAGGACCCGTGTATGAAGCCGGCAGTCACACAGTTGCCTCAGCAACCTGACTGGAATTGTGTTGCTCCATGTCCAATGTGGAGAGTACCATCGGAGGGAGGGCACTATCATCAATGCATTTTATACAAGAAAACAAGCCTGTATACTGCTATGTCCCAGAAACATTATATAAAGGCTTCTAGAAAACAAATCCGCCAGTCCTGAGGCTCTTTGAGCATCTAAAGAAGGGTTATGGTCGGCCATTTTTCATCCCTTCTGGTATAATGGAGGTTTTTCTCATAGTCTGGCATGTTACTGCTGTTCTGTAGATTGAAGTCACCCAGGTCCGTCCCTGGCTGCGACTCACAAGGGTCAGCGCCATAGAAAGTCAATTAACCTATCCGTCTGTCTGTGAAGCGTGGGAGGGAATCCGCACAAGATTCAGGGAGAACATGGCAACTTCTCACAAGTTTACTGGGCTTCTTCTTGGGCCTTATAGCTAATGGGGAAATGATCAGGTCAGGAGATGCTGGATGGGAGGAAAAAGGGAAATTCCTCCTCGAAACGTGTTGCCTCAGCTGGACCTGGGACTTTCTTCCCAAACGCTTCCACTCCTGGCCCGGCCCGACCCATCTAGTTCTAGCTGCCAGTCCAACCTGGGCCGATGTCCTTATGATCCCACCCGTGATCCTTGCAGACCTCAAAGAATTTATGGAGCATGTACATTAGCAGTACTTGATCCGATAACATCCACAGCACTTTCACTGATGAAGAGGCTTATCTCCTGAAGTACTAAAGGAAATTCAACCTAATCTGCTTAAAGGGGTTATACATGATTAGAACAAAACAGAGCTTTTTTCTTCCCAAAACAGCGCCACCCCTGTCTTCAGGTTGGGTATGGTATTATAACTCCATTCATGTCAATGCCATACATGGAGAAGAAAGCAGCTCTATTTTTATAAACCTGGTTAACCCCTTTAAATGGGTATTCTATTCAAACATAACTTTTTATATGTTGCTACTAATGGTGAGACTAACGATTCCTTTCATACTTGTTATTATCTATTCCATCTACTTCTCCCAGTTCTATGATGCTTTCTGCTGGAGATAACAGATCTGTGTGAGCTTTTCTCTCTGTCACCCCCTCCGTTGTGACACAAAACAAGTCCCTATCTGCAACTTTGTAGCAACTTTGTAATGCTGGGAGGATTAAAGGGGTTATCCAGCGCTACAAAAACATGGGCACTTTTCCCCCTACTGTTGTCTCCAGGTCAGGTGCGGTTTGCAATTAGGCTCCATTTACTTCAATGGAACAGAGTTTCAAAACCCCACCCAAACTGGAGACAACAGTAGGGGGAAAGTGGCCATGTTTTTGTAGCGCTGGATAACCCCTTTAATCAGTAGCGGTCTTGGGCACCAAGCATCCCACGCAATTGCGTGGGGCCCCCGACATCCAGGGGGGCCCCGCTCTGGTGCCCAAGACCGCTGCGGCTAACAGGCAGTAGCAGCACTGACAGGGCAGGAGCCATTGGCTCCCTCCCTGTCAGTCACTCTTGTGGCCGCAGGAAGTGATTTCCCTGCGGTCACAAGAGGCCGCTCTGTGTCTCTGGTGCCGGCGCTCGAGGCGTCACTGGAGCGCCGGTGCCATGACAACGGGAGAGCGGCCTCTTGTGACCGCAGGGGAAACACTTTCCGCAGCCACAAGAGGGAAGAGAAGAGACGAGAAGAGAAGAGGAGATGCCGGTCCCAGGTGAGTAAAAATGTTTTTTTTTTTTTTGTGTGTTATATACTATATAGGAGGTAGAGCACACAGTGGGGGCCTATATAAAACGGGAGGAGCGCACAGGGGGGCTATATAAACGGGGGGGAGCACACAGGGGGCTATATAAACGGGGGGAGCGCACAGGGGGGCTATATAAACGGGGGGAGCGCACAGGGGGGCTATATAAACGGGGGGAGCGCACAGGGGGGCTATATAAACGGGGGAGCGCACAGGGGGGCTATATAAATGGGGGAGCACACAGTGGGGGTCTATATAAACGGGGGAGCGCACAGGGGGGCTATATAAACAGGGGAGCACACAGGGGGGCTCTATACAAGTGGGGGAGCGCACGGGGGCTATATAAACAGGGGGAGCGCACAGGGGGGCTATATAAACGGGAGCACACAGGGGGCTATATACAAGTGGGGGAGCTCACAGGGGGCTATATACAAGTGGGGGAGCTCACAGGGGGCTATATACAAGTGGGGGAGATCACAGGGGGGCTATATAAGGGGGGAGCACACAGGGGGGCTATGTATAACTGGGGGATCACACAGGTCTATATATAACTGCGGGAGCACACAGGGGGGGGTCTATATACCACTGGGGACAGCACACAAGAGGTATATACTACTGGGGGCAGCACACAAATGGTATTTACTACTGTCGGCAGCGCACAAGGGGTCTATCTAACTGGGGGCAGCACACAGCGGTCTTAATTACATTGGGACTGCACAGAAGTGCCTATATGCCTCACTACTATACTGGGGCACAGAACATACCTAATTATTAAGTGGGAGCACAGGGACACCTTTAATCTGTGGGGGCACAGAGGGGCGTAACTACTATATAGACGTAGAGGGGACCTAACTACTGTATGTGTTGGAGCCTAAAATATTTCTCTGGAGGGAAGATTACCAGCCGGGAGAAGACTTCAAGGTGGCCCAGGATGGATGGAGAGAGAAAGAAAAAGAAGTAAAAGACGCTGATCAGAGAAGACGCCTCCTGTAAGTCACTGGATGTAACTGCACTCTGTTATAGGGTCTGTAGTGATAGGGGTCATGGTGTGGCAGTATTATGTTATGGCATCATTGGTATTATCTTCCTGTTTTGTTCAGAGCAGTTTTGAGGTGATATGTAATCTCTGTATGGTGGTAGGAGGGTTATAAGAGGACTGAAGCATTACATGGCCCCTATTTAAATCAATAGGTGGTTTGTGTAATGCAGGACAGGACAGGTCCTCCAGAGTGCCAGACTTTCTTTGTAGGCCGAGATCCTGGGCCGTAGACTCCACTTTGTTAGGAATCAGCGGGTATATGTGCAGGAGCGGCCTGCGGAGTCCCTTCTCCTAATAATGTACAAATATGGAATGCGGACTCAGCTGGCTAATCCGGCTGCCCTGCACATTGCTATCACAAAGATACCAAACATTCCAAGTTTAAAGGGCAACTAAGAAGCAGACGTCTCCGCAATAAAGAAGGCGAAATGAAGAATTCATGTAATGCACCTCTACATGTAATGCACATTTCTATATCTTATATAGGGGGGGGGCAACGCTCCTATCTATAGCTCTGCACATGATTTCAGCACTACTGTAACAGCGATGGGCACTAGGACCCTGTGGTTGACTCGCCGCCTTCCACCGCTTCCATGTAGCAGCTGCAGACTTTAGCAATCTGCAGAAAGGGGGAGAGACCCTCAGACACAGGAGAGACCCTCATACACTAAAAGCAATGAGATCAGAGATCCAATGGAAAGGGCGATGACTGCAATATGACACACCATCTGCATGGGGGGATGTAAGTGACAGACTCTCCCATAGAGAGAAAGACCCCTATTCTGGATTGGGAGGCCTGACTATAGATAGAGACCCTCAAGGCTGGAGGAAGAAAGGAAGAAGAGCTCATCCGGGTGAAGGTAAAATGTGATCTTGGAAGACAGAAAAGAAGATATCCCCAAATGTAGCAGGATTTGCCCCTATGTTGCATAGAAGAGGGACCCCCCCTCTCCAATACTTAGAGACAGTCTCCTCTAGGCTGCTCATAGGTAGATGCACAGGGATGTCTCTGGAAGAAAAGGATTGATCAAGAACAAGGAATATCGTGACGGCCGGCACTCGGAGCTATCCTGACATCAAGGACCAGGCCTGGTGACCAGAGGGGACATCTGAGTGCTCTTATGGCCCCGGTAAGTGCAGGGGAGGGGGGGAGGGGAGCTGCGGCTGCAGTGACAGCTGTTCTTATATAATGAACCCAGATCATGGCCCCCCAGTCCTGTATTATGGAGAGTGGGTAATGTGCTGCCAGCTGGTCACCGCTGCCCGCAGAAAGCTGTCGCTATATTATGGTGACCGAAATATTGTGCTGCTGTCACTCAGCAAGGTGGTCTGCCGGTCCATGGCGGTGCTACGCATGTGTTGTTATGGTGGCCTGATACCATGGGAATGTGTATTCCTGCATTCCAGGTGCATCAATCCAACCATAGCTGAGTGCACCACATGGACCAGATGATACACCAACTAATGCAATTCTATGGGCGTCTCATAAGTAATAATCTTATAACAGGGCGAGTCCTTAAACCGAGTTGTAATAATCAATGGAAATCGAAAGAAGGAAAAGTTTGGGTAATATGAGATCAACGCTGCAATGATATAATGTGTCCCTTTAAATCAGTGTTTCCCAACCTGGAACTAAAACTTCCTTCATGTCCAGGCCTGATGGGGGTTATAGTTTTGCGACAGGTTGAGGAAACTGCTTTGAATGATATGAGGAGTAAAAATAATCAGCATTTAAAGGGTTTTTCCTGAGAACAGAGAACACTTGTAGGTTTCCATTAACTCTGTTAAAAGGGACTGTGTAGGCAAAGCCACCTCTGTATTGAAGACATGGAACAGGACCCCCTTGATGGGTTGGTGGGACCCCCAACAATCATAATTTCATGACATTTCACATTGGAGAAACTTTTTAATATTTACATTATCATATAGGAATACTGAGAGTTATAAAAGAGTTATAAAAGTCCTAACAAACTAAATACTAAAGGCCAGATCCAAGCTGCACATCGGCGCTCCTTTACATAGTCTATTACACCGGCTCTGTAATCGTGCGGTCGGGGCTGTGTGAACGATCGCTAGATTGCAGGGGGAGGGAGGTGGTTTATGGGTCAGAAGTGAGTGATCAGCCAATGAGCAAGTGCTTAAATGTCAACCCTATTACACGGGTTGATACCCTGGGCAAATAAGCTGCCCGTTAAATATCTTAAAGGGAACCTGTCACCAAAACAATGCTACCTAATCTATCAGCACCATGTTATAGAGCAGGAATAGCTGAGCAGATTGATATATATCTTTGTGGGAAAAGATTCAGTATAACTTGTAACATGTTGATGGGAATCCCAGATCATTCTGTGCTAAGGAGTCCAGTGGGCGGAGTCACTCAATAGACTGGACTCTTTAGCATGGAAACATCAGAGATTTCAATCAATAAATTACAGGCTCTACTGAATCTTTCCCCATAAAGATATATATCAATCTGTTCAGCTCCTTCTGCTCTATAACAATATGCTAATAGCTTAGGTAGCGTTTTCATGGTGACAGGTTCCCTTTAAGTGGCAATGACCTAATGGCAACAGCTTTTTGTAAAATCATTCTTAGGGCCCATTACATGGGGCGTTTACCAGCCAAGTAGGCTAATATTTCCCTAAAAGGGCCGGCGATCAGCCAAGTAATGTACAATTGTTTATGCAACCTGACATTTGAGCCCTGTAAAGGTTCTGCAAACGATTGCCGAGCTACAAGATCAGGGCTGGTTTCCTGCCTGTAGTAAGGCCGTTTAAAGGGGTTGTCTAGGCTTAGAAAAACATGGCCGTTTTCTTCCAGATTCAGCACCTCTCTTGTCCTCAGTTTGGGTGTGGGGCTTTTGCAGCTCAGTTCTACTGAAGTGAATGGAACTGAATTGTAATACCACACACAACCTGAGGACGGGGTGGCGCTATTGTCTTTTTCAGGCAAATAAGATGGCCGTTGTTTGATAATGGTGGTCGTTAAAAAGGATCATGATCATTTATAAAATAATGGACATTTTTTTTACCTAAAAAGACATGGCGGGAACATAGCCTTAATGAGGATTTGTTTTCCTGGGTCTCCTGGGTCTAGATAGATTAAATTTGTCTTTGTCAGGCTTTTTTTAAAGCCATAAAATAGCATTTGTTTGAGTTCTATTGAATTCAATAGCAAACTGACTGGTAAATTCCATCAAATAGGTGCAATGTCTTTTACGGCTCACATTTTTTGGGATGTTTTCATCTCAAAAAGTTAAGATCTGCTTTTTACCACCTGAACATGCTTAAATATTATAGATCTATTTTAGGTCTCCTATGAATGTGATTATATTGGATAAGCCTTCCCGAAACTGAGATTTCTGTGGCCTCCAGTAAGTGTATTGGGATAAAAAAAATTCCAGTGTTTCCAAAATAACAGATTATTGGAAGAATAATACCACATTAAATTCTTAATGACGCTTACAAGTCTAAGGCCTAGTTCACACGGAGTAAAACTGGTGGAATTCCGCCAGAATTCCTGCCAGCCTCCGTGTCATACTGGCAGTCTATGGAAGGATTGCGTGCCTCCTTTCTCCGCGCCTCTCCACTCGGAGGAATTGACATGTCTATTCTTCTGCCCGGAGAGAGGAGGCGCACAAGCCTCCCATAGACTGCCAGTATGACACGGAGGCTGGGGGGATTCCGCCAGTTTTAGGCTATGTTCACACTACGTAAAAGTAGAAAAAGTACTTTGTACGGAGTGAAACACTGCCTATTCTTCTATGGGATCCCACAAAGAACTGACATGTCAATTCAGTGAATTGCAGCCGCAGAAAGACCTGTCAGTTCACACAATGAAGCGAGCGGCTCCGGCATCAGAAAACATTTATCATTGGACAAACCCTTTTATCACATGATATAAGGATCTGCCCCAACTTAGGGCCAGTTCATACGGAGTAAGGCTATGTTCACATGGCGTAAGAGACCAGCCGGGTCACGGAACGGATCTCTGCAAAGATCATCCAAGCTGGTACTTAAGTACCATATGTCTCTTACCTTCCTCCTCTGTGCCGTTGGGTGCAGTTAGTCATTTGCTCCATGGTCCGTTAAGACCGCTGGGAGCACTGAGGCACCGTTAAGAGCAGTGCCCCCCCCCCCCCATAGCACCGATCCGCCCCTCACCAGCCCGCTCCTTTCTAATGATAATCAATGGAAAGGGCCAGCCAGGGGATCGTCAATATGGGGGTGGGGCAGTGCTCCTAACAGTCTTACCGGATTATGGAGCAAACAACTAACTGCACCGATACGGCGCCAAGGATGATGATAAGTGACATATCTTCATCCTTGGTGTCTCCTGCGCAGTTGGGACATATCCGCAGGTTAGGGTTGTCCAACCTGCTGATTGTTCCCTTTTAAATAATAAAAAAAAAAAACTAAAGAAGTGATACTTACCTACCCTGATCCCCTATAGCTGCTGATGGCTCCTGGTCCTTGCTTCTTCCTGCTCTCTGTGACACACCCTTCCCTATAGAAACCTACTGTAATCAGGAAGGGGTTATTAGCAGGGACTGCTGTCACAGTGGCAGCTGAGGGGGATCAGGGTAGGTGAGTATCATTTCTGTTTGATTTTTACAGTCATAGATTTCAAACAACCCCTTTAACATTGCTCTATCCAATATACACATAGAAAGAAGTAAATGTTTACGAGCAGTCCTGCAGTGTAAAGTATGAGAAAGGAAAGAGTTATATCAAAGTTATATACAGCTATGGAGGATGCACAGATCTAGCCGTGATCTGGTGGAGCAATAACCATAAGCAAATGAATAGCAGGTATCCATTACCCACAGGTAGTGCCTCACATATCCTACTTAGGAAAACAAGTGTGTATCCGCCTTAAGTAAATAACATTATTACTACTGTATGTGAGTAACATGCTAATACTATAATCCCTATTACCCACTAGTGTCTCCTGAGAGATCTCATTGCAGAGAAAATTACGATAATGAATCATAAGGAGGGAAGAGAGAAATAGGGGAGGGGGAGGCAACGCTATTACATAGTATTTTTACGATTATTATTGTAAGTAGCTTTGGGGGTGGGGGCTTAATAGAAGACGAGTGTTTATGTTTGCACATCCAGCCCTTACAACCGTTCTGTCCTGATTTGTTCTCTTTGCTTCTGGTCAATACGATCAATGTTTTCTTGTTAGGCTGATGGCTGTAGAGGAAAACGTGCGCAGTCATCACGCACTGCAGTCTGCTGAGGACGCTTCCTGCTCTTATGTAGATCAGGTCCAGGTATTTACATCTTGTATTGCTGCAGTTCTCAAAGTGGCCACTAGAACAGGTATGATAACCTGACACTTGTGTGCAGCTCACAGGTTAGCTTTACTGTGTAGACTGAGACAGAGCCAGCAGAGAATTTCATATTTAGTGACCGTTTTGACTGGAGACTGAAATGGTGATTGACACCCAGCAGATATTTCTGAAACTGATCTGTTGGTTGATGGTTATAGAAAAATACAGTTTTGCTGTGTAGACTGAGACAGAGCCAGCAGAGACTTTAAGATTTAGTGACGGTTTTGACTGGAGACTGAAATGGTGATTGACAATCGGCAGGTATTTCTGAAACTGATCTTTCGGTTGATGGTTATAGAAAAGTAAAAGATTGTCGGCAGAAAAAGACCACTTGGTCCAACTAGTCTTTTTAGTATTTCCCTTTTTATTATCTTAGGATATATATATATATATATATATATATATATATATATATATATATATATATATATATCCCAGGCAAGTTTACTTTCTGTTATTGTAGATTTACCAACCACATCTGCTAATCTCTCACTGTGTCCTCTTGCTCTTGATTTTTTTTTTTTTTTTTTTGCACATGATGTGTTCCCTATGGGATGGGGTAAGCCACAGCCAGACTGGCCTAGGGAATAACTAGCTGGTCAGTGGGGGTACCCCAATTAGAACGGAGGCCAATACCCCAATGATTCTTTTAAAAAAAGAATTGATGTTACAAACGTTTTGATGGGTCAGGGTGTGGGTTGTAAGGGAACGTCTCTCAGCACTTAGAGGGAAAGAAGCTGGAAACTAACCAACTGTCCTTTAAAGCAACTCTGTACCCACGATCTGACACCCCCCCCCCTTCCCCCCAAACCACTTGTACCTTCAGATAGCTGCCTTTAATCTAAGATCTGTCCTGCGGTCCGTTCGGCAGGTGATGCAGTTATTGTCCTAAAAAACAACTTTTATACTTGCAGCCCTGTGCCCAATGGGAGTATCTGTGCCTTAACTTTGCACCACCCCTCTGTCCCCCCTCCCCACCCTCTCCATCAGTAGGAATGCCACTGAAATATTTACTCCTGTCTGAACATTGCACAGCTGCTTAACAATCCAGCCCATGTGCCGGGCTGACACAGGTGGGGAATAGGAGACAATCTGCCTGGAGCATTCCTAATGATGAGGAGGATGGGGAGGAGGGACAGAGAGGTTATGCCAGCCTAATGCATATACAATCTAGGCCACGCCCGTTGGGCACAGGGCTGCCAGTTTGAAAGTTGTTTTTTAGGACAATAACTGCATCACCTGCAAAACGGACCCCAGGACAGATCTTGGATTAAAAGCAGCTATCCGAAGGTACAAGCGGTTTGGGGGGGGGTCAGATTGTAGGTACAGAGTCACTTTAAATTCAGATCAGCCAACAACCCGAACTAACCAACCAATTTTAGTAAGAATAAGTTTGGAGAATATGAAACAAAATTAAAAGTGTCTCTTGTCTCGGTTGGGTTCTGGGTATTCAGACCCCCACCAATCGCTAGATAGAGACTGGTACAGTAAGGAGAAGAAAAAAGTAAAAGGGGTTGTCTATAGAAAACCCAGTTAAACTGTTACTGTCCCTGCTGGCCCCCTATTAATTGTTAGACAGAGCTGAGAGAACGTTATAGTGAAGGGCAGGAAGGAGTGTTAGGCGTTGTCTATGATGAAACCCTTTAAAGTGTTACTGCCACTTAAAGTAAAAACTTTTCATATGTCATACAGACGTGTTTGTAAGTTTTGATTGGTTGTGGTCTCAATGATGAAACCCCCACCGAGCTGAGAGAAGAGCCTGGCTAAACGCTTCACTCTTACCATCTGACTGCAGGAGATGGTCTCCTATGTAAGTCTATGAGTCCTGTCTCCTGCAGTGAATAGAGGTCACAGCGAGCTAGGGAGTGAAGGGCTTGTCTGTGTGCTTCTCCCAGATCTATCTAGCAATCAGTGAGAGGGTCTGACGCCCAAACCCTGAGGTGAGGGACCCTTTAAAATCACCTACTCAGCACTACGAAGGGTTAATGTAACATAACCAGGCAGGTTTATAAAGCCGGGAGGTCTCTCATTTTTTCATACTCTCTTACTAGATTTGCTTTGTTACATCGGGTCGCTCGTTGACCTAAATTTAAAGGACAATTGGCCGCAGTTTTCTGCCTTCTTCCCACGATCCCCTCAAATGACTAACAAGATTTTTTCTCCTGAATGGCTTGTGAAGATCTTATTAGTCGCTGTGCGCTGGCCGTTTGCTGAAAGGCGCGGGGTACAGGCTGGAGAGCTGGAAGTCACGGTGTGAAGCAGATTTGTTCCGGGCACGGCCAGCCTTTCAGAGCAGCGGGAAAACATCAAGTCAGATATGTGTGGAGGAGGCCGGCCGCTGTGTGCAGGGACAGGCCATGGCCACTCTACATCGGAAAATGCCACTCTGTTCAATGGATTTCTTATTCTCGCTTTTTTCCCTATAAAAAGTAAACTAAAAGTCATCAAAGGGAAACTCCAGGATGTGTTCAGGATATCTGATGTCAGTAAGTTATACAGATTTGTAAATTACTTCTATTTAAAAATCTTAAATCTTCCAGTACTTATCAGTTGATGTATGCCCTGCAGGAAGTGGTTTATTCTTTCCAGTCTGGCACAGTGCTCTCTGCTGCCACCTCTGTCCATGTCAGCAACTGTCCAGAGCAGTAACAAATCCCCATAGAAAACCTCTCCTGCTCTGGACAGTTCCTGACATGGACAGAGGTGGCAGCAGAGAGCACTGTGTCAGACTGGAAAGAATACACCACTTCCTGCAGAACATACAGCAGCTGATAAATACTGGAAGACTTGAGATTTATTAAATAGAAGTAATTTACAAGTCTATACAACTTTCTGACACCAGATGACTTAAAAAAAACATTCCCCCCCCCCCACCGGATTACCCCTTTAGGGTGCCTTCACACCTACCGTATCGCAGCAGATCCGCAGCAGATTTAACTAAATGAATGAACACAGCATCAAATCCGCACTTACAAATCTGCTGCGGATCTGCAGCGGATTTGACAGTGCGTATTTAATGCTGTGTTCATTCATTTACTTAAATCTGCTGCGGATCTGCTGCGATACGGTAGGTGTGAAGGCACCCTTAAGGGGGTTCTACCTCTATAGACACATAAAGGGGTACTCCAGTGATTTTTTTTTTCCTTTTAAATCAACTGATGCCAAAAAATGCCAGAGATTTGTAATTTACTAATATTAAAAAATCTCCAGTCTTCCAGTCAGGAACTGCCCAGAGCAGTAGCAAATTCCCATAGAAATCCTCTACTGCTCTCCTGACTGGAAGGAATACAGCACTTCCTGCAGGACATACAGCAGCAGATAAGTACTGGAAGACTGGAGATTTTTTTTAAGTAAATTACACATCTCTGGCACTTTTTGGCACCAGTTCATTTGAAAGAACTTTTTTTTTTGCTGGAGTACCCTTTTAACCACTGTACAGTCACTTCATTCATTGTCTATGGGAGTAGAGCGCTCAGCTACCTTCAGCACTCCCAAAGACAATGGTGTGGCAGTCGTGTCCTGTTCTTCAGATCAAAGGAGGTTCCAGCGGTCAGACATGTTCTCTATCCACAGGGTGGGGGTAATTGATGATATCAGGTATCGGGAACCTGCTACGATGTGTGATGCACCCCCGCGGTGTTATGGAGGTGATATGGCCGGTCTCTTGCTAGGTGTTGAATTGTGACGCGAGCTCTATGGTGGTTAGCCGAGATGTAGCCAGCCCTAGGGTGTTGTGTCGTGACGCCAGTGCCGGTGGGGCACACAGGTATGGGGGCACACCTGCTTTTATTTTGAAGGGCCGGATACAACTTGTTCCCCTGTGGTCAGTGACCTGCCGGGCTTCTGCGGGGTCCCTTGGGCTATTGTCACAGTGGTCCGGAGTGGAGTAATGACCCACCCGGACTATTGCTACTGCCATCCACAAAAAGGGGAAATATCCCAAGGATTGTGTGTATACTGTGTTGGTGTGGGGTGAGGAATCACAGAGTCACTTTACCTTAATAGTAGTTAATCTTGTTTACTCTGAAGATACTTGTGTGCAGCAGAACATACAGCTTTACCTTGACAGAACACTTTACACTTAATAAGACACTTAATAGTTCAGGATCTAGATCTGTAGTGAGAGTATAGAGAGTGGTACAGTCGTGCCGACTGGGTTACGTGTTGAGAGGTACAAAGAAGAATCAGAGGAGCAGAGAGGAGGATGTCGTGAGAGTCCCAACCCATGTAGCACTGTGCTCTGCCGGGATGTTGAGGGATGAGGTAGTAATAGTAGAATACTTGTGCCTGTGCATCGATTCTTGTCGGAAGGAACCACCTATTGTCCTACCAGTGTCGGGGGACCCGTCCTAGTGGGTGACACAAGCCCCAGAAGAATATAAGAAGAAGATACTATCATTGGTCCACAGATCCATGTGACATATAAGCAAGCAATAACCCTTTCCATATTTTACATGTGCAGCAACTAAGTACATATTCTTACAATAGCGACATCTTGTGGCGAAACTTTATCACTACTACATCACCACTTACATACAGAAAAGTACAGGCTTTTGCAAAGGGTGTAACCAACAGCAACACCGGATGATGGGGATTATAGTTTTGTAACCACTGGAGGGCTGCAGGTTTCCCATTCCTGGTCTATAACCCCTTTAAGCACTCAAGCACAGTATGGCGGCACACAAATCCTGCAGGTACTCTGTGTGCTGCCATACAATACCTCTAGGAGGCGCTGTATTCTGATCTATATAGAGCTGTAATACGACCATGTCCATGACCATATCCTCCAAAAGGGCAGCAATATAATACAATAAACAAGCACCTTCTCGTGTCTTATACTTCCTTCTCTGCCCTAAGCCAGTGTTATCAGAGTTTCCGGACCGTGAGACGTCAATGTCTACAATATTCAAGTAAGGTATGGCTCACGTAGTAGGTGGGCGGCCATGAATTACTGCAGACAGTGAGTGACCCTATTCCCACCTCCTCAGCACTACGCTGAATTACCCCCAATATCCTCCTCTTTAGCTCAGTCACGTACAGGTTGTCAGGAAGGATGATACAAATTTACCTTCGCCTCGTATTCCCATACCTCTACTGCATGCTCATTACTTCGAGGGGAAAAATCCCCCCCCCCCCACACACCAACCTCTCATCTGTCACTATTACATACAGTGGATCCTCAGCATCTTGCTTCTTCTTCCTTCATCCCCATGCACTCATCCTCCCCCCCCCCCCCCCCTCCTCGTTCCCTCTCGTCGGCTTCGGAAAGAGGGGAGGGGGGGTACAGACTTCAAGCCTTCTGATTTTGTTGCCATAGTAACACATTCAGCTTCTGTTCACACAGTATGAGGCTTCTGCAATACAATAAGAAAAGTGTTATAATGAGAGGTAGGGAGGGACCACTGCATTGCAGACTTGGGGTAGGAGAGGGTAAGAAGGGGCAGGATGGGCTGGTGGGGATGAGTACACCTCTGCAGCTCATGTCTTTAGCGTATACACCTAACCCATTGCTTATAAATCAAGTAGTATTAGAATTTTTTGGGTGAAAATTATTACTTAAAGTAGCGTGAACTCCTTCTGCAGATGGGACTTGGCTGCCGGAAGGGGAAGGAGACTGATTCTAACCTGAGTTGGCCCCAAATAATCCTTGTCTCCATATATCCCTTAAAAAGATATTGCTCCGTGTCATAAAGACAACTATCAGCCGAGAAACTAGCAATTAAAGTATATAGTCAGGGGGGCTGAAGTGTTATCACCTCCATTATACCTGTATAATCATCATCTGTAACTGTGGTAAGAGTCACTGTATACCCCTGTGAAGAGCCTGAGTGGAACAGTCCATGCAGCTTCATCATACATTAGGTTCTGCTGCTGGCTGAGAAGAGCACAGAGACACATGTGATTTACAGAGGGTCACTATGAGATCATGTGACCCAGATCAGTTTAATAACTTTCACATTCTTCTTATATGCAATGACAAAAGGTGTGGTTATTAAGTCACACGGATATATTTGACAAAACATGATTGGATACATTTGATCTCTAGCCATATTTGGTATATTATAAGTGCGCAATATATTGTTATATATTGAATTTTAGTTTCTTCAAACTTCCTTTGTCAACCACACAGGAAATGTAGGTTTATGGAGGAGGCATAATCTTGCACTGAGCTGTTTCAAGCAAAAAGCATATCTGATATATTCATTAAGGATTATATATAAACTGATTATGGGATTATATAAAATCATGGCACATTGAAACGTTTTCATTTTAAGCTATCCCCAGACCCTTGACATATATATATATATATATATATATATATATATATATATATGTATATATATATATATATATATATATAAAATGACTAGATGTATAAGAGATGAAAAAAGAAATTTGTAATTTACTTCTATTAAAAAAAAAAAAAATCTCAAGTCTTCCAGTACTTATCAGCTGCTGTATGTCCTGCAGGAAGTGATATTCTCCCCAATCTGGAGTGCAGGAGAGGTTTTCTATGAGGATTTGCTACTGCTCTGGACAGAGGTGGCAGCAGAGAGCATTGTGTCAGGCTGGAAAAAATTCACCACTTTCTGCCAGACATACAACAGCTGATAAGTACTGGAAGACTTGAGATTTTTTTAATAGAAGTAAATTACAAATCTGTATAACTTTCTGGTACAGTTGATTTGAAAGAAAGAAATATAAAAAAAAAACAACATTTTGGTGAATCACCCCTTTAAGCCATGTATAATATAGAAGGATTTGTGTCTTTGTATTAGAACATCCCAGAGCTATACTTTGCTGTCAGTATGGGTTAATTGACCAATGCTTGTGCTGGGACTTGTAGTGTAATACAGATGCAGATTTCATGCTCTTGTAATGCCTTATATGTTTATATGGTACAGTTTCAGCCCTGCACCTGCGAGCCGTAAGAACAGCATAGACCGTCAATAGCAGTCAGACTGCGTTATAGATGAGTAATACAGTGTAATAATGGGTATATACACTGACCTCACCACTCCTACAATACCTGACCCTTTCTATACCTACCCACGG
This sequence comes from Dendropsophus ebraccatus, assembly GCF_027789765.1. Lineage (NCBI taxonomy): Eukaryota > Metazoa > Chordata > Amphibia > Anura > Hylidae > Dendropsophus > Dendropsophus ebraccatus. Next base: position 16,710,661 of record NC_091463.1, on the reverse strand, counting down.
ATGTGACCGATAATCATATTACTCAGCGGTGACACGGCCATTGTCTATGTGTCCGTTTTATCACCGTTAGTACCATCTAAGTGCAAGTTCTCACCAGGGGAGATGGTAGAGATCAGAGCAAAATGTCTCTCCTATATAGAGTGTGTTTAGTCAGCACAAACAGTCCATTAGTAAAGTGTACAGGGATGGTTGTATATCTTCACGTTGATGGGGTTGTCTCGCTACGAATAGCTATCAGGGTAATGACCATTACAGCAATGGCTGCCTGCACCTGCTTGCCTTAGAGTGGTAATACATAGGCAGCTGCAGCAGCAGGCGTGTATTCATTGCTCCACTATGGTATCTTATATACAGCTCATTTTTATATCACATGACATGAATTCCGTGTTTATTTTTTTTAAATCAGCTTAAGGGTTCCCCTTACACTACGTTTTTTTGGGGCTCCAATGCGGTGCTAGACATTTTATTCATACGGTTGCTGTTTTTTTTTTTTTTGCCATTTTTTTCTAGCGTTTTTGGCTTAATGTGTGAATTATCTTTCTTTGTTGTTTAGCCATTTTTGTGTGCTGAACTTTTTTTCCCTCTGCCATCACATGACCTAGCTGCTGGACCACAAAAGGGGACAAAAATGCCAGAAAAAAACCCCAAAGTCTATGGGAGAAAAAATGCCACCCCCTCAGCCTGCTGCGTTTTGGAAAAACTGCCATAGAGCCATAGAGGAGAGAAAAACACCACCCTCCAAAAAACTCCATGCCGATCATAAACTTCCATTCACCTCCATATAACATCTGCCCGTTGGCGTTTTTGCAAAAAAAAACAAAAAAAAAACGCCATTGTGTTTTTATTGGCGTTTTAGTGGCAGTGTGAAGACAGCCTAAAGGGAGACTATCAGCAGGTTTGTCCAAATGTCCCTGTAGCGGCCTAGGTGGTGCCATTTTGCAGTCATTTGTTCCTAAATTCTACCTTTGGTGCACTGGGGGCAACTGTGTTCCCCGATTAGCACTAGAACAAGCCTTGCTTGCATCATGCATAATATGTGCTTACTAATAATTATCACAATGGGTAAGGTAAGGTACTATGCACTCACCACAAATGCTGCAAAACGATCCATTTATTGTAGAAATCTTGTTCACATGAACATAGGGGGGGGGGGGGGAGAGGTGTAGGTGCATTCAGGCTAGGGCTGGGCGATATGGCCTAAAATGTATATCACGATATAATTTGATGCATGCACGATATAACGATATATCACGATATATAAAAAAATTTTTGTGTGTATACTCACCCCCCCCCTTGCCAGTCATCAGCCTTCCCCTGTGCCAGTGATCAGCCCTCCCCTATGCCTTCAGCCCCCTTTGTGCCAGTTATCACCCCCCTTGCCAGTCATCAGCCTTCCCCTGTGCCATCAGCCCACCCTGTTCCAGTGATCAGCCCTCCCCTGTGCCATCAGCCCCCCTTGCGCCAGTCATCAGCCCCCCTTGCCAGTCATCAGCCTTCCCCTGTGCCATCAGCCCACCCTGTGCCAGTCATCAGCCCTCCCTTGTGCCAGTTATCACCCGCCTTGCCAGTCATCAGCCCCCCGTTGCCAGTCATCAGCCCCCCGTTGCCAGTCATCAGCCCCCCCTTGCCAGTCATCAGCCCCCCCCCCCCCCCCAGTGCCAGTCATCTCCCCCTCAGTTTTCCAGCCATTTCATGTGCCAGCCATCATGTCCCCCCAGCCAGGGCCATCATCAGCCCCATGCCAAGCCATCTGCCGCCCCCGACCCCTCTGCTACTTACCTTTCCTGCAGGGCTGGCTGATGGAGTCCGCAAGGCGAGACGGGCCGCGTCTTCTTCCCAGCATGCACTGGGAGACCTGACGTCACACGCATCAGCGCGCTAGCGCGCTGACGATGCGTGAACGGAAGGCCCTGCAGCGCGGTACCACGGAGCGGTAAGTGAGAAGCTTATTCACTACCGCTCCGTGGTATATCGCGATATGACGATATGCCAAAAATCTATATCGTCAACCGAATTGATGACGATATTTTGGCATATCGTTTATATCGCCCAGCCCTAATTCAGGCGAATGACAGCTTTTGCGTATAGTGGTGCTTCGAGGACGTATGGACAAACCTGCTGATTGTTTCCCTATAATATATGTGATCAGCAAATGAACCAGCCATTGCTAAGTTGTGGGTTTATTACACAGGGTAACATGGTCCTAGAAGATTGCACTGACTGCCCTATGACTAAAACCATCTCTCTATTAGTAACTAAAGTCCATCATGTTCTTTGGTCTGGTGGTTGAAAGCTCATAGGGGGAGATTTATCAAAGTGGTGTAAAGTAGAATTGTCTTAGTTGCCCCTAGCAACCAATCAGATTCCACCTTTCATGTTTCAAAGAGTCTGTGAGGAATAAGAGGTGGAATCTGATTGGTTGCTAGGGACAACTAAGACAATTCTACTTTACACCAGTTTGATAAATCTCCCCCGTACTGTCTTCAAAAAGGGACATTTCTTCTTCTCCCCTATATGCAATTTTCTGCTCATCTATTCAAATCAACTGGTGACAGAAAGTGACATTTGAAATTTACTTCTGTTTAAAGAAAAAAATAATCTAAATTTTACCAGTGCTTATCAGCTGCTGTATGTCCTGCAGGAAGTGGTGTATTCTTTCCAGTATGACACCGTGCTCTCTGCTGCTACCTCTGTCCATGTCAGGAATGGTCTGAAGAAGGAGTAGATTTCTATGGGAATTTGGACAGTTCCTGTCTCGCATAGAGATGTCAGCAGAGAGCACTGGAAAGAATTCCCCACTTCATGCAGAACATATATCAGCTGATAAGTACTGGAAGACTGGAGTTTTTTTTTTAAATAGATGTAATTTACAAATTAATATAACGTTCTGAAACCAGTTGATTTGAAAGATTTTTTTTTCCGCTGGATAATTGTTTCTATATAAACGTCATTTCTTTGCGTCAGCATCTTTTTATAGTCTAGATGGATTTCCTTTAATGATGTACGACGTGTAATACTGGGCACATGCTATACGGTGTACAGTGGCCTCCTGCTGCCTGATGCACTACACATCATAACCCGGCCATATATCGATTAGCATCAAGTGCAGTCTGTCCAGGAGACGGTGTGGCGGTTGCATTACATACAGTGTTGTACGCCCAAGCTTTCCTATTGGGGTGGTTGTCATCCAAAGTTGCCATGGAGGCGACCTTCAACTGCATATAGAAATGTGTGAGCGCTATAGATGTCACGGGTTAAAGGTTTATCTCGTTCTTATGTAGTATCCGCCTAATAGCTGTGCCCTAAACCATAGACATTGGTTCATGGGATCCAATGACAGGTCTAATATCTATGAGGGGGTCTTAGTAGACTCCAAACTAGGATCCTACTGGATGGAAGAAAACAATCTAATCCACCCTCATGGTCCTCCATTGAAGCTAACTAATCCTCTGTCCATCTACAATATGGGGTGATGCAATGTATTCTAAGGTTTTCTCCTCTTCTCCGCAGGGTCGTACTGCTGTTCTCATTCTGATCTTCGCCCTTGTCACCTTCCTCATCATTCTAAGCTCGAATAACTATGAGGAACCCTTCAACTACAAGGATCTGAAAATCAAACACCACAACCCACCCAATATAAGAAAATGGGGGCTGCAAGATGGATACATCCCCGTGTCTGGAAACAAGGTGAGATATGGAGGGTGACAGATCTCAAACCTCTAGATAGATGGTGGATATTATATGAGCATGAATGAAGAGGTCGTAATTGTCCGGTCAACGGTCCATCCACAGTGTCCGTGGCGGGATCAGGACAGTGATGGAGGATCTGTTGCATGATGGGAATTGTAGTTTTGCAACAGCTGGAGGGCCGAAGGTTCCCCATCACTGTCCCGATCCCGGCATGGATACTGTTGGATGGACCGCCATTGACCTGACAAAGATGTATCCTGCTTTATAGGCTCCGATAGCATCAGAAATTGCACTGGTTACTAGTAGCCATTCCACAATCTTACTATGACTTCTGATCTCTCGTAGACTCTTCACACCAAGTGCAGCAGTTGTGTCCTGGTCACCAGCTCCAGCCACCTGCTAAACACCGCCCTGGGCCCAACAATCGATCAGTCAGAGTGCGTAATCCGCATGAATGACGCCCCCACCACCAGCTACGAAAAAGATGTGGGCAACAAGACGACCTTCAGGGTGGTGGCCCACTCCAGCGTGTACCGGGTACTGCGGCGACCCCAAGAATTTCTGAGCCGCGCTCCAGGACAGACTCTTCTATTCTGGGGCCCTCCCATCAAGATGCAACAGAACAGCAAGGCCAACTTGTACCATATTATCCAGAGAGCCAGCTCGGCCTTCCCCAACGTGTCCGCTTTTGTTTTATCTCCTCGGAACATGGCACGGTTCGATGAGCTGTTTCGGGCAGAAACAGGAAGAGACAGGTGGATAACATATGAATCGTAATGAGATGTATAATTACTTTATGTATTGAGGATCTAATATCTTCAAAATTAATGTTGGGGTGGTCGGACCCCCACAGGCAGCTATGCCAAGCAGTTGGTGAACATGCTATGCTATAGTCACGCTGGCATCTACCATTAGGTAGGTCTTCATACACAATAAATATTTGTTATCCCCATAGTTAATGGACATTCCCATCTTATCCCTCTTCCTGAGAAGCTTATCGGTGGGGGTCCGACCACTGGGACCCCCTCACTGATCGCAAGTATGGAATGCACCAATAGGTGGCCATTGCTCCATTTATTCCCTAACATTTGCAGTGTTCGGCTGCCTCCTGACTTGAGCAGTAGCTGTTCTTTGGACCTCCACTGATCAGCTATAATAAAGAGGTTGCCCAAGAGGATAAAACATGGCTTCTGTCTTTTTTAAACAGCGCCCCCCTTATGCATGGTTTGTGTATTGCAGCTTGGCTTCATTATAGTAATTTGGGCTGAGCTGCAATAACAAATGGACAGGTGGGGCGCTGTTTCTGAAAGTAAGCAGCCATACTTGTATCTTTCACTATTGCCAGGTCACAGCTAAGCCACTTCTCTCACTGCTGGCAGTAATGGACGGGTGGGAGATTCCACATCCAGCTTATTTAGATAGTCAATGTCAATTCTAATAAATTGTAGTTTAGCTCAATTCGTCCCGGAATCGTGTTAAGTAGAGTATCCAATGTGTGACGGGCTGAGACAGATTGGATACACCAGCCGGCGGCCGATCCTGACAGTTCTGATCTCTGGTAATTATTGGGTACAAGGCCAAAGCCTCCCACCACCCTATGTAACTGTACTCAGTGAGTCACTAAATTAGAAGATTATTCCTTTGGCATTGGTTACGTAGAGCTAACAAAGTCCTGTATGCCGAATAAATTCACAGTCTCTGTTCCTGCCGGGGACACTATAAAGCTATCCTCATTACCCTCACTAATGCCCGCCTCATAGGATGTCATGTGACCTATCAGCAGGGTACCCAGAATTAACCTATTAAGGTGCCTAAAGGCTCAAAAATGTTTCAAAAACTTATGGATCGGTTGGGTTCAACATGTCCAGAAGAGCGCGGCTGCACTGTAGAGTGTGTCCAGAAGAGCGCGGCTGCACTGTAGAGTGCGTCCAGAAGAGCGCGGCTGCACTGTAGAGTGTGTCCAGAAGAGCGCGGCTGCACTGTAGAGTGTGTCCAGAAGAGTGTGGCTGCACTGTAGAGTGCGTCCAGAAGAGTGTGGCTGCACTGTAGAGTGCGTCCAGAAGAGCGCGACTGCACTGTAAACTGCGTCCAGAAGAGTGTGGCTGCACTGTAGAGTGCGTCCAGAAGAGTGTGGCTGCACTGTAGAGTGCGTCCAGAAGAGTGTGGCTGCACTGTAGAGTGCGTCCAGAAGAGCGCGACTGCACTGTAAACTGCGTCCAGAAGAGCGCGGCTGCACTGTAGAGTGCGTCCAGAAGAGTGTGGCTGCACTGTAGAGTGCGTCTAGGAGAGTGTGGCTGCACTGTAGAGTGCGTCCAGAGTGTGTCTAGGAGAGTGTGGCTGCACTGTACAACTTTCAAGTCATAGACTTCTATGGAACTATATTCTAGCAGTCAATGCCTTATTTTGTATAGATACTTTTTTTTATACTTTTATGAATGTGACAGAAAATTCTAGAATAATTCTAAATGACTGCACCACAGTCTACATGAGGCCCACAGGGGGTGATGTGTGGGCGGCATTAACACTGCAAATGATCAAAGTTTTGGGTTTTGTGGTAATAAGGGAGGTGATAGAGGGAAGCCCTCCCCCCCCCCTCTAATGCCCCAGATGGGAAGGTGGCGGCAGGCACAGCCCTCTATTCTGGAGAACCGCAGGCATCCATTGATTTCAACGGATAACCCACTGATTTCCACAAGTGCCTTGTAATGCAGCGCTGCAGGTAACAGAGCACGTGAATGGGGAATCAAGGCTTTACCACTTATTTGTAAGGTTGTTAGATGCTGGCATATAGAGACATTATCCTGTTCTCTATCTGTAACACCAGTGAGCATTGATGTAGAAAGAATACAGTAGTTCTTGAGCACTTTACTGCGGCACCATCTTTAAGATGATAGACGACACATCTCTCTCCAATATAACCAATGGCTTCTTCATTGACAGAGAATGTATTATTTCCCCCAGGGAGAAGTCCCATTCGTGGCTGAGCACCGGCTGGTTTACCATGGTTATCGCGGTGGAGCTGTGTAACAAAGTCCACGTATACGGAATGGTGCCCCCCGACTACTGCAGGTGAGGGAGACCTTGAAATGTCAGATTAACCCCAGATTAATGTACGGCTCCATCCGTAACCTGGGGATTTATAGAACTCTGCGTGCTGTAAAACAATATTGTAGAGGTCAATAGGATTTATGACTCCTTAGGGCATTGTACTGTTCCGACCACAATAAGTAGATGTAAAGATGGAGTAACAGCCGTGCAGATTTATAGATGCAGTATAATGTTTATACAGGCGTGTGACCAGTCATCTGTATACAGGGGTCTGGGGTGGGGTGGGCAGCTGTTCAAAAGCATGTGTTATATTGTGATCAATAATAATGGCTAATCATCTGGCAGAGATGGATCCGGCAATATGTCGGCACTCTACTTATATAGGTGTTGGATCTCTAGAGCGCTGATAGTGTACAGTACTTGTTTTTCAATGCCCCATCTCCCACCATCTATAGGAAGATTGGATTTTAGTGCAGCAAGTCATAGATCAGTGACAGAGAAATTCTGTCTCCTAAGTCATCCTGCAGAGTCTCAGTGCATTCCTATGAGATGCAGCTTCAGTCTATCTCCTTGTGATTGGTCTCTTTAAGTCACCTATTACAAGGAGAAGACATGAGAGCACAGCATCAAGCAGAGACAGACGGCGTTAGTGAGGGGAGGCTTTCACATTTTTACCTCTACGTCTGTTAACAATCTGTCAAAAAGGGGTGCCGATGTGCAGCCAACATGTTGCCAATAGGCCATAGGCTTGAATAGGCTAATTGTTGTCTAATTTTGAACGTGTTCGACTTTTTCCCAAAACTATATGGTTTCTGTGTGGGCAACCATGTTTTTGAAATACACCCAATCAGCATCCAGTCTCTACAATGATAATAGCATAGAACTGATTTCTCTTTCTATTTCCAGTAAACGTCAGCATAAGATGCCATATCACTACTACGAGCCGAGGGGGTCAGACGAGTGTACCACGTACATCCAGAACGAACGCGGCCGAAGAGGCAATCACCACCGCTTTATCACCGAGAAACTGGTCTTCGCCCGTTGGGCGTCTGTATATAACATCTCCTTCTCACACCCTGAGTGGTTCAATGATCCAGACAACTAAATAGTGGTGTATATGTCTTGTCTGTCCCACTTCACTGGTCTCCCGGTGTAGAATTAAGTTCTCCGCAGCTTTAGACAAAACTGGGTCTAGGAATTACTTACGTGCCACCAAGTATGACGTCTGACTGCTGGAACCGGTGACTTTTGTAGACTGGTGCAATGGCGCGCCGTACAGATCTGTAAGCTGAGGGCGATGGAAAACTCCATATGTCTGACATCATAGTGCCACAGATGGTAGATGGGTAAGCATTGAGTTGCCCTGGCTGGAGTTTAGCGTTATTCTCTACTGTATTACGCCACTGTAGACTAGGAATGACACCATGGAAGGTGCTTAGTATTAGGTTCTGAAATCTTGATGGGTATGTGGCTAATAAGAAGTCTGTGGTCCCCCTACCTTCCTCCTCTGTGATCCTTACTTTGTTGCTGACACTCCATGCCTGCTGTGATGTTACATGATGGGAGTCGGCTATGTACCTGTGTGCATTATATAGATACGGACAATGATACAAGAATAATTATAGCATGGAAAGAAGGCAGCAGACCACCATGGGAGGGAGAGTCCCTGAAAGGGTAAGGGTCATCGATAAAATACTCAACATGTAGATGGTGGATCTTAAAAGTAAGGGTTTACTCACCTTGGACCCCCAGGTTTCTGACCAGGATTGGATCTTACCTTAGGAAGGCAATGGATGGAGGCCTGTAAAGAGCTCATAGATATAAGGATCCGAGAGTGAAAGTCTTGAGTAGACGCATCCACATTTGTTCCATCGAACACTTACATGCAGATACTCATTTCCCGCATAGGTCTAAGCACAATGTCCGCTTCTTGCATCCCAACATGTCCGTCATAGGAGGACATTTTGTTGTAGCTCAGGTGTCCTCCACCACATAGAACGCTCAGTGTTAGGTATATTTTTTCTCTGTACCAACGGAACATTAAAAGACTGTGAGTAATATTTTATAGAAATGGTTAGGCCAGGTAATGGTTGTATACAGAAACCACAAGTCGGCAGATGCTATATACCAAAGCGGGGCTAGTATGGAAGAGACTATGGCGTATAGAACTGTGATCATTGTGGGGTATCAGTCTCTGGGGATGCTAGGTGAGTGCTCTGTAATGGCCATGTGTATGGCCAGCTTACGCTTGTTGTTTTTGTTTATTGACCTAAGGTGGCAAGACTGTCAGGGCATTGGGTTCGGTAACTTGGTGAGGTCTTGGTAGGGCCACCTTAATTCTGCACTGTGCCTACAAGAAGTATGAGCATTGCCTGTTGGCACATCACCAGGAGGGCTGAGGATCTGCCAAATAAATACACAATGCCTGCCGCATTACCTGGCTATCTGACGGGGCAATGCCCCAGTGGCTGGATAGGCTTATGTTTATAATGGAGCACTGAATTCTGTCCAGTCTTGCCTGCAGTGCTTCTCTGGTCCTATGTCTATTGTTGAGTGTATCTAAACAATAATGTAGTCCCTGAAATGGGTCACATAGTCCCCATAGTGCATCCAGAGATGTGCCAACTATAACTTCCAAGAGCCCACAAGACTATGATTATACTTTCTGCAGATCAAAACCACAGCATCAGAACAGCGCCCCCTAGAGTCTTTGCTTGTATCCAGTGGGGTACATGTACCAAGTTGAGAGCTGACCTGTTCGGATTCGGCAACGTTCTTCTATGCGTTTGGCATCTGGACTTCCGGCAGCTGGAGAAGTTGAATACCGCCCCAGGGCTGCCATAAGAACACAGATACAGCCTATGGCCTATGGGTGTATCCATATTTTCCAGGACTCCCTAGGGCGGCCACCAGTAGTCAAATGCCAAATGTTCAAGAGAACGTTGTCGAACCCAAACAGTTCAACAAGTCTGATCAACACCATCAAGAATCAGGGTTCTAGATCAGGACGTGATTCCACTACCATCCAGGATGAGGAGGACTGTCCCATGTAGAGTACCTGCTCCCATCACAGTGGTATACTGTATCCAGGGGGCAGATTGTACATGTACGAAGGGCATTGTGAAGGGGGCACTGGTGCCATTGGTAACTTTGGTGACCCCACATTAGGTCCAAAATTTATATGGTTAAAAAAAGACACATGTCCATTAAGTTTAACCAGTTTATTAAAGGGCTACTGGTTTCAGAAAGTTATGTAGATTTGTAATTTACTTTATCTTTTTAAAAATCTCAAGTTCCAGTATCTTCCATTCTTCCAGTACTTATCAGCTGCTGTATGCCCTGCAGGAAGTGGTGTATTCTTTCCAGTCTGACACAGTCCTCTGTGCTGCCACCTCTGTCCATGTCAGGAACTGTCCAGAGCAGTAGAGGTTTGCTCCTGCTTTGACAGGTACTGACAGTGGTGTCAGCAGAGAGCCCTGTGTCAGACTGAAAAGTATACACCAGTACCGGAAGACTGGCGGTTTAAAAATAGAAGTAAATTACAAATTTATACAACTTTTTGAAACCAGTTAATTTGAAAGAATTTTTTTTTTGCCCCTTTATTGTTGGTTCTCTATATGAGGTCACTGGTTGCACTGTAAAAAAATGGGAGTGATTGTGGTCCTGTAGGTCTCATATATCAAGTGCAGAGGTGTCTATTCTATAACATAGGCTTTTCTGTACATAGACACTTTAGTACATCCATCATATACTATGATACAGTCTCCCTGCACCCTATCCCAATACCGCCTATGTAATACCGCCATGGCTCCCCTCAGTTATTACCGTTAGGCTAAACCCTAACATGCTGCAATGTTCTGCACTGTATTCCCCGACCCACAATCATTGGTACCAAATCAGTAAAAACGTTCTAGTGTGACTGCAGCCGCAGCCATGGACGATTGCCTGTGTGTCCGCCCTGTGCCAAAATGTAACCACAGACGTATGAATATATCCTCACTCTTGTCTTTACGTCATTGCCACATATTGCATCATAAAAGATCAGAACGTGCCAAACTAATATCGCCTAGTGCGGGGCCCGAGGGGGCGGAGCATGACACAAGCATTCCCTCTGTTGTTTTCTTTGAACACCTGGGTCAGGCTCCGCCCCCTCAAGCCTTTTTTATTGGGTGCAGATATTTTTTCTGGAGAATCCCTTTAAGAAAATGGACTAAAAATCATTGTTCGATGGCTGCACATTGCTTTGCACAATTGGGTGTGTGTGGCTGACAATGAGTCCATGGGGGCTTCACTATAGAGACTGCCTAGAGCCCCCACTGATATAGATATATATATATATATACACACACACATATATATGAGCCCTCCCTAGTCCTAATGGAGATCCCTATGCAGTTCTTGTGCACAGTACTGATCAATATCCTATCCAAGAAATCACCTTGATGGCTTGATTGGCATGAGAGCCAATCAGATTGTGTTTTCCGTTCCAGCTGCTTTCTGATTGGCTGTTTCAGAGTCAGTGTTGACACATGAATGATTTACATTTTTGAATTTAAACACATACCTCCCAACGGTTCCATCTCTGATAGGATGGGACTGCAGCAGAGAGGCGGGGCTTATGCATATTTGCATATAATTGGGCGTGTCTATTCCCTTTTTTTAGGGGGACGTTCCTATGAAGAAGTGGGAAAGGTGTAAGTCGTTCCCCGATACATGTGATGAGACCGCAGCCTTATACTCTGCTATGTAGGGCATCGGAAAATCCAAAAAGTTTATTTTACTACTGTATTTTTGGAAAATTGGTAGAAAGGTGAAATAAATAAACCCGCGTGAGGCGAGATGAGGCGCGGTGAGATACTAAACTGAACACGGGTGACATGCTGTTCATGCGCTTTTATAAAAACCAAGCAAAACATGTACTGGTGAAATGTTGGGACGTCCAGAGTCCCGCTGTATACTCCATCCGTATATCTTGTCCTGAAACTTCTCGGATCGTCTTAGAGAATGTGTGGCATGTCGATGAGTAGATTGCTAAGATAATTTTTTTAATAAAAGGCTGAAACTGTGACAAAAAAATATAAAGAATAAATTAGGTGTTGGATTTCACAGAAGAAAATAATAAATCTAATTTTAATATCAAATCTGGTCTGTGAGTCATTGTGGTGCTGGGAGAGTATTCTGGTATTATGGGAGAGACTGGCCCGCTGGAGTGCCCGAGGATCCTGGCTTCTTCTGGCTAAAGGATGGACCCCCTAGTAACTTTGGCGCTCACTACGAAGCCGTGATTTACAGGCAGGCGGCTCCAGGTTTTTATGGGAACTCGGGCGACAGAGCCTCATCGGGCCCCTCATCCACACACTATGCACATGAGACACCACTAACATACACAAACACATATTACTGACACACACTGACTAACCAACTGACACTGACTGACTGACATTGGCTGACACAGACACTGACTGAGTGTCACAGACACTGACTGACACACACTGACACAGACACTAGCTGACTGACCCTGACTGATGCAGACACTGATACAGACTGACCATGACTGACTGACTGACTGACACACACATACATACATACACACAGCACTTAAAGCTCAGTCTTCTCCCTCCTCTCTGTCAGGCTGCTCTCCACATTGTAAAGTTGAGGACCTTCGGGTCATGTGATAAGGTCCTTCACCCTTTTCTTTCTTTGTTCAGGTCCTGCTCCCTTATCCTGTGTCTTCTCAAGTTCAGGCCGCTTACCCTGCACTACAATGGGCAGGCTGAACATTAGAACACTGGGCCCTTCTCCCTCTCTGGGCCCCTAGAGGACCTGTGGGCCCCAGCACTTGCCCAAGTAAGCCCTGTGCTGTCGCCGGCCCTGTTTATAGTCTATGTTCACACACTGTACAGACAACGGCCATTGTTTAAAAGGGAAGCACTGTGTGAGACTAGAGAGAAAACACCACTTCCTGCAGGACATACAGCAGCTGATAAGTACTGAAAGACTGGAGATTTTTTTTTAATAGAAGTAAATTGCAAATCTATGGCACTTGCTGGGACCGGTTTATTTGAAAGTTTTTATTGATTACCTATTGATTCCAGCCGTAGGTAGCGTTAAACAATGGACATTCGTGTTGGAACGGCCGTTGTTTGTACAGCGTGTGAATATAGCCATAGGGTGTATTACGCTTCATTTTGTGTTCAATGATAAGAATAAGGCTTAAAGGGGTACTCTTTTATTTTTCAAATCAACTGGTGTCGGAAAGTTATATAGATTTGTAATTAACTTCTATTAAAAAAGTCTCCAGTCTCCCTGTACTTATTAGCTGCTGTATGTCCTGCAGGAAGTGGTGTATTCTTTCCAGTCTGACACAGTGCTCTCTGCTGCCACCTCTGTCCATGTCAGGAACTGTCCAGAGCAGCAGCAAATTCCTCTTTGATGCAACTTTAATATGATGTTGTAATTCTGACATTTATTATATTAAAAATTTTATAAAAAGGTTGAAACAGAAAAAAAAAAGAAAAGAAAGAAAACCTCTCCTGCTCTGGACAATTCCTGACACCGACAAAGGTGGCAGCAGAGAGCACTGTGTCAGTCTGGAAAGAAAACACCACTTCCTGCAGGACATACAGCAGCTGATAAGTACTGGGATACTGGAGATTTTAAATAGAAGTAAATTAGAATTAGTTGATTAGAAAGAAAGACAATTTCCCCAGAGTACCCCTTTTAGGCCCTAAAGACCTGGAGTCACATTCTCTATTTATTTCTAGCAACTCTAATCATCCCGCACAACCTGCAGCTTCCAACTCTTACAAAACCACAGTTTTTACCCTGCCTGGACAGTCAAGTGGGCGGTCCTAATCTGACAGCTATAAGATGGATTGGGTGGATAGGAGGTGAACGTGTTATCTACAGTAACATTTGTCTCCATAATGTAGTGATCAAAGCTGAATCACTTATTACTGGAGATGGTTTTGTGTATGCAGAGAGTAGTTGAAATCCAATGGGGACATATTGAATGTTTGTTGCCTGATTTGCATGGCTGCAGCGCCATCTAGTGATGGATTATTGTAATAATTTTTAGTTTTATTTAATAACTGGTGAGTATATCATACGGAGCCCCGTGTCCCATATTAACCTGATTTGGAGCAGCAGAGCGTCACCCAGAGCCTCTCAGCCAGGGAAGGTTTATTCTGCTAACCCTGCAAGTATTTCATCACTTATATTTACTTATATATGGACAAAAGAAAGATACAGAAAAAATGGGGTTCGGGGGTTGAGGTGCAGGGTTGGGGATGCCCCTGGTGGGCAGGTGGGCGTATATATGTTGCAGTGAAATGATAGAATCAGGGATTTGATCAAATCACTGACCCCTTTCAGGGAAATGATGGAATTAACTCTATCATTTCCCCCCGCGACATAGAATTCGCTTACCGCATCACCTCTCTGACCCCCCCGGCCTGTCCGCTCTGCGCCCCGTCCACCTCTGGTCTAGTCCGCCCCGCCCTGCGACATGCTTCCTACTCCCCCGGCCCGTCCGCTCTGCTCCCCATTCACCCCACTTTTTGCTCCCCTGGCCCGTCCGCTCTGTCCCCGTCCACCCCGCCCTGCGACATGCTTCCTACTTCCCTGGCCCGTCCGCTCTGCTCCCCATCCACCCCGCCCTGCGACATGCTTTCTGCTCCCCCGGCCCGTCCGCTCTGTCCCTGTCCACCCCGCCCTGTGACATGCTTCCTACTCCCCTGGCCCGTCCGCTCTGCTCCCTGTCCACCCCGCCCTGCGACATGCTTTCTGCTCCCCTGGCCCGTCCACTCTGCTCCCCGTCCACCCCGCCCTGTGACATGCTTCCTACTCCCCTGGCCCGTCCGCTCTGCTCCCCGTCCACCCACGCCCTGCGACATGCCTTCTGCTCCCCCGGCCCGTCCGCTCTGCTCCCCGTCCACCCCACCCTGCGACATGCTTTCTGCTCCCCCGGCCCGTCCGCTCTGTCCCTGTCCACCCCGCCCTGTGACATGCTTCCTACTCCCCTGGCCCGTCCGCTCTGCTCCCCGTCCACCCCGCCCTGCGACATGCTTTCTGCTCCCCTGGCCCGTCCACTCTGCTCCCCGTCCACCCCGCCCTGCGACATGCTTCCTACTCCCCTGGCCCGTCCGCTCTGTCCCTGTCCACCCCGCCCTGCGACATGCTTCCTACTCCCCTGGCCCGTCCGCTCTGCTCCCCGTCCACCCCACTTTCTGCTCCCCTGGCCCGTCCGCTCTGTCCCTGTCCACCCCGCCCTGCGACATGCTTCCTACTCCCCTGGCCCGTCCGCTCTGCTCCCCGTCCACCCCGCCCTGCAACATGCTTTCTGCTGCCCTTGCCCGTCCGCTCTGCTCCCCGTCCACCCCGCCCTGCGACATGCTTCCTACTCCCCTGGCTGTCCGCTCTGCTCCCCGTCCACCCCGCCCTGCGACACGCTCATTTCTCCTGCTACGCACCTTCTGCTCACCCGGCCCGTCGGCTCTTCTCCCCGTCCGCCTTAACGCCCTATGTCTGCCGGGAGGTGCGCTGTTCTGCTCCCCGTCCACCCACGGTCCCGTCCGCCCTGCCGCCATATGCCTACCGGGAAGGTATGCTGCTCTGCTCCCCCGTCTGCCTCCACCACCGTGCCAGCCGGGAGTTCCTGTCCGCCACCACTGCCATATGCTTGGTGGGGAGGTGTGCCGCTCTGCTCCCCCCTCCGCCGCCAAACATAGAACCGGGTGACTCCTCAATTTTTCATTCCGTCATTTCCCTGAAAGGGGTCAGGCATTGGATCAAATCCCATTTCATCATTTCCCTAGATTTGATCAAATCCCCGATTCTATAATTTCACTGCAACATATAGATAGATGGATGGATATAGATAGGTGAAAAATAGCGCCGGATTAAGGTTGGTGGAGGCCCCGGGCGACAATCACTATACTCTGATCTATACAGATGCCCCCTTACTGTACGCGACTAAGCACAGATCCCTCCTCACTCCTGGCTGTGTGGCTCAGCATCCTCCTCTGTTGTGCACATAATGGTCACAAGAGGCTGCAGTGCAGAGGAAGATGCCAGGCCTAGAGACAGGAGAGGGGAGGGCTCAGTGTTCTTACGTTGTGTCTGTGTTAGTAAAGCAATGTGAGAACCCAGCTCTTTCTCTGCGTTCTTACCTATTGTGTTAGGGCCATATTACATTGTCTGATATCCTGGGTAAGTAGCGCCGTTCTGCTAGATTGGCGCTCGCTTACAGAGGCTATTATAAGGCTCGATCAGCCATCGGTCGCACATCACTATTAAATGCAGCGATGCACGGCCGGTGGCCAATGATTTAGAAAGACATGGATCAGTTAATGGGGGGGGGGGGTTGCTAGGGAGAAGCAGTGTGAGTATTATGGCTAACATTTTATCTTACCACACGTCATTCAGTGACTCACAGGTGACGTCTTCTTTGATCTGAGGCGTCACTTTCCCTTTTCCTCTCCATCTGGCCCAGACCTCCATGATGATTTCTTTCAGCTACAATTCATCTCTTCAGAACCTGCCAGAAAAACATCTCCGCACTTTACCAGCAACTTCCTTCCCTTGTTCCAACCCATAAGGTCCCAAACAGTAGTAATGCCACTTTTTGGTGTGATTTCCAGTAAAGTGAGTAGGAATGTGGCTTGCCCCCTGTATGTAGGATCCCCTCCTGTGCCCCAAAATAGTTATAAAGTCCCTATATCCCCATATAGTAATAATGTCCCCTGCTGTGCCCTCCATATAGTAATATTGCCCCCTGCTGTGCCCCAAATAGTTATAAAGTCCCTATGTCCCCATATAGTAATAATTCCCCCTGCTGTGCCCTCATATAGTAATAATGTCCCCTGTTGCTGTGCCCTCCATATAGTAATACTGCCCCCTACTGTGCCCTCCATATAGTAATAATGCCCCCTGCTGTGCCCTCTATATAGTTATAATGCCCCCTGCTGTGCCCCCCATATAGTAATAATATCTCCTGCTGTGCCCACATATAGTAATAATGTCCCCTGCTGTGCCCTCTATATAGTTATAATGCCCCCTGCTGTGCTCTCCATATAGTAATAATGTCCCCTGCTGTGCCCCCCTATAGTAATAATGTCCCCTGCTGTGCCCACATATAGTAATAATGTCCCCTGCTGTGCCCCCCTATAGTAATAATGTCCCCTGCTGTGCCCACATATAGTAATAATGTCCCCTGCTGTACCCCATATAGTAATAGTGTCCCCTGCTGTGCCCCCCATATAGTAATAATATCTCCTGCTGTGCCCTCTGTATAATAATAATAATGTCCCCTGCTGTGCCCTCCATATAGTAATAATATCTCCTGCTGTGCCCACACTTAATGCGCAGAAGTGCTGTGTGTGGGTTAGCAGCACTTGAGGCAAGAAAAAGGACTGTGCCCCCCAATGCCCCTAGCATTGTAGTCAAGCCCCAGTGGTGTCCTGGTAGCTGTAGTATTCCCCCTTCCCAGTGGTGTCCTGGTAGCTGTAGTCCCCCCCCCAGTGGTGTCCTGATAGCTGTAGTTTCCCCCCTCGTCCGCAGTAGTGTCCTAATAGCTGTAGTTCTCCCCCTTCCCTAGTGGTGTCCTGGTAGCTGTAGTCCCCCCCCCCCGGTGGTGTCCTGGTAGCTGTAGTTCCCCCCCACCCCCCCACCCCCCCCTCCTAGTGGTGTCTTGGTAGCTGTAGTTCTCCCCCTAGTCCCCAGTGGTGTCCTGGTAGCTGTAGTTCTCCCCCCTACCAGGGTGTCCTGGTAACTGTAGTTTCCCCCCCCCCTCCCAGTGGTGTCTTGGTAGCTGACACCCTTGTCCCCAGTGGTGTCCTGGTAGCTGTAGTTCTCCCCCCTACCAGGGTGTCCTGGTAGCTGTAGTTCTCCCCCTCGTCCCCAGTGGTGTCCTGGTAGCTGTAGTTCTCCCCCTCGTCCCCAGTGGTGTCCTGGTAGCTGTAGTTCTCCCCCCTACCAGGGTGTCCTGGTAGCTGTAGTTTCCCCCCCCCCCCCTCCCAGTGGTGTCTTGGTAGCTGTAGTTCTCCCCCTTGTCCCCAGTGGTGTCCTGGTAGCTGTAGTCCCCCCCCCCCCAGTGGTGTCCTGGTGGCTGCAGTTCTCCCCCCACCCCACCCCAGTGTTGTCCTGGTAGCTGTAGTTCACTTCCCCCCTCCCTTCCCCACTCACCTTTCTTTGCTCCAGAGCTGGGCTGGCCAGGTCCTCTGCCATCTCCTCCAGAGCACGTCTTCTCCGGCAGACAGCGCGTGATGAAATGACGTCATCCAGCGCGGCCCGCCAGATAGAAGAGACGTGCGCCGCCTCACAGGAGCTGTCAGGCACAGCACACTCCTGTGTCTAGCGGCCGCTGGACACAGGAGAGTGCTGTGCACGTGGGCCACATCAGGAGATTCGGGGGCCTGATGCGGCTCACGGAACAGTTCCCCGACCCTGCCAAAGATCCACCAACCTGAATCCGGAACTCTGCTTCCGGCTTCCCCGTGCCGGCGCCGTTCGATAGGTGGGTTCAGATTAAAGAGGATGTACCAGGTGGTACATCCTCTTTAAAATAATAACTCTTCGAGACTTCAGCCATGCAGCTTCCACACTTCAATACAAAACACAGTGACATCTAGTGGTCATCTTTTAGTACTACAGGACCACAAAAAGTTCAGACTTTTACGAAAGGTAAGAATAGCATTAACACCCCTAGTGGGACACCATAGATAGATAGATAGATAGGAGATAGATAGATAATATATAGATAGGAGATAGATAGATAGATAGATAGATAGATAGATAGATAGATAGGAGATAGCTAGATGGTGTCTTACCACTGGTGTTTTCTCTTGTGCACCTGTCCTAAAGTCCTCACTCAGGTTAAAGTGGTGGATGTAGTACCTTAGTTTCCCCACTGTTTATTTGTACTTATGCACAGCTGAAGTTAATGGGTTAATTGTTTTTTGTCATGTGTTTGTGTGCTGACCACTAGTAGGTGCTCTATCTGTCCTATCCTGTATTTCCTCTCCTACACACACTGAACCCTGTTGGAGGATTTAGCTCTGTGTGGGAGAACGTACAGAGAGGGAGTTAGTTGTTGGGAGTCCAAGGGGACAGATGCTTGAGAGACTAGTTCTGACAGAGATTGCTTCTACAGCAGCGACCACTACTTTCACTATGTAGTGCAAAGCTACCTTAAGAAGAAAGAAGCCAAGCAGAACACCCTAGCCCACGCCAGGAACCTCTCGAAAATGTCCAGGGCAGACTCCTGAACCAAGAGGAGCTGACCCCAGTAGGACAAAGCTACCAAATAAAGGTCTACGTAACCTACTGCGCAGTGCAGGTCGAGTGGGAAGTCTCGGGAACCTGCTGCACCAGATAACTGACAACTGGGGCTCGTGCTACCCACCTAGGACGTGTTCTATAATACTAAGGGGCAGAAGCCAGTCAGACATTAGTGTAAACGTGGGTATGAGTATTACTTATCTATATACACTACAGTTGCGGCAGAGTACAGGATCTACATTGGACAAGGGCTCCTCTGGCAACTCCTGTTCTCTCTACCTCTACAAAAGATAGACAGACAGATGATAGATTGGAGATAGATAGATAGAT